>NC_065595.1:26065249-26372049 GCF_024542745.1 Macaca thibetana thibetana | reverse complement strand
GATCCAAGCTCTTACCTGTGCTAAGTTCTCCCACTATCACTGAGAATGAGTCATGAGGTCCTGTTTCATCTTCTCTTCTCTCGGTAACACCTGGCATCAACTGTAGGTGATTTTCAGAACCGTCTCAGCCCTGAAACACTAACATCATTTTGGCAATCAAACAGCTTTTATTATGTTGTAGCTCTATTTAGATATCATAGGCCTTCCGCATTGGCCATTGCTCCAGTAAAGTTCCAACTGTTGATTCATCCTCCATAGGCTCATCCTCATACTGACCTGTGGCTCAAGCTTCCCATTGCCATCTTCCCTTCCTACACTTTCACTGTATCCTTTAGAAGCTCTATTCCATTATCAATAATTTTGTATGCCCTCAATCTCTCTGTGAAGGGCATTCACTCCACTTTTTGCCACAATTGAATTCTGACATTTTCTCCAGGATTTCCACCTCTTTCCTGTTTTCAAGTAACTTGGAACTTCTATGCATCATTTTGCAGACCTCTGAAGTGAAGTCAGTTCTCTCATCTATGACCACATGGCAGAGCCAGCATTCTCCTAGTTGCTTATCCCCAGTTTAAAGCCATTACCCATCCACTTTCTGAAAAACCCTCTCATCAGTGACAAATCTGTCACTACAGATTTGTTTCATTTCTAATATCCTCTGTCATCACCAGCACCCTCTCAGATTGATTGGTTAGTTCCTGGACCTTTCATCATCCATCTGTTTTTCTCTAAACCCTCCACCAACATGGGGGACATCAGATATGTATATAGGTGAGTTTCTGAGACCTCACACTTCCTTGAACTTTTCCACTCCAATGAATTTATCATCACTCTTCCTCAGCTGTGCACCCCTATGACCACAGCTTGGAACCTGTTAGCACCAGGATTGCTCTATTGCATTAAACTTAAACTCTAGCTATTCACTATGACACTTACCTCTAATCCTGTCAATTCTCTCACTTGTCTTCTCTTACTGCACTTACTCTCTGAACTCATCATAAGCTCCAGTCTCTTAACTTTTCCCTGTTTTCAAGTAACTTGGAACTTTCATACATCATTTTCCTCCTTACAAGGCAGGACCTTGTACAATTCACATATCCACTCTGAACAACATGGTCACTTGCTCTCTTGTCTTATTGTCTTTCCAATGCACTTTTCTGACAGAACCTGGACATGGATTAATCCAGTTATCAATCTCTTTGTCTCCCTCAGGAGAGTTGGAGGCAAGGTTGGGTTGATTTCAGGCTGGGACTCAAGTATGTCTGAATCCTCCTTTACCGTTGATCCCTTCCCCAACCCCTGCACAGAAAGAGCCACAGCAGAATGGGAGTTAAATGTATCTTTTGTTAATAAGTAAATACTTGGTGACTTCCACTAAGGGATTCCTTGTTAAAAGCTTACAGAAGATTTGAACACGGAAGCTAAGATGGGAAGTTAATGTTGGGGTTACCCTATCCTCAGGGATACAGAAGCAGTGACCTCCACCAGGTTTCTTGGTCAACATGCTAACTTACTAGAAGACAGCAAAGAGAGTTACTATTGTAGGATGCTTTCATAGGATATACCTTGTCTATGTGGATTGCTTGTTGCAAATAAAACTGGAATATATAGATTCACAGGATGCTGCTGGCTGTAAAACAGAAGTTAGTCAAGAAATCTTTCTACACGAGCAACAAACCAAGCATAAAAACTAAGGAACTGTAAATAAAAGTGGCTTCATTTGAGCTGACATATACTTCTAAAATTGTTAGTCCTCACCTTTTCTTCCAACACTAAAAATGTCCCTGTACAGGGAAAGTAGCTTTAGGAAGCTGCATATGTCAGGTTCAGGGTCCCTCTGAGAGAAAATAGCTTTAAATTTTCACTAGTAAAGCTTGTTTTTGGATAAGACATATAATTAGCAGGAGTTTGCTTTGATAATCCAACCCTTTGTAGTACTGCAAAAGTCTTAGTGACACCTTTTTCATTCTCCTCCCTGAATCAAAGATGACAAAATCTATAGTTTCAAGGTAACTGAAACTATAGAGTAAATGAATACATGAAAAGACCTGGAGATTTGGCCAGTACTGACCAAGCAGGTGAGATCTGTCAGAGGTATCAGGTAGAAGAGGTACTATCCGGCCTGATCAGGTAGATTTGATAATGAACATTTGTACTTATCCCTGACTGCATGTGCTTTCTTGATGGACAAAGTATAGAAATCAAGAAGAGGAGTGCATAGGTAAACTCCTGCTCTAAGGCACAGTAACACTACCCATTGAAAAATAGGGCCCTGACAATGCCACACTGGGTTCTGGCCAATCATATAGGGTGCACCTCCTCTCTTAGAGAGGGGTGGGTACTTGCAAAGCAGTAGGTAGAAGGAAAAAAATGTTAAGTAGAAAAATTAAATGCTCTTTTTCCTATATCAATCAGGGTTATCCAGAGAAATTTAAATAATGGAAGATGATAAATAGATAATAGATACATAGATAGCTTTTTTTTTAATTGGCTCATGAGATTGTGGAGCCTGGCAAATCTGAAATTCATAGGGAGGCAGCAGGCTGGAACCTGAGACAAGCATTGATGTTGCAATCTTCTGTCCGAAAGCCGTAGTTCAGGTAGGCAGTTGGAAACTCAAGCAAGAGCTGATGTGGCACTAGTCTTGAGTCTAAAATTTGTGGCTTAGGCCAGAAGGTTGAAAACTTAGGTAAGATTTGGATGTTATAGTCTTGAGGCAGCATTCCTCCTCTGGGAAACAGTGTTTGTTCTTAATGTCTTCCACTGATTGGGTAAGGCCCACCCACATTGATGAAGGTAATCTCTTTCACTTAAAAATCAACTAATTGTAGATGTTAAACACATTTACAGGTACATGATGGGACAGAGCAAGATAGCCAAATAGGAACAGCTCCAGTCTCCAACTCCCAGCATGAGCGACACAGAAGACAGGTGATTTCTGCATTTTCAACTGAGGTACTGGGTTCATCTCACTAGGGAGTGCGGGACAGTCAGTGCTGATCAGCTGCTGCAGCCCAACCAGAGAGAGCTGAAGCAGGGCGAGGCATCGCCTCACCTGGGAAGCACAAGGGGGAAGGGAATTCCTTTTCCTAGCCAGGGGAACTGAGACACACAACACCTGGAAAATCGGGTAACTCTCAGCCCAATACTGTGCTCTACCAAGGATCTTAGCAAACGGGCACACCAGGAGGTTATATCCCACACCTGGCCGGGAGAGTCCCACGCCCACGGAGCCTCCCTCATTGCTAGCACAGCAGTCTGCGATCTACCGGCAAGGCACCAGCGAGGCTGGGGGAGGGGTGCCTGCCATTGCTGAGGCTTAAGTAGATAAACAAAGCAGCTGGGAAGCTGGAACTGGGTGGAGCTCACAGCAGCTCAAGGAGTCCTGCCTGTCTCTGTAGACTCCACCTCTGGGGACAGGGCATAGCTAAACAACAACAACAACAAAAAAAAGCAGCTGAAACCTCTGCAGATGCAAACGACTCTGTCTGACAGCTTTGAAAAGAGCAGTGGATCTCCCACCACGGAGGTTGAGATCTGAGAACGGACAGACTGCCTGCTCAAGTGGGTCCCTGACCCCTGAGTAGCCTAACTGGGAGACATCCCCCACTAGGGGCAGACCAACACCCCACACCTCACACGGAGGAGTACACCCCTGAGAGGAAGCTTCCAAAGCAAGAATCAGACAGGTACACTCGCTGTTCAGAAATATTCTATCTTCTGCAGCCTCTGCTGCTGATACCCAGGCAAACAGGGTCTGGAGTGGACCTCAAGCAATCTCCAACAGACCTACAGCTGAGGGTCCTGACTGTTAGAAGGAAAACTAACAAACAGGAAGGACACCCACACCAAAACCCCATCAGTACATCACAATCACCAAAGACCAGAGGCAGATAAAACCACAAAGATGGGGAAAAAGCAGGGCAGAAAAGCTGGAAATTCAAAAAATAAGAGCGCATCACCCCCTGCAAAGGAACGCGGCTCATCGCCAGCAACAGATCAAAGCTGGACGGAGAATGACTTTGAAGAGATGAGAGAAGACGCCTTCAGTACATCAAACTTCTCAGAGCTAAAGGAGGAATTACATACCCAGCGCAAAGAAACTAAAAATCTTGAAAAAAAAGTGTAAGAATTGATAACTAGAATAATTAATGCAGAGAAGGCCATAAATGAATGGACAGAGATGAAAACCATGACACGAGAAATACATGACAAATGCACAAGCTTCAGTAACCGACTCGATCAACTGGAAGAAAGAGTATCAGCGATTGAGGATCAAATGAATGAAATGAAGCAAGAAGAGAAACCTAAAGAAAAAAGAAGAAAAAGAAATGAACAAAGCCTGCAAGAAGTATGGGATTATGTAAAAAGACCAAATCTACATCTGATTGGGGTGCCTGAAAGTGATGGGGAAAATGGAACCAAATTGGAAAAAACTCTTCAGGATATCATCCAGGAGAACTTCCACTACCTAGTAGGGCAGGCCAACATTCAAATTCAGGAAATACAGAGAATGCCACAAAGATACTCCTCGAGAAGAGCAACTCCAAGACACATAATTGCCAGATTCACCAAAGTTGAAATGAAGGAAAAAATCTTAAGGGCAGCCAGAGAGAAAGGTCAGGTTACCCACAAAGGGAAGCCCATCAGACTAACAGAAGATCTCTCGGCAGAAACTCTCTAAGCCAGAAGAGAGTGGGGGCCAATATTCAACACTCTTAAAGAAAAGAATTTTAAACCCAGAATTTCATATCCAGCCAAACTAAGTTTCATAAGTGAAGGAGAAATAAAATCCTTTACAGACAAGCAAATGCTTAGAGATTTTGTCATCACCAGGCCTGCCTTACAAGAGATCCTGAAGGAAGCACTAACCATGGAAAGGAGCAACCGGTACCAGCCACTGCAAAAACATGCCAAAATGTAAAGACCATTTACGCTAGGAAGAAACTGCATCAACTAACGAGCAAAATAACCAGTTAATATCATAATGGCAGGATCAAGTTCACACATAACAATGTTAACCTTAAATGTAAATGGACTAAATGCTCCAATTAAAAGACACAGACTGGCAAGCTGGATAAAGAGTCAAGACAAATCAGTGTGCTGTATTCAGGAGACCCATCTCACATGCAGAGACATACATAGACTCAAAATAAAGGGATGGAGGAAGATCTACCAAGCAAATGGAGAACAAAAAACAGCAGGGGATGCAATACTAGTCACTGATAAAACAGACTTTAAACCATCAAAGATCAAAAGACAAAAAAAAAAGGCCATTACATAATGGTAAAGGGATCAATTCAACAGGAAGAGCTAACTATCCTAAATATATATGCACCCAATACAGGAGCACCCAGAATCATAAAGAAAGTCCTTAGAGACTTACAAAGAGACAGACTCCCATACAATAATAATGGGAGATGTCAAAACCCCACTATCAACATTAGACAGATCAACGAGACAGAAAGTTAACAAGGATATCCAGGAATTGAACTCATCTCTGCAGCAAGCAGACCTAATAGACATCTACAGAACTCTCCACCCCAAATCAACAGAATATACATTCTTCTCAGCACCACATCACACTTATTCCAAAATTGACCACATAATTGGAAGTAAAGCACTCCTCAACAAATGTACAAGAACAGAAATTATAACACACTGTCACTCAGACCACACAGCAATCAAACTAGAACTCAGGACTAAGAAACTCAATCAAAACCACTCAACTATATGGAAACTGAATAACCTGCTCCTGAATGACTACTGGGTACCTAACAAAATGAAGGCAGAAATAAAGATGTTCTTTGAAACCAATGAGAACAAATATACAACATACTAGAATCTCTGGGACACATTTAAAGCAGTGTGTAAAGGGAAATTTATAGCACTAAGTGCCCATGAGAGAAAGCAGGAAAGATCTAAAATTGACACTCTAACATCACAATTAAAAGAACTAGAGAAGCAAGAGCAAACACATTCAAAAGCTAGCAGAAGGCAAGAAATAACTAAGATCAGAGCAGAACTGAAGGAGATAGAGACACAAAAAACCCTCCAAAAAATCAATGAATCCAGGAGTTGGTTTTCGGAAAAGATCAACAAAATTGATAGACCGCTAGCAAGACTAATGAAGAAGAAAAGAGAGAAGAATCAAATAGACGCAATAAAAAATGAAAAAGGGGATATCACCACCGACCCCAGGGAAATACAAACTACCATCAGAGAATACTATAAACACCTCTACGCAAATAAACTAGAAAATCTAGAAGAAATGGATAATTTCCCGGACACTTACACTCTCCCAAGACTAAACCAGGAAGAAGCGGAATTCCTGAATAGACCAATAGCAGGCTCTGAAATTGAGGCAATAATTAATAGCCTACCAACCAAAAAAAGTCCAAGACCAGATGGATTCACAGCTGAATTCTACCAGAGGTACAAGGAGGAGCTGGTACCATTCCTTCTGAAACTATTCCAATCAATAGAAAAAGAGGGAATCCTCCCTAACTCATTTTATGAGGCCAACATCATCCTGATACCAAAGCCTGGCAGAGACACAACAAAAAAGAGAATTTTAGACCAATATCCCTGATGAACATCGATGTAAAAATCCTCAATAAAATACTGGCAGACCGGATCCAGCAGCACATCAAAAAGCTTATCCATCATGATCAAGTAGGCTTCATCCCTGGGATGCAAGGCTGGTTCAACATATGCAAATCAATAAACGGAATCCAGCATATCAACAGAACCAAAGACAAAAACCACATGATTATCTCATTAGATGCAGAAAAGGCCTTTGACAAAATTCAACAGCCCTTCATGCTAAAAACTATCAATAAATTCAGTATTCATGGAACATATCTCAAAATCATAAGAGCTATTTATGACAAACCCATGGCCAATATCATACTGAATGGGCAAAAACTGGAAAAATTCCCTTTGAAAACTGGCACAAGACAGGGATGCCCTCTCTCACCACTCCTATTCAACATAGTGTTGGAAGTTCTGGCTAGGGTATTCAGGCAAGAGAAAGAAATAAAGGGTATTCAGTTAGGAAAAGAAGATGTCAAATTGTCCCTGTTTGCAGATGACATGATTGTATATTTAGAAAACCCCAAAATCTCCTTAAGCTAATAAGAAATTTCAGCAAAGTCTCAGGATACACAATTAATGTGCAAAAATCACAAGCATTCTTATACTCCAGTAACAGACAGAGAGCCAAATCAGGAATGAACTTCCATTCACAATTGCTTCAAAGAGAATCAAATACCTAGGAATCCAACTTACAAGGGATGTAAAGGACCTCTTCAAGGAGAACTACAAACCACTGCTCAGTGAAATAAAAGAGGACACAAACAAATGGAAGAACATACCATGCTCATGGATAGGAAGAATCAATATCGTGAAAATGGCCATACTGCCCAAGGTAATTTATAGATTCAACGCCATCCCCATCAAGCTACCAATGAGTTTCTTCACAGAATTGGAAAAAACTGCTTTAAAGTTCATATGGAACCAAAAAAGAGCCCACATTGCCAAGACAATCCTAAGTCAAAAGAACAAAGCTGGAGGCATCACGCTACCTGACTTCAAACTATACTACAAGGCTACAGTAACCAAAACAGCATGGTACTTGTACCAAAACAGAGATATAAACCAATGGAACAGAACAGAGTCCTCAGAAATAATCCCACACATCCACAGCCATATGATCTTTGAGAAACCTGACGAAAACAAGAAATGGGGAAAGGATTCCCTATTTAATAAATGGTGCTGGGAAAATTGGCTAGCCATAAGTAGAAAGCTGAAACTGGATCCTTTCTTTTATCCTCATATGAAAATTAATTCAAGATGGATTAGAGACTTAAATGTTAGACCTAATACCATAAAAACCCTAGAAGAAAACCTAGGTAATACCATTCAGGACATAGGCATGGGCAAGGACTTCATGTCTAAAACACCAAAAGCAATGGAAACAAAAGCCAAAATTGACAAATGGGATCTAATTAAACTAAAGAGCTTCTGCACAGCAAAAGAAACTACCATCAGAGTGAACAGGCAACCTACAGAATGGGAGAAAATTTTTGCAATCTACTCATCTGACAAAGGGCTAATATCCAGAACCTACAAAGAACTAAATCATATCTACAAGAAAAAGCAAACGACCCCATCAAAAAGTGGACAAAGGATATGAACAGACACTTCTCAAAAGAAGACATTCATACAGCCAACAGACACATGAAAAAATGCTCATCATCACTGGCCATCAGAGAAATGCAAATCAAAACCACAATGAGATACCATCTCACACCAGTTAGAATGGCAATCATTAAAAAATCAGGAAGCAACAGGTGCTGGAGAGGATGTGGAGAAATAGGAACACTTTTACACTGTTGGTGGGATTGTAAACTAGTTCAACCATTATGGAAAACAGTGTGGCGATTCCTCAAGGATCTAGAACTAGAAATACCATTTGACCCAGCCATCCCATTACTGGGGATATGTCCAAAAGATTATAAGTCATGCTCCTATAAAGACACATGCACACGTATGTTTATCGCGGCACTATTCACAATAGCAAAGACTTGGAATCAACCCAAATGTCCATCAGTGACAGACTGGATTAAGAAAATGTGGCACATATACACCATGGAATACTATGCAGCCATAAAAAAGGATGAGTTCATGTCCTTTGTAGGGACAAGGATGCAGCTGGAAACCATCATTCTCAGCAAACTATCACAAGAACATACAACCAAACACCGCATGTTCTCACTCATAGGTGGGAACTGAACAATGAGATCACTTGGACTCGGGAAGGGGAACGTCATACACCGGGGCCTGTCATGGGGAGGGGGGAGGAGTAGGGATTGCACTGGGCGTTATACCTGATGTAAATGACGAGTTGATGGGTGCTGACGGGTTGATGGGTGCAGCACGCCAACATGGCACAAGTATGCATATGTAACAAACCTGCACATTATGCACATGTACCCCAGAACTTAAAGTATAATAATAAAAAAATAAAAATAAATAAAAAAATAAACACATTTACACAAAACCCTCACAGCCACATCTAGTTTAGTATTTGACTGAATAACTGGACCCCATTGCCTCATCAGGTTGTCACATAAAATTTAACCATCACACTCCCCAATGATAAAGTGAGCCTAAGAAATAACAGAACTATTGGCCTTGCTACTCTCTATGTGTGTGAGTTTCAATCCCAGATGCATCCTCAGCACTTCTCAGAAGCACTATTACAGCTTCCTACTGACAGTCTTCCCACTCATCTAGTAGCTGCTTCAAATCATCACTACCTGAACTTCTAATCCCACAAGTGCCATTTCTCCCTCTCTCAATTGATCACCCTGATTTCTATAAAATTCCTCCAATTTCCATTCTCACCTTCCTCTCATCAACTTTCATACCTCTGACTCCATCCCTGGATCCTTCCCTCTATCCATAATAAAACACATCCCTCCCTCTATCCAAGGTTAGTTTACCTAAAGCCAATGTTGCAATCTCACACATCCTCAGGCAATTTTTTTCACTTGTTATTCTCCCTATTGTGTGCTCAAACACTTGGACCCTATTAACTTACCCTTGTCAGCATGTATATATGATTAAAGATCTCTCATCATGAAAAGTAAAATATTCCTCTTTTAACTGTATGAAACCCACCCCTGGAACTACCTACAACTATACCTTTTCAGAGTCACTCCATTCACTCCCATTCACTTATATGAGAAGCAACAGTTCACCTTAAGAGTGTGGACTCTGGAACTAGATGCCTGGATTTAAAAGTCTAGGCCTGGCTGGGCTGAGTGGCTCACACATGTAATCTCAGCCCTTTGGGAGGCCAAGGCAGGTGGATCTCTTGAGCCAAGGAGTTCAAGACCAGCCTGCACAACATGGTGAAACCCCATCTCAACAAAAAATACAAAACTCAGGCAGGTGTGATGATGTGTGCGTGTAGTCCCAGCTATTCAAGAGGCTGAGGTAAGAGAATCACTTGAGCCCTGAAGGTGGAGGTTGCAGTGAGCCAAGATCGCACCATTGCACTTCTACCTGGGCAACAAAGACTCTGTCTCTAAAATAAGAAATAAAAAATAAATAAAAGCCGAGACCTGGAGGAGAGCAAGTTTCTAAATCTCTCTCAGTTTCAATTTTTCCATGTGTAGAATACACGTAATAATAGTGATTTCATACAGTTGTGACGATTTAAAAAGTTAACCTATGTCAAGTACTTAGAACAGTACCTGAATCTCAGCAAGTATGCAGTAAATGTTAGTTACTATTTGCTGCTAAACCCTTTATTTTTTGGATTCTGACATTCATACTCCATTGAAACTCTTTTTAGGGAATAAAATTATTTTAAGTGCCCAAATACATCAACTCAACTTTAGTCAAAATTGGACAGAGGAAGACCCCAAGTGCCTAGACACAATAGTATATAAACCTTGAAGGAAAAACGTTGACATAAACACTTTGAAAATACAAACTTCCAGATAATTACCCTTTGTTTAATGTGATAAGGAAACATTCTTTGTACATTATTTTACGTTCTAACCACTTCATAGTGTTTTTTAAATAAGAGAGAATGTTGAAGAATAATTATAGCTCAGTTACCATAAAGACTGATATTTTTGTTTAAATTAAATTTGTATTTATATTAACTGGTTTTGTTCAAAACAGCATAGGACTATATAACCTATATCTGTAAGATTATGGAAACAGCATCTCTTAACATGCCTACATAGGGAAAGTATAAATGTGTCATGGGACAATGCATTTGCTCACCAATCTTGTAAAAATTAACCTGTTGGCTGGTGATCTTACTAATCTAGTTATAGTTGACCTAACTCATATATTAATTATAAAATGTTTGGTATGTTTAAAAGTTTCTAAACCCCCCGCTTCTATGTTTTTTTCACCAGAAAAATAAATCAGTAGTTCTAATGGACTCACACTTAAAATATAATGTTAAGTCTGGGGCGTGCCCAAGATGGCCGAATAGGAACAGCTCCAGCCTCCAGCTCCCAGCGTGAGCGACACAGAAGATGGGTGATTTCTGCATTTTCAACTGAGGTACCAGGTTCATCTCACTGGGGCATGTGGGACAGTTGGTGCTGGTCCGTGGGTGCAGCCCAACAAGCGAGAGCTGAAGCAGGGCGAGGCATTGCCTCACCTGGGAAGCACAAGGGCGAAGGGAATTCCTTTTCCTAGCCAAAGAAAATTGAGAAACACAACACCTGGAAAATCGGGTAAATCCCACCCTACTACTGTGCTTTACCAAGGGTCTTAGCAAACGGCACATCAGGAGATTATATCCCACACCTGGCCCAGAGTGTCCCATGCCCACGGAGCCTCCCTCATTGCTAGCACAGCAGTCTGAGATCTAACTGCAAGGCGGCAGCGAGGCTGGAGAAATGGTGCTCACCATTGCTGAGGCTTAAGTAGGTAAACAAAGCCACAGGAAAGCTTGAATTGGGTGGATCCCACCACAGCTCAAGGAAGCCGGCCTGTCTCTGTAGACTCCTCCTCTGGGGACAGGGCATAGCTAAACAAAAAGCAGCAGAAACCTCGGCAGAGGTAAATGCCCCTGTCTGACAGCTTTGAAGAGAGCAGTGGATCTCCCAGCACAGAGGTTGAGATCTGAGAACGGACAGACTGCCTGCTCACGTGGGTCCCTGACCCCTGAGTAGGCTAACTGGGAGACATCCCCTACTAGGTGCAGACTGACACTTCATAGCTTACATGGTGGGGTACACCCCTGAGACGAACCTTCCGGAGCAAGGATCAGACAGCAACACTCACTGTTTAGCAATATTCTATCTTCTGCAGCCTCCGCTGCTGATACCCAGGCAAACAGGATATGGAGTGAACCTCAAGCAAACTCCAACAGACCTACAGCTGAGGGTCCTGACTGTTAGAAGGAAAACTAACAAACAGAAACGACACCCACACCAAAACCCCATCAGTACGTCACCATCATCAAAGACCAAAGGCAGATAAAACCACAAAGATGGGGAAAAAGCAGTGCAGAAAAGCTGGAAATACAAAAAATCAGAGCGCATCTCTGCCTCCAAAGGAACACAGCTCATCACCAGCAACAGAACAAAGCTGGACAGAGAATGACTTTGACGAGTTGAGAAAAGAAGCCTTCAGTCGATCAAACTTCTCACAGCTAAAGGAGGAACTATGTAACCAGGGCAAAGAAACTAAAAACCTTGAAAAAAGAATGGATGAATGGATAACTAGAATAATCAATGCAGAGAAGACCTTAAAAGAACTGATAGAGATGAAAACCATAAAAAGAGAACTACGTGACAAATGCACAAGCTTCAGTAACCAACTCGATCAATTGGAAGAAAGAGTATCACTGATTGAAGTTCAAATGAATGAAACGAAGCGAGAAGAGAAGTGTAGAGAAAAAAGAGTAAAAAGAAATGAACAAAGCCTCCAAGAAATATGGGGTTATGTGAAAAGACCAAATCTATGTCTGATTGGGGTGCCTGAAAGTGATGGGGAAAATGGAACCAAGTTGGAAAACACTCTGCAGGATATCATCCAGGAGAACTTCCCCAACCTAGTATGGCAGGCCAACATTCAAATTCAGGAAATACAGAGAATGCCACAAAGATACTCCTCAAGAAGAGCAACTCCAAGACACATAATTGTCAGATTCACCAAAGTTGAAATGAAGCAAAAAATGTTAAGGGCAGTCAGAGAGAAAGGTCGGGTTACACACAAAGGGAAGCCCATCAGACTAACAGCAGATCTCTTGGCAGAAACTCTCCAAGCCAGAAGAGAGTGGGGGCCAACATTCAACATTCTTAAAGAAAAGAATTTTCAACCCAGAATTTGATATCAAGTCAAACTAAGCTCCATAAGTGAAGGAGAAATAAAATCCTTTACAGATAAGCAAATTCTTAGAGATTTTGTCACCACCAGGCCTGCCCTACATAAGATCCTGAAGGAAGCACTAAACATGGAAAGGAACAACAGGTACTAGCCATTGCAAAAACATGTCAAAATGTAAAGTCCATCGATGCTAGGGAGAAACTGCATGAACTAGCGGGCAAGATAACCAGCTAATATCATAATGACAGGATCAAGTTCACACATAACAATATTAACCTTAAATGTAAATGGACTAAATGGTCCAATTAAAAGACATAGACTGGCAAATTGGATAAAGAGTCAAGACCCATCAGTTTACTATTTTCAGGAGACCCATCTCACATGCAGAGACACACATAGGCTCAAAATAAAGGGATGGAGGAAGATCTACCAAGCAAATGGATATCAAAAAAAAAAAAAAAAAAAAAAAACCAGGGGTTGCAATCCTAGTCTCTCACCAAACAGACTTTAAACCACCAAAGATCAAAAGAGACAAAGAAGGCCATTATATAATGGTAAAGGGATCAATTCATCAGGAAGAGCTAAGTATCCTAAATATATATGCGCCCAATACAGGAGCACCCAGATTCATAAAGCAAGCCATTAGAGACTTACAAAGAGACTTAGACCCCCATACAATAATGATGGGAGACTTCAACACCCCACTGTCAACATTAGACAGATCAACGAGACAGAAAGTTAACAAGGATATCCAGGAATTGAACTCAGCTCTGCTCCAAGCTGACCTAATAGACATCCACAGAACTCTCCACCCCAAATCAACAGAATATACATTCTTCTCAGCACCACATCGCACTTATTCCAAAATTGACCACATAATTGAAGTAAAGCACTCCTCAGCAAATGTACAAGAACAGAAATTATAACAAACTGTCTCTCAGACCATAGTGCAATCAAACTAGAACTCAGGATAAGAAACTCAATCAACAACCACTCAACTACATGGAAACGGAATAACCTGCTCCTGAATGACTACTGGGTACATAACAAAATGAAGGCAGAAACAAAGATGTTCTTTGAAACAAATGAGAACAAAACATACAACATACCAGAATCTCTGGGACACATTTAAAGCAGTGTGTAGAGAGAAATTTATAGCACTAAATGTCCACAAGAGAAAGCAGGAAAGATCTAAAATTGACACTCTAACATCACAATTAAAAGAACTAGAGAAGCAAGAGCACACACATTCAAAAGCTAGCAGAAGGCAAGAAATAACTAAGATCAGAGCAGAACTGAAGGAGATAGAGACACAAAAAACCCTCCAAAAAATCAATGAATACAGGAGTTGGTTTTTTGAAAAGATCAACAAAATTGACAGACTGCTAGCAAGACTAATAAAGAAGAAAAGAGAGAATAATCAAATAGATGCAATAAAAAATGATAAAGGGGATATCACCACTGACCCCACAGAAATACAAACTACCGTCAGAGAATACTATAAACACCTCTACACAAATAAACTAGAAAATCTAACAGAAATGGATAATTTCCTGGACACTTACACTCTCCCAAGACTAAACCAGGAAGAAGCTGAATCCCTGAATAGACCAATAGCAGGCTCTGAAATTGAGGCAATAATTAATAGCCTACCAACCAAAAAAAGTCCAGGACAAGACGGATTCACAGCTGAATTCTACCAGAGGTACAAGGAGGAGTTGGTACCATTCCTTCTGAAACTATTCCAATCAACAGAAAAAGAGGGAGTCCTCCCTAACTCATTTTATGAGGCCAACATCATCCTGATACCAAAGCCTGACAGAGACACAACAAAAAAAGAGAATTTTAGACCAATATCCCTGATGAACATCGATGCAAAAATCCTCAATAAAATACTGGCAAACCGGATCCAGCAGCACATCAAAAAGCTTATTCACCATGATCAATTTGGCTTCATCCCTGGGATGCAAGGCTGGTTCAACATACGTAAATCAATAAACGTAATCCAGCATATAAACAGAACCAAAGCCAAGAACCACATGATTATCTCAATACATGCAGAAAAGGCCTTTGACAAAATGCAACAGCCCTTCATGCTAAAAACTCTTAATAAATTCGGCATTGATGGAACGTATCTCAAAATCATAAGAGCTATTTATGACAAACCCACAGCCAATATCATACTGAATGGGCAAAAACTGGAAAAATTCCCTTTGAAAACTGGCACAAGATAGGGATGCCCTCTCTCACCACTCCTATTCAACATAGTGTTGGAAGTTCTGGCTAGGGCAATCAGGCAAGAGAAAGAAATCAAGGGTATTCAGTTAGGAAAAGAAGAAGTCAAATTGTCCCTGTTTGCAGATGACATGATTGTATATTTAGAAAACCCCATTGTCTCAGCCCAAAATCTCCTTAAGCTGATAAGCAACTTCTGCAAAGTCTCAGGATACAAAATCAATGTGCAAAAATCACAAGCATTCGTATACACCAGTAACAGACAAACAGAGAGCCAAATCAGGAATGAACTTCCATTCACAATTGCTTCAAAGAGAATAAAATACCTAGGAATCCAACTTACAAGGGATGTAAAGGACCTCTTCAAGGAGAACTACAAACCACTGCTCAGTGAAATAAAAGAGGACATAAACAAATGGAAGAACATACCATGCTCATGGATAGGAAGAATCAATATCGTGAAAATGGCCATACTGCCCAAGGTAATTTATAGATTCAATGCCATTCTCATTAAGCTACCAATGAGTTTCTTCACAGAATTGGAAAAAACTGCTTTAAAGTTCGTATGGAACCAAAAAAGAGCCTGCATTGCCAAGACAATCCTAAGTCAAAAGAACAAAGCTGGAGGCATCACGCTACCTGACTTCACACTATACTACAAGGCTACAGTAACCAAAACAACATGGCACTGGTACGAAAACAGAGATATAGACCAATGGAACAGAACAGAGCCCTCAGAAATAATACCACACATCTACAGCCATCTGATCTTTGATAAACCTGAGAAAAACAAGAAATGGGGAAAGGGATTCCCTATTTAATAAATGGTGCTGGGAAAATTGGCTAGCCATAAGTAGAAAGCTGAAACTGGATCCTTTCCTTACTCCTTATGCGAAAATTAATTCAAGATGGATTAGAGACTTAAATGTTAGACCTAATACCATAAAAACCCTAAAAGAGAACCTAGGTAATACCATTCAGGACATAGGCATGGGCAAGGACTTCATGTCTAAAACACTAAAAGCAATGGCAACAAAAGCCAAAATTCACAAATGGGATCTAATTAAACTAAAGAGCTGCTGCATAGCAAAAGAAACTACCATCAGAGTGAACAGGCGACCTACAGAATGGGAGAAAATTTTTGCAATCTACTCATCTGACAAAGGGCTAATATCCAGAACCTACAAAGAACTCAAACAAATTTACAAGAAAAGAACAAACAACCCCAACAAAAAGTGGGCAAAGGATATCAACAGACATTTCTCAAAAGAGGACATTCATACAGCCAACAGACACATGAAAAAATGCTCATCATCACTGGCCATCAGAGAAATGCAAATCAAAACCACAATGAGATACCATCTCACACCAGTTAGAATGGCAATCATTAAACAGTCAGGAAACAACAAGTGCTGGAGAGGATGTGGAGAAATAGGAACACTTTTACACTGTTGGTGGGATTGTAAACTAGTTCAACCATTATAGAAAACAGTATGGCAGTTCCTCAAGGATCTAGAACTAGAAGTACCATATGACCCAGCCATCCCATTACTGGGTATATACCCAAAGGATTATAAATTATGCTGCTATAAAGACACATGCACATGTATGTTTATTGCAGCACTATTCACAATAGCAAAGACTTGGAATCAACCCAAATGTCCATCAGTGACAGACTGGATTAAGAAAATGTGGCACATATACACCATGGAATGCTATGCAGCCATAAAAAAGGATGCGTTTGTGTCCTTTGTAGGGACATGGATGCAGCTGGAAACCATCATTCTCAGCAAACTATGGCAAGAACAGAAAACCAAACACCGCATGTTCTCACTCATAGGTGGGAACTGAACAATGAGATCACTTGGACTCTGGAAGTGGAACATCACACACCGGGGCCTATCACGGGGAGGGGTGGGGGAGGGATTGCATTGGGAGTTATACCTGATGTAAATGACGAGTTCATGGGTGCTGATGAGTTGATGGGTGCAGCACACCAACACAGCACAAGTATACACATGTAACAAACCTGCACGTTATGCACATGTACCCTAGAACTTAAAGTATAATATATAAAAATAAAAAAAAAAAAAAAAAAAAAAAAAGAAGAGGCAAGAAGGAAGGGAGAAGGAAGAAGGAAGAAGTTCCTTTGTACAGAGACAAAGGGAGGGGGGCTCCAAAGTCAAAAGAGGAGGAGGTTTCCACCTGCCAAGATACCAGCCAGGTATATATACAGAGGCTGGAGGAAGTGGTGCCTGATTTGCACAGGGCTTAAGGGATTGGTTTGACTAGGCATGTCATTTATGTAGCCTGCGAAAAAGCTGGCCCTCCCACTCTAGCCTTTTAATATGCAATTGAAGGGCGCCATGATGTTCTACACGCGTGAGGATATGTGGGGGCAGCCATATTGCCAGGAACTCATTGGGAAAGGGCAAGAAGGCCCCTCCGGAAATCACCACTTTGGTTGGACCCAGTGTCTAATGGCTGGCATTTGCATATCAAAGGTTGCCAGCCTGGCTCTAAGAGCCAGGGCTTTACAAGAAACTTTTCTGGAAATGCTTTAAAAAAATGAAAACTTCCCAAGGACGCTTTGCCTCTCTATCTGCTTATAATAATTTCTTAACATCTCCTACAACACCAGACTCAGGTGATCTTCCCAATTAACTCAGATGATCCTCCCAATTAGCTGGGACCACAGGTGTGTAAGACCATACCTAAGTAATTTTTGTATTTTTTTATAGAGACATGGTTTTGCCATATTGCCCAGGCTGATCTCAAACTCATTCGCTCAAGCAATCTCCCCATTTTGGCTTCCCAAAATGCTGTGATTACAGGCATGAACCACCGTGCCTGGCCTCTGACTCTGAATTTATATGCTGTTGAAAAGCAATCATTTTTTCTACCCTTATCCATACATAAGTATTCAATGGAAAAAAAATGGCATAGCATTAACACAGTAAAAAAATAACGTGTCCGGGAAAACCAACAGCACAGAAGCATCACCAAAATTTCTTAAATAACAGCAACAAGAAAAAACAGTAGGCTTTCAGTGTCTACCCGCAATGCTGTGCTTTGATGAAAATGTTACTGTATGGAGTATTTTATGTTTTTAGATAAGAAGAAATATCAGAAACAGTTGAAGGACCAGAATGTGGCCCCTCTAAGGATAAGGATGCATTCTGCCTGATGGTTTCTTTAAATGTTTCTTCCAGAGTCATCTGCCTCATTAGCAATGGTTTGTGTCTTAGAAGTCTCGCTTTGAGGGGGCGGAGCAAGATGGCCGAATAGGAACAGCTCCAGTCTCCAACTCCCAGCGCGAGCGACACAGAAGACCGGTGATTTCTGCATTTTCAACTGAGGTACTGGGTTCATCTCACTGGGGAGTGCCGGACGATCGGTGCTGGTCAGCTGCTGCAGCCCGACCAGCGAGAGCTGAAGCAGGGCGAGGCATTGCCTCACCTGGGAAGCGCAAGGGAGAAGGGAATCCCTTTTCCTAGCCAGGGGAACTGAGACACACAACACCTGGAAAATCGGGTAACTCCCACCCCAATACTGCACTTTAAGCAAACAGGCACACCAGGAGATCATATCCCACACCTGGCCGGGAGGGTCCCACACCCACGGAAGCTGCTGGGAAGCTCGAATTGGGTGGAGCTCACAGCAGCTCAAGGAAACCTGCCTGTCTCTGTAGACTCCACCTCTGGGGACAGGGCAATGACAAACACAGCCGAAACCTCTGCAGACGCAAACGACTCTGTCTGACAGCTTTGAAGAGAGCAGTGGATCTCCCAACACGGAGGTTGAGATCTGAGAAGGGACAGACTCTCTGCTCAAGTGGGTCCCTGACCCCTGAGTAGCCTAACTGGGAGACATCCCCCACTAGGGGCAGTCTGACACCCCACACCTCACAGGGTGGAGTACACCCCTGAGAGGAAGCTTCCAAAGCAAGAATCAGACAGGTACACTCGCTGTTCAGAAATATTCTATCTTCTGCAGCCTCTGCTGCTGATACCCAGGCAAACAGGGTCTGGAGTGGACCTCAAGCAATCTCCAACAGACCTACAGCTGAGGGTCCTGACTGTTAGAAGGAAAACTATCAAACAGGAAGGACACCTACACCAAAACCCCATCAGTACATCACCATCATCAAAGACCAGAGGCAGATAAAACCACAAAGATGGGGAAAAAGCAGGGCAGAAAAGCTGGAAATTCAAAAAATAAGAGCGCATCTCCCCCGGCAAAGGAGCGCAGCTCATCGCCAGCAACGGATCAAAGCTGGACGGAGAATGACTTTGATGAGATGAGAGAAGAAGGCTTCAGTCCATCAAATTTCTCAGAGCTAAAGGAGGAATTACATACCCAGCGCAAAGAAACTAAAAATCTTGAAAAAAAAGTGGAAGAATTGATGGCTAGAGTAATTAATGCAGAGAAGGTCATAAATGAACTGACAGAGATAAAAACCATGACACGAGAAATACGTGACAAATGCACAAGCTTCAGTAACCGACTTGATCAACTGGAAGAAAGAGTATCTGCGATTGAGGATCAAATGAATGAAATGAAGCGAGAAGAGAAACCAAAAGAAAAAAGAAGAAAAAGAAATGAACAAAGCCTGCAAGAAGTATGGGATTATGTAAAAAGACCAAATCTACGTCTGATTGGGGTGCCTGAAAGTGAGGGGGAAAATGGAACCAAGTTGGAAAACACTCTGCAGGATATCATCCAGGAGAACTTCCCCAACCTAGTAGGGCAGGCCAACATTCAAATCCAGGAAATACAGAGAATGCCACAAAGATACTCCTCCAGAAGAGCAACTCCAAGACACATAATTGCCAGATTCACCAAAGTTGAAATGAAGGAAAAAATCTTAAGGGCAGCCAGAGAGAAAGGTCGGGTTACCCACAAAGGGAAGCCCATCAGACTAACAGCAGATCTCCCAGCAGATACTCTCCAAGCCAGAAGAGAGTGGGGGTCAATGTTCAACACTCTTAAAGAAAAGAATTTTCAACCCAGAATTTCATATCCAGCCAAACTAAGTTTCATAAGTGAAGGAGAAATAAAATCCTTTACAGATAAGCAAATGCTTAGAGATTTTGTCATCACCAGGCCTGCCTTATAAGAGACCCTGAAGGAAGCACTAAACATGGAAAGGAACAACCGGTAACAGCCATTGCAAAAACATACCAAAATGTAAAGACCATCGAGGCTAGGAAGAAACTGCATCAACTAACGAGCAAAATAACCAGTTGATATCATAATGGCAGGATCAAGTTCACACATAACAATATTAACCCTAAATGTAAATGGACAAAATGGTCCAATTAAAAGACACAGACTGGCAAACTGGAGAAAGATTCAAGACCTATCAGTTTCCTGTATTCACAAGACCCATCTCACATGCAGAGACATACATAGGCTCAAAATAAAGGGATGGAGGAAGATCTACCAAGCAAATGGAGAGCAAAACAAAGGAGGGGTTGCAATACTGGTCTCTGATAAAACAGACTTTAAACCATCAAAGATCAATAGAGACAAAGAAGGCCATTACATAATGGTAAAGGGATCAATTCAACAGGAAGAGCTAACTATCCTAAATATATATGCACCCAATACAGGAGCACCCAGTTTCATAAAGCAAGTCCTTAGAGACTTACAAAGAGACTTAGACCCCCATACAATAATGATGGGAGACTTCAACACCCCACTGTCAACATTAGACAGATCAACGAGACAGAAAGTTAACAAGGATATCCAGGAATTGAACTCAGCTCTGCTCCAAGCAGACCTAATAGACATCCACAGAACTCTCCACCCCAAATCAACAGAATATACATTCTTCTCAGCACCACATCGCACTTATTCCAAAATTGACCACATAATTGGAAGTAAAGCACTCCTCAGCAAATGTACAAGAACAGAAATTATAACAAACTGTCTCTCAGACCATAGTGCAATCAAACTAGAACTCAGGACTAAGAAACTCAATCACAACCGCTCAACTACATGGAAACGGAATAACCTGCTCCTGAATGACTACTGGGTACATAACAAAATGAAGGCAGAAACAAAGATGTTCTTTGAAACCAATGAGAACAAACATACAACATACCAGAATCTCTGGGACACATTTAAAGCAGTGTGTAGAGGGAAATTTATAGCACTAAATGTCCACAAGAGAAAGCAGGAAAGATCTAAAATTGACACTCTAACATCACAATTAAAAGAACTAGAGAAGCAAGAGCACACACATTCAAAAGCTAGCAGAAGGCAAGAAATAACTAAGATCAGAGCAGAACTGAAGGAGTTAGAGACACAAAAAACCCTCCAAAAAATCAATGAATACAGGAGTTGGTTTTTGGAAAAGATCAACAAAATTGACAGACTGCTACTGCAAGACTAATAAAGAAGAAAAGAGAGAATAATCAAATAGATGCAATAAAAAATGATAAAGGGGATATCACCACTGACCCCACAGAAATACAAACTACCGTCAGAGAATACTATAAACACCTCTACACAAATAAACTAGAAAATCTAACAGAAATGGATAATTTCCTGGACACTTACACTCTCCCAAGACTAAACCAGGAAGAAGCTGAATCCCTGAATAGACCAATAGCAGGCTCTGAAATTGAGGCAATAATTAATAGACTACCAACCAAAAAAAGTCCAGGATCAAATGGATTCACAGCCGAATTCTACCAGAGGTACAAGAAGGAGTTGGTACCATTCCTTCTGAAACTATTCCAATCAACAGAAAAAGAGGGAGTCCTCCCTAACTCATTTTATGAGGCCAACATCATCCTGATACCAAAGCCTGACAGAGATACAACAAAAAAAGAGAATTTTGGACCAATATCCCTGATAAACATCGATGCAAAAATCCTCAATAAAATACTGGCAAACCGAATCCAGCAGCACATCAAAAAGCTTATCCACCATGATCAAGTGGGCTTCATCCCTGGGATGCAAGTCTTGTTCAACATATGCAAATCAATAAATGTAATCCAGCATATAAACAGAACCAAAGACAAAAACCACATGATTATCTCAATAGATGCAGAAAAGGCCTTTGACAAAATTCAACAGCCCTTCATGCTAAAAACTATCAATAAATTCGGCATTGATGGAACATATCTCAAAATCATAACAGATATTTATGACAAACCCACAGACAATATCATACTGAATGGGCAAAAACTGGAAGCATTCCCCTTGAAAACTGGTACAAGACAAGGATGCCCTCTCTCACCACTCCTGTTCAACATAGTGTTGGAAGTTCTGGCTATGGCAATCAGACAAGAGAAAGAAATAAAGGGTATTCAGTTAGGAAAAGGGGAAGTTAAATTGTCCCTGTTTGCAGATGACATGATTGTATATTTAGAAAACCCCATCGTCTCAGCCCAAAATCTCCTCAAGCTGATAAGCAAGTTCAGCAAAGTCTCAGGATACAAAATTAATGTGCAAAAATCACAAGCATTCTTATATACCAGTAACAGACAAACAGAGAGCCTAACCATGAATGAACTTCCATTCACAATTGCTTCAAAGAGAATCAAATACCTAGGAATCCAACTTACAAGGGATGTAAAGGACCTCTTCAAGGAGAACTACAAACCACTGCTCAGTGAAATAAAAGAGGACACAAACAAATGGAAGAACATACCATGCTCATGCATAGGAAGAATCAATATCATGAAAATGGCCATACTGCCCAAGGTAATTTATAGATTCAATGTCATCCCCATCAAGCTACAAATGACTTTCTTCACAGAATTGGAAAAAACTGCTTTAAAGTTCATATGGAACCAAAATGAGCCCGTATTGCCAAGACAATCCAAGGTCAAAAGAACAAAGCTGGAGACATCACGCTACCTGACTTCAAACTATACTACAAGGCTACAGTAACCAAAACAGCATGGTACTGGTACCAAAACAGAGATATAGACCAATGGAACAGAACAGAGTCCTCAGAAATAATCCCACACATCTACAGCCATCTGATCTTTGACAAACCTGACAAAAACAAGAAATGGGGAAAGGATTCCCTATTTAATAAATGGGTGTTGGGAAAATTGGCTAGCCGTAAGTAGAAAGCTGAAACTGGATCCTTTCCTTACTCCTTACACGAAAATTAATTCAAGATGGATTAGAGACTTAAATGTTAGACCTAATACCATAAAAACCCTTGAGGGAAACCTAGGTAGTACCATTCAGGACATAGGCATGGGCAAAGACTTCATGTCTAAAACACCAAAAGCAACGGCAACAAAAGCCAAAATTGACAAATGGGATCTAATTAAACTAAAGAGCTTCTGCACAGCAAAAGAAACTACCATCAGAGTGAACAGGCAACCTACAGAATGGGAGAAAATTTTTGCAATCTACTCATCAGACAAAGGACTAATATCCAGAACCTAGAAAGAACTCAATCAAATTTACAAGAAAAAAACAAACAACCCCATCAAAAAGTGGGCAAAGGATATGAACAGACACTTCTCAAAAGAAGACATTCATACAGCCAACAGACACATGAAAAAATGCTCATCATCACTCGTCATCAGAGAAATGCAAATCAAAACCACAATGAGATACCATCTCACACCAGTTAGAATGGCAATCATTAAAAAATCAGGAAGCAACAGGTGCTGGAGAGGATGTGGAGAAATAGGAACACTTTTACACTGTTGGTGGAACTGTAAACTAGTTCAACCATTGTGGAAAACAGTGTGGCGATTCCTCAAGGATCTAGAACTAGAAGTACCATATGACCCAGCCATCCCATTACTGGGTATATACCCAAAGGTTTATAAATCACGCTGCTATAAAGACACATGCACACGTATGTTCATTGCGGCACTATTCACAATAGCAAAGACTTGGAATCAACCCAAATGTCCATCAGTGACAGACTGGATTAAGAAAATGTGGCACATATACACCATGGAATACTATGCAGCCATAAAAAAGGATGAGTTCATGTCCTTTGTAGGGACAAGGATGCAGCTGGAAACCATCATTCTCAGCAAACTATCACAAGAACATACAACCAAACACCGCATGTTCTCACTCATAGGTGGGAATTGAACAATGAGATCACTTGGACACATGAAGGGGATCATCACACATCGGGTCCTATTGTTGGGGGGAGTGGGGACGGATAGCATTAGTAGATACACCTAATGTAAATGACAAGTTAATGGGTATAGCACACCAACATGGCACATGTATACATATGTAACAAACCTGCACGTTGTGCACATGTGCCCTAGAATTTAAATTATAATAAATAAAATACAATGTAAAATTTCATTTTCAATTCTCTGTGGTCACCAGAATTTACTAAATTGGATGAGCACTTCTTGGTCACCAACCTATTTGATATATTTAAGCCATTTGGTTTTCTTCAGGATTCTGCACATTACTCTTTTCTCTTATCACTCTTTACCAGGGGATCTCAAATTTTACTGCACAAAAGAATCACTTGGGGAGTTTTTAAAATGCAGTTTTCTGGCCTCATACCCCAAAATTCTAATTTCCTTGCATTGTGCTGGATCCAAGGAATCTGTTCTTAACAAGGGGGTAATTCTGTTGCTAGTGGTCTCATGGTCACACACTAAGAAGCTGTATCCTCAATAGATGACCTTATGCATTTCTGTGACTTTAATGACCTTCAATTTACTAATAATTTCCAAATCTATATTTTAACTCAAGCTACTCTTTTGATATGCAGATTCATATATATTCCCTACTAGACATTACCACCTAGCTTCCCATTGATCTCTCAGAATAAATCTGTCCAAAACTGACCTTCTTCTCCTCTTTTCCTTAAAAAACCTGCTTCTACTTTTTAATTTTCTATCTCATATCCTTCCCTGTTTTTAGCCCTCACATACAGTAACCCCCAAGACCTATGAAACATTTGCCTACTACTTTCCTTCCCACTGCCACTGCCCTGGTTGCGGACTTCATCATATTTTGTTTCATCGGTTTTCATTCAGGATTTCCAATGAAACCCTAGAAAGGCCATGTATTAAAATAACCACATGCCAGGTTAATGGCTATGTCCTAAGACTAAGGGCAAGCCAAAATAGACTCACACTAATGAAGCCTAAAATAAAGACTAGACAGAATCAACATGATCCACCCTATAATTTAACTGCATGCTAAAACAACTCAACACTTTTCAGAGAAAATAGAATCCAGAATTTCTATATAATACCATCCACCGTGTATAGTATACAACCAAAAATTATGAGACATGTGAAGAAGCAGGAAAATGGGACCCATAATCAAAAGATAAATATTCAACAGAAGCAGACTCACAGATGTCCCAGATGTTTGAAACTTTTTTTTTTTTTTTTTTTTTTTTTTTTTTTGAGACGGAGTCTTGCTCTGTCACCCAGGCTGGAGTGCAGTGGCCGGATCTCAGCTCACTGCAAGCTCCGCCTCCCGGGTTCACGCCATTCTCCTGCCTCAGCCTCCCGAGTAGCTGGGACTACAGGCGCCCGCCACCTCGCCCGGCTAAGTTTTTGTATTTTTAGTAGAGACGGGGTTTCACCGTGTTAGCCAGGATGGTCTCGATCTCCTGACCTCGTGATCCGCCCGTCTCGGCCTCCCAAAGTGCTGGGATTACAGGCTTGAGCCACCGCGCCCGGCAGATGTTTGAATTAGTAGACAAAAGTTTTAATATCATTATTTAAAATATGTTTTAGTGCTGGATACAGTGGCTGATGCCCAAATCGTAGCATATGGGAGGCTGAAGCGGGTTGATCACCTGAGGTCAGGAGTTCAAGATCAGCCTGGCCAACATGGTGAAACCCCATCTCTACTAAAAATACAAAAACTTAGCCAGGTATGCTGGCAGGCACCTGTAATCCCAGCTACTTGGGAGACTGAGGCAGGAGAACCACCTCAGTGGTCTGTGGAACAAAATAGACATATATGTTATTTATGTGTCATATATATTATATATGTGTCATATATATGTCATATATATGTCTTGTATATATATATAATGGAGTCCCAGAAAGAGAGGAGAGAGAGAATGGAATAGAAAATAAATATTTAAAGGAATGTGGATTTAACTGTTTCCAAATTTTATTAAAAATACAAACTCATGTATAATAAACGCAGTAAAACCCAAAGAGAGTAAATATGCACGTGCATAAATCACACCTAGGAATATCGTAGTGAAACTGTTGAAAACTAAAACTAAAGATAAAATCCTAAAAGAAGTCAGAAAAAATCATATATATACAGAGTAATAATAATACAAATTACAAACAACTTCTCACCAAAAATAATAGAAGCTAGAAGGCAATTGTACTATATTTTTAATGTGATAAAAGGAAATAAACTATCAACCTATAACTCTATATTTAACAAAAATATCCTTCCAAACTGGAGGTGAAATAAATGCATTTTCAGATCAATGAAAGCAAAGAGAATTAATTACCAGCAATGTGCACTATAAGAAGTGAAAAAAAAGTTATTGAACCCAAAGTAAAATAATAGCATATGGAAATTCAAATATACAGGATAGAATATTTCAAGGGGACTAAAATTATAATAACATTAGCTAAATATATTAAAGTTATGAAATATATTAATAGCTTAAATATATAAGATGAGGTCTGTAATATATGAACAAATAGAATATGACGATCACAAGTTCAAGAGGGGAGTTAATCAATTATTGTCTCATAAATTTCTTAAATAATTGCTATAATATCTACTCAAGGTAAACTATAAAAAATGACGAGTTGATGGGTGCAGCACACCAACAAGGCACAAGTATACATATGTAACAAACCTGCATGTTATGCACATGTACCCTACAACTTAAAGTACAATAATAATAAATAAATTAAAAAAAAAGACACCTATTGTAATCCCTAGAGTAGTCACCAAAAGCATAATACAAACAGATACAGCCAAAAAGTTAAAAGAGGGATTAAAATGAAATACTAAAAAAGACAACCCAAAACAAGGAACAAAGAACACATAGACCAAATAGAATACAAGACAAATTCAAATATATCAATAAGTACATTAAATATAAATGCACTGAACACTCTGCTAGATACTCCAATTAGAAAGATATATTACACTGGATTTTTATAAAAGTAACACTTAACTCTGCTGTTTACAAAAGATGTACTTTAAATGTAAAGACACAGACAGGTTTAAAATAAAATAATGAAAAAACACACCATGTAAACACTAAGCATAAGAAATCTGTTGTGACTCCATTAAGATTAAACAAAGTGAACTTCAAGGTAAGGAGTATTAACAGAGATTTAAAAGATGAAGACATCATTCCAAGATGTATGTGCATCATATAACAGAGTTTTAAATGACATTAAGCAAAATTTAACAAAACTAAAAGTGGAAAATACATGAATCCATTTACATAGATGATTACTTAATTAGCCTCCTATTAACTATGTATATGCTTACTGGTAAAGTCTGCCACCTTCTATAAGGTTCTGATGCCAAAGTTTCCATAGCTCTTTACCATGTCAGTAAAATACTACAGCATTTAAAGTAGAGAGAGAATATGAAAATAGAACTAAAGTATATATCCTACTCATTGCTTGGGCAGAAGTGATACCTTTCTCTGTAAAAAGTCTCTATCTCATACAGATACATCCACTGAGAGATTAAACATCTTAAAAATCAAATTTAATGAACTACCTCCAACTTTTTTTAGGTCTTAGGATAAACTGATGTCATTTTTTAGCAATTCCTAAATAACTATTTGAATCAGAGTCTACATAAAACAATATTTTAAATCAGCCTTTTTTCCCTCCTTTCCGGAATCTAACACACAATTACCACGGTTTTATACTAGCATATTATATCTTATTTTTAATTTGGAATAACATATCTTTCAACCCCATTTATTTTATCTAATTTGTTAAGAACATCAGTATCAACAAACTAATTATCAGAGGCAAATGGCTTAACGTAAAATTAATGTTCCTGAGCTCCCCCCAAGTTAGTTATTATTTAAAGTCACCAATTATTTTTCTTCATGTGTAATTACTTTTAGATGTATGAATGGAGATGATTAACAATAAGTAAAAGAATAAAGTTATGAAATTGATTCATGTGTTCTACTTTGCAGTATCATTAAACATTTCTGAGTCTCTCCAAAGCTGAAAGGACCATTATGCAGACAATGCTCTGACAGATAGGAATCAAGACATCCGAAGGCAAAACTGTCTTCAGATTCATCTTTCTAACCTCTTTTTCCCATTTTTGACACTCCTGCTACACTCGTCCTTCCCCTCAAAATCCCAAGTTCCTCCACAGTCACTGTTGTTTAATGAGGTACATGTCAGCGAGAGAAGAGAAAAGCAATATTCTGTAGGCTGAGTCCTGGTGGTATAGAGAGCATCAGTTTTCCATTCCAGGTAGAGGATCTAGAGAATAGCTGCACTTCCTGATCAAAATTTTCCCTTTATAAAGAGTTTGTGCCTAGCTCATTCCAACACATCCTCAGAGAGGTAAAGTCCAATTCCTCAACTCTGTGTCAGCTATTTGACTATGACAGGTTCTTCAACTCATCATTTGTAAAATGGTAATATCTGAGCTAATTCACCAATGTTTGATTGAAGCTAACATGAGTTAACTGCTTACTCAAGAGGAAAAGATCATAGAATGTAAAAATTGTATTATATAGCAAAGGAAATTATTATAAAATTCTATTACATGAAAAGTTTAAGGTCATAGTAATATAACTCAGATTTACGCCACTCAGTAACCATTAAGATAATTTTTTCTGCCTTCTCTCTGTTCAGTTTTGATGTTATGGAAGGAGTATAAACTGCAGAGTCAGCCAGACCTGGGTTTGAAGCCCAATTCTGACAAACCTACATTGTCATATTATAAAACAAGAATAATAATCCCAAACTTTCAAAGTTGTTCCAAGGATGACAAAAAGTTATATGTGTGAAGTGTCTAACTAATGGTCTGGTTTATAATAGGTTCTTAATAAATAAACACTTCCAATACTCTTTTCATTCATTTAGCTTCACCAACTATAGTGTAGGTTAAAAACAAGAATTATATATTGGTCTTCTTAGACATCTTTAAATATCTCAGTCTTAGCATTCTTTAAATACTCCCTTAGAACCTGTAAAGCTGCCAAGACCACAATTAGCATGAAATAAATTCCAGGGGAGAAATAAATGGAAAAAGAAAGACAACAAAGACATTGATCTAGAAAACTAATTTGGTTTAAGGAATGGTCATTGGAAGATGAAGGCCTGAGAACAAAAGCTGGGGCAAGAAGAAGGGGAAAAGTCCAGAAGATTTATTTTTGGTTCTAATTTTTTTTTAATGGAAATGAAAAATGCAGTTTCTTGACTTTTTACTGTTATTGATACAGACATTTTGCATCTTTATCATGGCCTGATACTTTATTTGCATAAAATATAACTCATTTTTTGGTTCAAACAAAACAGTCTTGGGTAAACACCAAGGAAAAAATTCCCTATGCTCTCCATAAATCAATTCCTTATTTCCATTGCCTGAGGCAGAGTTCTGAGTCAGATAAAATTGGGACTGACCCAAGGTGACATTTTTCGCTTTGTCAAGGTAAAAGGCTCATTAGGAAGCAGATGCATCAGCATATTGAACCTCCAGTTAGCCATTTAGCAGCATTGTGAAGTGCTCTAACTAATGTCCAGAAATATTATACTTTTCAAATTATAGATCATGTAAACCGAGCCTTTACCCCACCATGCCAAAACAACTCTAAAAATGAAGAAATAGACCAAATTGGTTATTTAGTGTAATTAAGGGCATACTCCCCCTACCCTCCAACATCCAAAATAAAAAATCATTTAACTGAATTCGACCACCTTTTAATGAATTAATTGGATGCACTAATTTTGCATTTAGAATCACTCGTGATAAACTTATCTGGGAACTTAAAGGAAGGAAATAGAAAATCCATAAATTCCTTGGAAAACATATGCCAAGTTCTTGTGTCTCTAGTCTACATTAATCCCCCATAAAGTGATTGAATGTATTAAAGAAGCTATCAGAATAATATGAGTTTCCTAAAAATTATCATTTTCATGACTCTTGATATTTCAAGTGAATGACTTTTAAGCTTAAATTATCCTGATAATTACCTCAAAGACACATTTTGCTTTTCAAAAAGATACAGAAGTTCATCCTAGCATGTAGCTTAAATTCAGCCTATTGTCATTTGTCTGGGTTTTCTTCTTTTTAGAAAACTAAAGAAATGCTATTTTTTAACATATTTAGCTGGAAATATAACTTTGTATATGATCTCAGATTTCCAAGAAACTAGCCAATCAATTAAATTTCTTGTTACTTGTAACATGTAGAGTATTTAGGTGGAATTCTTCATATCCTAAAAACCAATGGATTTTTCCCTAGATTTATTTAACTAGGAATGTCCATATGTCCATGCTACTTACTATGGTCTGATTTCTATAGTATTGAAAAAAAAAGAAACATGCTGTGGTTTCAGTAGTTTTGTTCCCTCCAAAGTTTTAAAGGGTTTCCAAAGGAAAGGAAAATCCCCTTCCCTTTTTGGGTCCTTTTCTGATCCAGGAGAGATTTAACTAAGAGTCTGGCACCTTTTAGGATCTGATCAGAAACATTTACCATCTATTTTCTCTGAAGCCTGCTACCTGGAGGTTTTTGTAAATAACAAAAACCTAGGCTTCCACAACCACCCTTATCTTAACTAGATTTTTTTCTGCTGACATTGACTCTTCAGGCAGAGCTTAGCCCTTTCAAAAAATTTTCAATCAGGAAATCTTTAAATCCACCTATGACCTGAAAGCTATCTCCAACCCCCAACCACCTCCACCCCTCCCACCCTAATCTACCCCCAGCCACCTGGCTTCAAGATGTCCCATTTTCCAGGCTGAACCAATGTACACCTAACATCTATTGATTTATGTCTCTGCCTGTAACTTCCTTTCCCCCTAAAATGTATAAAATCAAGTTGTAACCACACCACCTTGGGCACACTTTTCAGGACGTCTTGGGGCTATGTTGTGGGTAATGGTGCTCACATTTGGCTCAGAATAAACCTCTTCAAGTATTTTACATAGTTTGACTCTTTTTTGTCCACAGTAATGAGGATTCCACCCTTGTAAATTGATTAATGTAATTATCAAAAGGGCTGGCAGATGTGGGTTTGTCAGAGGCACTTGAACCAGAGCAACTCCATCTTAAATAGGAGCTGAGTAAAATGAGGCTGAGATCTGCTGGGCTGCATTCCCAGATGGTTAAAGCATTGTAAGCCACAGGAATGAGATAGAAAGTCAGCACGAGATACAGGTCATAAAGACCTTGCTGGTAAAACAGGCTGTAGTAAAAAACTGGCCAAAACCCACCAAAACCAAGATGGTGGTGATGAGAGTGACCTCTGTCGTCCTCACCACTACACTCCCACCAGCACCATGACAGTTTACAAATATCATGGCAACATCAGAAAGTTACCTAATATGGTATAAAAGGAGGAGGCATGAATAATCCACCCATTGTTTAGCATATCATCAATAAATAACCATAAAAATGGGCAAACAGCAGCCCTCAGTGCTGCTCTATGGAGTAGCCATTCTTTTGTTCCTTTACTTTCTTAATACATTTGCTTTCACCTTACTCCACAGACTTTCCCTGAATTGTTTCTTGTGCAAGATTCAAGAACCCTCTCTTGGGGTCTGGATCTGGATCACTTTCCTATAACAGGTTTGCTCTTTTGATCACTTTGCCCTTCTGCCTTCTGCCACATAATGACATAGCAAGAAGGCCCTCACCAGATAACAGTGCTTTGAGCTTGGACTCACAGCCTCCAGAACTCTGAGGAAATAATTTTACATTCTTTTTAAATTACCCAGTCTCAGGTATTTTGTTATAGCAGCACAAAAAGACTAAGACAAACCAATAGCACAAAAATGCCTAAAATTGCATAACTACAGCTTTATTCTTTAGTTTAAAAAAAATCCTATTAAAAGTCTTTGGGGAGATAATTCTTTGAATTAGTAGTTTCAAATTTATCATGACTAATATTTACCTGGAAAATGTGATAACATGCAGATTTCCAAGCTCTATCTCCTGATATCCCAATAGAGTAAGGCTGGGAATCTACATTTTTAGCATGCCTCTGAAACAACTCCAACCACACTTTGAAAAACAAGCCATAGTATAATTTTATAATGGATCCATTATTAATAGTTTGGATGGGAAAAATAAGTAGAGTGAGCATGGATCCTCTGGGTTCCTGTACAGAGGGGAATAATGGAGTCAGTAAGAACAGATAACAATTCAGAATTAGGAGACTGGAGGAATAAATAAGACAAATTTCACTTGTTTCATAAACTTGCTTAGTGCTTGCTACATGTAAAAATGGAGACTATGTCAAAATTCCAGTGGCTCTTTTTTTAAATTTTTTTATTGATATATAATATTTGGACAAATTTATCGAGCATGTGTGATATTTGTTAGATGCAGAGAATGTTTAATGATTAAGTCAGGGTATTTAGGGTAAGCATCACGTTGAGTATTTATCATTTCTATATTAATGATGGGAACATTTCTTTATATATATGTGTGTGTATATGTATATATATGTGTATATACACATGTATATATATGTATATATGTGTATATATGTATGTGTGTATACATGTGTGTATATATATACATGTATATATACACATATGGTATAAATATACACACATACATATATACACACACATATATATTTTTTTTTAAGTTCCAGGGTACTTGTGCAGAATGTGCAGGTTTGTTACATAGGTAAACGTGTGCCATGGTGATTTGCTGCACCTACCAATCAATGATAGGAACATTTCAAGTCTGCTCCTCTAGCTATTTTGAAATATGCAATATTTTGTTGTTAACTATAGTCACTCTACTTTGCTATCAAACATTAAAACTTGTTCCTCCTATCTAACTGTATATTTGTACCCATTAAACAACCTCTCTTTATCCTTCCCCTCACCCACCCACACACCCTTCCCAGCTTCTGGTATCTATCATTCTACTCTCTACCTCCATGAGATCAACTATTTTTAGCTCCCAAATATGAGTAAGAATGTGTGATATTTGTCTTTCTGTACCTGGCTTGCTTCACTTAATAAAGTTATCTGCAGTTCCATTCATACTCTACAGATGACATGATTTCATTATTTTTATAGCCTAATAGTATTGCCTTATCTATATATACCACATTTTCTTTATTCATTCATTTTTTGATGAACAATTAGGTTGATTCTATAGCTTTGCTATTGTGAATAGACCTGCAATAAGTGGGGTTGCAAGTATCTCTTTGATATACTGATTTTCTTTCCAAGTGGCTTACTTTTTTTTTTTTAATTGAAAAGAGGTATAGAGGAAGGAAGCAGAGAGAGCATACACTAGAGAAGAAAACTAGAGGACCTAAAGACCAAAGCAATGAAGAGGAGGCTCCTATCTACCTCCCCTCATTGTGTTCCAGGTGGTTCTTTTTGTTTGTTTGTTCGTTAGTTTGTTTAATTTTAATTTTTTATATACTTTAAGTTCTGGGGTACATGTGTAGAACATGCAGGTGTATTACATAGGTATACATGCGCCATGGTAGTTTGCTGCACCCATCAACCTGTCATTTACATTAGGTATTTCTCCTAATGCTATCCCTCCCCTAGCCCCACACCCCTTGACGGGCCCTGGTGTATGATGTTCCCCTCCCTGTGTCCATATGTTCTCATTCAACTCCCACTTATGAGTGAGAACATGCGGTGTTTGGTTTTCTGTTCTTGGAAACCATCACTCTCGGTAAATTAACCAAGTGGCTGACTCTTAATACTTGGACACTGTCTCTCACATCACCCCTTCCTTTCAAATTTGAAAATAGAGACATTTCAATTATCAAACAGTCTGGTACCAAAACATAAAGCTCAGCAAATAAAACCCCAGAAATTATAATAGTTTGGCTCCTTAAATTAGATTTGAATACCATATATCCTAGAATTCTAAGAAAGCTTCTTGTTTATGAAGAAAAACATGGATAAACATGGGGACCAAATTTGTGGCCAAGAAGTTCGCAAGTAAGATTTACTTATGAAGAAAACTGAATCTGCCTAAGTTATTGTCCTCCCAAGGTGACAATATTTATAGCACTACTCAGGTTCTGCAACTAATAAAAATGACCTGAAAAGAATCTGCAGCAAACCTTATATTAATGTAAAGCTATCAGAGAAGAGCAAAGTGCAAATCAGTTAAGAAAAGCAGCATTAGACAATAGCCCCAGTGACGCCTGGAACTCAAATATTTTGTCCCTATTATAGGTAGTTTTGGAAATATCTGTACTTTGTACATAGAGAGATACCATATATTCCCTGCAGGTAATTGTGAATGATTGCCGAAGTAAAGCATAAATTCAGGAGAAGCTTAGGCAGGTAGGAAGCAAGGACTGTAAATCTGAACTTCCTGACATCTAAGGTTGAATTCTCAGCCCTTGCATCTCATAGATAACTTTACAAGGGAAGGGATTTTTTAAAGTGACCTTACTAATTAAGTTTTTATAACAATAACACTGTAACTCTCTGGTCTGGCAAATGACTTAACCAAGAATATAACATCAGAGAGACAAAAAGAATCTCAGTCAATGGAGTGAGTATTTTGTGTTTTTTTCTATTGAAGACAAATGTGCCGTGAAACAGGTGTCACTAGGGCCTTACCATGCATGTGAAGGACCTGTCATTAGTGAGCAAGCCACAACAGTAATATCTACTAGCAGTTCACCTGCTATAGGCAACACTGAAGTTTCTAATAAGAAAACTAAAAACAGCTACCATTTATCAGGCACTTACTACTTGCCAAATACAATAATAAGAGCTTTGATTTAACTAACTTAATCCTTACCATACTGCTAAAAGAAAGTGAGTGCTTCTTTTGATAGATGAGGACACTGAACCTCTGATGGTTTAAGTAACCCTAGTTAGTCACAAATTTGGCAAGTGGTATAATTCTATTTCAAATCTGGCTTCAAATTGTGCTATACCGATTTTTAATTCTGGTTTTTAAAAAATACTGTATTTCTTCAATTTAGAGATGCCAATAATTGTAAGAATCATTTAATTGCTTGGGAAGAAGAGGTGGAAGTCAAGAAAAATTAGCACAATGCAAAGACCCATCAACAACTAAAAGCTGCATCTATATCTAACAAATATTCAAATGTGAAATAAAGTATGGCTATTATTTCTCATTTATTGGACCTTGTTAAAGTACTTAGCTCACGCCCAGGCATCAACCATATGACTGGCCTCATGGATAGGTATATTGTCTGTCTATCTGGAAGGCCCCATGGCTTATTTGTTAACTCAGTCTCTTGGTTCCCAGTGACCTCCTCCACCATTGGTCTTCAGCCATCCTTTCCCATGATTATATCCATAATAGCTCCACCTCCATAAGCACTAACTCAGACATACCGTTCTCTGACCTCACCTCTTCTCCATGTAACTGCTCCTACTTCAACCTCCAGAGCATTGATTTCTCTGATTTCCCTCAATCTATAAGCCCTCTAGTTTCATAACTCTCTTACCTAGCTAAGATTATATTGTACATCACTTCAATAATATCTTGAGATGTCTTTTTATTATACTCATCTGGCAAAAGTCCAATCCTGGATAAACACATCTGTTTTTTTTTTTTTTTTAATTTTTGTGGTTACATAGTAGGTGTATATATTCATGGAATACATGAAATGTTTTGATACAGGAATGCAATGCAAACTAATCACATAATGGAGAATGGGGTATCCATCCCCTCAAGAGTTTATTCTTCATGTTACAAACAATTCAAGTATACTCTTTTAGTTATTTTTAAATGTACAATTAAATTATTATTGACTATGTCGCCCTGTTGTTGTATCAAATAGTAGGCCTTATTTGTTATTTTAACCATTATTTTATACCATTAAACATCCCCACCTCCCTCCCACTCCACCCCTTCCCACTACTCCTCCCAGCCTTCAGTAACTATCCTTCCACTGTCTTGGAGTATGAGTTCAACTGCTTTGATTTTTACATCCAACAAATAAGTGAGAACATTCAATGTTTTTCTGTGCCTGGCTTATTTACTTAACATAATGATTTCCAGTTCCATCCATGCTGTTGTAAACGCAGGATGTCATTTTTTCAATGGCTAAATAGTACTCCATTATGTATAAGTGCCACATTTTCTTTAGCCATTCTCCTGTTGATGGACACTTAGTCAGCCTCCAAATCTTGGCTAGTGTGCACGGTGCTGCAACAAACATGAGTGTGCAGATATCTCTTTGATAGACTGCTTTTTCTTTCTTTTGGATATATATGTATCAGTGGGGTTGCTAGATTATATGGTAGCTCTGTTTTTGGTTTTTTGAGGAACTTCCAAACTGTTCTTCATAGTGGCTATACTAATTTACAATTGTCCATTTTACTCACCTGAACACCAGTGAATAAACTTTCACAACAAGGTGAATCAATTCCTCTACAAATTCATGACCACCAAACTCAAAAGCAGTCTCAACTCTGCACATCAATCTTACAACGCTGCATTTCATATGCCTATTTAGAAATTTTTTTGCTCACCTCAAATCACTGAATGCTCCCAACTCAAGCTCCCTCCTTGCTTTCAGCATATGACTCACCTGCTACTTTACAGAGAAATTAGAAGCCATTGGTCAACGACTCGCTCACCCTCCTCATAGCAAATATGCAAATTGGCCACACCTGCCCTCATTTTATTATTCTCGCCTCCAGCCTCCATTCACGCTCCAGTTAAAGGTTACACACCCATGTTTGGATGCCATCTCCTCCCTCTTTCTCAGGAATACTACAGAATACAATAATCTGTCTTGTCTTTTCTGCCTTCTCCACTGGATTTTTTCCCAATCTTTTTTTTTTTTTTTTTTTTTTTGAGACAGAGCTCCCGTTAAAGAAGACTCACTTTTAATCTTATCGTTCTATTCTCCTTGGAGAGTTGGAAAGTCAGGCTCTCAAAATAATTGTTCGTATTTGCTGTCCCTATTTTCTCTTCTTCCACTCACTGCTCAGACTACTCCAATCTGGCTTCTACTCCCATTGCTACATAGAAATATCCCTCACAAAGATCATATAACCACATGTTCTTATTTTCTAAGCCTTTGAGCATCATTAAACTTCGTCCTTATCAAAACACTGTCCCTTTGACTAATATGACACATGGTGTTTTAGATTTTCTCCTAACACTCTGACCATCTCTCTTCTATTTTCTTTTCAGATTCACCCTTCTCTTCCTAACCATAAAATACCAGAGTTCCTCAAGGATACATCTCAGGTCCTTTCTTCTTTTTACTTGACATTTTCTCTTTAGGTGATCTCATTCAAGTGTGTGGCTTTAATTACCAACCACATGCATACAGATTCATCATCTTATTTCTCCACTCCCAAAAATCTTTCTTCTGAGTCCCAGACTCTATGTCAGCTGTCAACTAGACATCCCCAAAACAACTCAGACTCAGCTTGTTCCAAGTTAAGTTCATGATACATTCACAGTAATGTTTGTGGAACAAATGCACAGAAATGGCAATACCCACACAAAAATTCTATCAGCGTAGGAAAACTAAGCCCAGAAGAGAGACAGCATTTTGGAAAAATCAGATGTGAAAGCATCAAATCTCTGTGTACAGAAGAGTCTACAGACTAAATTGAGTAGATACAAAGCTCGATTTTAATGAGAACAATAAACTGATGATAAAAATAATGGAGGTGAGGAAAAGGGGTATCGAATGACAAAAAAAGAGACTGAACCTAGACAGAGTAACAGTCCCCAACTGAAGATGGAACAACTTACTGATATTCATCTGTTGATAACAAAGAGTGAATATCCAATTAATGTCAATTAATTAATACTGGCATTCTATATATTGATCAAAAACAATTTACCTCGTGTAACATCTTCTTAAAAATTAGTCCAGCTTCCTCCTTCCTCCTTCCCTATCTCATATTTGTTGAAAGTGACCAGTATGGTCATGGGCCAAGCCAAGAAGGCAGCCAGGAAAAGGGATATTCCTTCCAGTATCAAGAGTTTGTGTACATGCAGAAAATTTATCTAGAAAATGAGTATATTAGGAATACTAGGAGCAAAGTATTTCATTGTCAAAGAAGCGAATTACAAATATGGAAAGGGGTAGTCTAGAATAATCCCTCTGATGTTACATTGGAATTGGAGGAACCAAAGTGTGCTCATGGTTTTTAATACACACAGAAAGATATCAAAATAAATATAGATATAAATACATATTATGTATATACATATTCTAATATTTGCCTAAATTTAAAAACTACTGATTCTCTGATACACACACTCACACACACACACATACACACACACACACTTATCAGTGGATTGGGAGTTTTTAAAGTTAAATGTGTATCACCAGAATCACTTGGAGAGCTTTTTAAAACACAAATTAAATTACTGCCCCCCACCCTCCCCCAGCCACCAGAGTTTCTGATTCAGTGTGTTTTGGGGTGGAGTCCAAGAACTTTCATTTCTAATAAGTTCCTAGGTAATGTCGATTTAGCTGATCTAGTGACAACACAAATGGCTGAATAAAGTCAAACACTCTGTGTGTGTGTGTACATATATGTGTGTGTGTGTGTGTGTGTGTGTGTGTGTGTGTATTTCCAAGCTCTATCCTGGAAGAGGTCAAGAAGGAGTGATAGCCCAGTGGCAATGGAATGTCTGGCACCTGTATCATGATTTTTAAAAATCATTCACTGCTGAAAGGAATGAAGGCTCCTTTAAGAAATGGCTGGTTCTGGAGCTGGAACAAGAAAAGCAAGAAATGAACCTGGAATGTCCTTTTGTGGAAAAAGTAAAGAAGTGCTCTAAGAATGATGGGACATTTCAAAAGGATACACAAACCAGCTTGAAGGAGCTCCTGCTGGCCAAATCTGGGACAATTTGTAACTTGGTAATAACTTGGCCGGGTGCAGTGGCTCATGCCTGTAATCCCAGCATTTTGGGATGCCAAGGCGGGCAGATCACTTGAAGTCAGGAGTTCAAGACCAGCCTGGCCAACATGGTGAAACCCTGTCTCCACTAAAAATACAAAAAAAAAAAAAAAAAATAGCTGAGCATCGTGGTGTGCACCTATAGTCCCAGCTACTCAGGAGACTGAGGCAGGAGAATTGCTTGAACCAGGAGGTGGAGGTTGCAGTGAGCCAAGATCACACCACTGCACTCCAGCCTGGGTGATGGAGCAAGATTCCATCTCAAAATAAATAAATACATTAATTAATTAATTAAAATAAATAATGGAAGCAACTGATTATAACCTATTGAAAACATATTGAATAAAGTAGGAACCCATGAATATATACCGATATAGTGTAGCTTCTTAGTAGAATCCAAGGTAATATTGCTTATTTGTTAACAAATAATAAATATTAATTAACTTTATAATGAATAGACCTCAAAGATACCATCTTGTGTGTGTAAATGTGGGGGGTACAAATGCAGTTTTGTTACATGGATATATTTTATAGTGTGAAGTCTGGGCTTTTAGTGTAACCATCACTCAAATATTATATGTTTTGTACCCATTCCGTAATTTCTTATCCCTCACTCTCTCCCACCCTCCTACCATTCTAAGTCCCTGATGTCTATTATTCCACACTGTATGTCATTGTGTACACATTCTTTAGCCCTCACTTAAAAGTAAGAACATGTGTATTTGACTTTCTTTTCTGAGTTATTTCACTTAAGATAATTTCCTCCAGTTCCATCCATATTCCTGCAAAAGATATTATTTCATTCCTTTTGTGGCTGGGTAGTATTTTATTGTATGTATATCTGTATATCACATTTTCTTTATCCAATCATCTGTTGATGAACACTTAGGTTGATTCCATACCTTTGCTATTGTGAATAGCACTGCTATAAACCTTCGGGTGTAGGTATGGAAACCATCTTAACCAAAAGATAAAAGTTAGTGTCACCAGAAATGTGATACTGTGTGTCTCCTGAAATGGTGCAGAATACAGCATTGTATTTGAAGTATTCCTGACAAACATACATGATCTCATTCATGAGGAAATATCAGATAAACCCAAATTGAAAAACATCATATAATGTAAAAGACCTATACTCTTCAGAAAAGTCAAAACCATGATAAGAGAAGACTGCAGGACTGTTCCAAATTGAAGAAGACCTTCTAAAGAGACATTATAACTAAATGAAATTTGTTATAACTAAATGAAACTAAACTATTTGTTATAAACTGTTAGTTATAACTAAATGAAATTTGTTATAAATGAAATTAAAACTAAATGAAATTTGTAGATCCTGGACATCATTAGGACAATTGGAAAAACTTGAATGAATTCTGTGAATTAATAACAATGTATCAATATAACTTCTGATTTTGACGTCTGTACTGTGGTTATATAGAACTGTCTTTGAATGATATATGTCCTAAAGTATTTAGAGGTAACAGGCAGCATGTCTGCAGTTGTATCAGTCAGGGTTCTCCAGAGAGACAGAACTAATAGGATTTATGTATATAGGAAAGGGAGATTATGAGGGAGAATTAACTCACATGATTAAGAGGTAAAGTCCCACAATAGACCATCTGCAATCTCAGGAGGTAGTAAGCCAGTAGTGGTTCAGTCCAAGTCCAAAAGCCTGAAAAGTAGGGAAGTCAACAGTGCAGCCCTCAGTCTGTGGCCGAAGGCCCAAGAGCCCCCTGCAAACCACTGGTGTAAGTTCAAGAGTGCAAAGACCAAAGAATCTGGAGTCTGAGCATCCAGTGTGAGAGAAAGATGAAAGCCAGAAAGACTCAGCAGGCCAGCTTATCTCACCTTCTTCCACCTGCTTTATTCTAGCCTCGCTGGCAGCTGATTGGATGCTGCCCACTCATATTGAAGGTGGGTTTTCCTCTCCCAGTCCACTGACTCAAATGTCAATCTCCTCTGGCAACACCCTCGCAGACACACCCAGAAATGATGCTTTACCAGCTATCCAGGAATTCTTCAATCCAATCAAGTTGACACCTAATATTAACCATCACAGCTGCTTACTCTCAAATGGTTCAAGGAAAAAAAATAGTAATAATATGTAGTGTATATGCATTTACAGAGAACCCGAATGATAAATCAAATGCAAAAATGGCAAGAGTCATGAATCTGAATGAGGGGCATAGCAGAGTTCTTTATGACCTTTCTGCAGGTTTAAAATTATTTTTAAAATTCAAAATTAGAACAGTCTACAAAATTTATATGAATAGAAATGTTAACTTCCAGTTCACTCCAAATGGACAGTTCTGTTCTTGATCAGATTGTATTGAAAAACACTTTAAGAGACAGATTAGGGTTGATGTGTGACCTTGACATTTCATAGGTGTGAGTTTTAAGCAGAATCCTAATGAAAACTTAATTTCTTTTAATCATGGGCTGATCTCTTCATACCTAGATTTATTTTCAGGCAAAACCGTAATGGTGTTATTGTCATTAACATTTAAAAGCCTACCCTTTTCAACTCTGAATCATAATTTGGAAGAACTTTTGGATTTTTTTTCCTTATTAACAGTTTAGTTTCATAGCAGAATGTGAAGCATGTTGCATGCAGATGTCATTTCCACTATAAACAGAGAAAGCACCTAATTTTCTCTCATTTTTGGCAATGTTTTCATTTAGATTTGTCTTTCCCTTTTCCTTTTCTTTCCTTCTCTGAGGAGAAAATAAATATGTTGCTGAAAAACAACAAAAAAATGCACATGCTGCCAGCTCCTATGTATTCTGATGATTTGCTAGAGTTTTCTCCAAATCATGTAGACAAATTTGTTCATTCTGCTTGACAAAATACAGGTTTATTATGACTTGTAATGTAGTAACTTCCTCAAAAAAATTTTTTACAACCATACCCAACCATACATCTTTATGCACCAAGCAACAACATGAATCACTGTCTAGGGATTCACTGCATAAATAGAGAGGCTAACATACTAGGTCACAGATAAAATTGACTCAAATGTTTCTTTGATCTGCCTTTTAAATCCTGCTCTCTTTCTTGTGCCCTTGTGTCTGTAGATCACATTTCTATAAATTTCATATCATAGCATATTTTCAGAAATAAAATGTGCAGATGTATAATTGTAATTTACTGGAATAGTATCTCAACTGGGAGTATTCTTTTGTGGTTGTTATTATTACTATCCTTAAGCTAATATCATTTAACACTTACATGGTATTTAATACATGCTGAACCATCTTTATCCCCAAGACATCCTCCTTCTCCTGTGTCCCCCGTCTCAGCAAGACTTTCTAGACAATTATCCATAAAGAAACTTCAGAGTCATATACATTTTCTTCCTCCCTCTCCATCCCTACATAATAAATGCTAACTTGGGTTGATCCTGATGATATGGTTTGGCTGTGTCCCCACCCATATCTCCTCTTGAATTGTAGTTCCTATAATCTCCACATGTCATGGGAGGTACCAAATGGGAGGTAATTGAATCATGGGGATGGTTTCCCCCATGCTATTCTTGTGATAGTAAGTTCTCATGAGATCTGATGGTTTTATAAGGGGCTTCCCACTTTGCTTGGCTCTCATTTTTTTCTTGCATGCTGCCATATGAAGAAGGACCTGTTTGCTTCCCCTTCTGCCATAATTGTAAGTTTCCTGAGGACTCCCCAGCCCTGCGTAACTGTGAGTCAACTAAACCTCTTTACTTTATAAATTACCCAGTCAGGTACGTCCTTATAGCAGCATGAAAACAGACTAATATAGTAAATTTGTACCAGAGGATGGGTTGCTGCTCTAAACATACCAAAAAATGTGGAAGAAACTTTGGAACTGGGTAACAAGCAGAGGTTGAAACAGTTTTGATAGCTCAGAAGAAAACAGGAAAATGTAAGAAAGTCTGGAACTTCCTAGAGACTTGGAGGGCTCAGAAGGCAGGAAGAGATGGGAAAGTTTGGAACTTCCTAGAGACTTGTTGAATGGCTTTGACCAAAATCCTGATAGTGATATGGACAATGAAGTCCAGGCTGAGATGGTCTCAGATGGAGATGAGGAACTTGTTGGGAACTGGAGTAAAAGTCATTCTTGCTATGCAAAGAAACCGGTGGCATTTTGCCCCCACCCTAGAGATCTGTGGAAATTTGAACTTGAGAGAGATGATTTAGAGTATCTGGTGGAAGAAATTTCTAATGAGAAAAGTGTTCAAGAAATTACTTGGGTGCTGTTAAAATTACTTGGGTGCTGTTCAGTTTTATGTATTCACAAAGATATAGTTTGGAATTGGAGCTTATGTTTAAGAGAAGCAGAGCATAAAAGTTCAGAAAATTTGCAGTCTGACGATGTGATAGAAAAGAAAAACCCATTTTCTGAGGAGAAATTCAAGCTGGCTGTAGAAATTTGCAAAAGAAATGAGGAGCCAAATGTTATTCATCAAGACAATGGGAAAAATGTCTCCTGGGCACATCAGAGGTCCTCACAGCAGCCCTTCCCATCACAGGTTGAGAGGCCTTGAAGAAAAAATGGTTTTGTGGACTGCCCAGCACCTTGCTACTTTGTGCAGTCTTGGGATTTGGTGCCCCATGTCCCAGCCATGGGTAAAAGGGGCCAACATAGAGCTAAGACTGTTGCTTCAAATAGTGTAAGCCCCAACCTTTGGTGGCTTACATATGGGGTTTGGCCTGCTGGTGCACAGAAGTCAAGAATTGAGGTTTGGGAATTTCCACCTAGATTTCAGAGGACATATTGGTATGCCTGGATATTCAGGCAGAAGTTTTCTGCAGCGGTGGAGCCCTCATTGAGAATCTCCACCAGTGCAGTGCAGAAGGGAAATGTGGGATTGGAGCCTCCACACTGAGTCCCCACTGGGGCACTGCCTAGTGGACTGTGAGAAGAGGGTCACCATCCTCCAGACCCCAGAATGGTAGATCCACCAGTAGCTTGCACCACTTTTGTGCCCGGAAAAAGCCACACACACTCATTGCCAGCCCATGAAAGCAAACAGGAGGGGGTGGTGTACCCTGCAAAGTTACAGGGGTGGAGCTGCCCAAGGCCATGGGAGCCCACCTCTTGCATCTGCATGACTCCATGTGAGACATGGAGTCAAAGGAGAGCATTTTGGAACTTAAAGGTTTAGTGACTGCCCTATTGGGTTCCGGACTTGCATGAGGCCTGTAGCCCCTTTGTTTTGGCTAATTTTTCCCATTTGGAACAGGTGTGCCCCACGCCTACACCCCCATTGTATCTAAGAAGTAACTAACTTGCTTTTGATTCTACAGGCTCATAGGCAGAAAGAACTTGTGTCATGTAAGGCTTTGGACTTGGACTCTTGAGTTAATGCTGGAATGACTTAAGACTTTGGGGGTCTCTTGGAAGGACATGATTGTGTTTTGAAACATGAGGACATGAGATTTGTGGGGGCAAGGGGTGGAATGATATGGGTGTCCTCACCCAAATCTCATCTTGAATTTCAGTTCTCATAATCCCCACATGTCATCGGAGACCTTATGGGAGGTAATTGAGTCATGGGTTGGTTTCCCCCAAACTATTCTCGTAATAGTAAGTTCTCATAAGATCTGTTGGTTATAAAAAGGGCTTCCCCCTACATTCAGCTCTCATTCTTCTGTCTCCTGCAGCCCTGTGAAAAGGTGCCTTCTACCACGATTGTAAGTTACCTGAGGCCTCCCTAGCCATGCAGAACTGTAAGTCAGGTAAACTTTTTTCTTTATAAATTACCCAGTCTTGGGCAGTTCTTTACAGCAGCATGAGAATGGACTAATACACTTACCTTCACAACAGCTCCCTTATCCACCCCTCTTTATTCCCATTGCCCTGACTTGGTTCAGACATGCAACCTCTCACTTCTGCCTTAGTCACAGGTCTCATCTCCCCTCCAGCTCTCTGCACAGCCACCCACACAGGATTCAGATTTACAATATTCTGACAATCACATCTCTCTCTTACTTAAACCTTTTAAGGAATCCCTTTCCCTACAAACTACATACACTCCTTACCTGATCTAATTTTATTTCCATCTTCCTCCCCAATCCTGGTTCTTGCTGTATGTAATCTTCGACCCTATACCCTAGACTTCAGTAATAATGAATATCTTACCTTTTCTTGAATATGTTCTAGTTCTATGCTTACATTAATCTCTTTGCAATATCTTTACCCCTTATCACCAACTCAGTCCATTTATGTAGTTCTCAGTATCTATTTTGTTTTATGGCACCTAGAAGGTAATATTGTCTTACCACCACTTTTAAGTCCCTAACACCCACAACAGTACCTGGCATATATTAGTCATTCAACACATAGATGCCAAATTACTAAATTCTGTATCTCAAAGTCCAAACTAGATGCTTTCTATATGACATGAATGCCAGTGGAAAATATAGAGAGGCCATGTCAGGATACTAGAGATGCCCAGTCAAGGAAATAACAAGAAACTTCAGCCAGGAGTCAGAACACCCAGGAAAAAAAGTTGAGAAATTTTAACTCAGGGACAGAAATTTGGAAATGATTTTACCAGGCAAGAAAAACAATGAGAAAGAAAATGAAACTAGAAAGTAAGATACATGCAAAAGACACAGGCCAAAGGATCACACCAATGTGGAAGTATTGCCTGGACCAAGAAGAATTTGGAACATACAGGACACAGACCAAGCATGGAACAGAGCTGAGAACTGTGTGAAGTCAAGAACCAGGAAATTAATGGGAGGAGCTGGCCAGAGGCATCCAGAAGAACAGAAAGCTTAAGGAAAAAAGCTCCTTTTAGGGTGGTGGTGCAAAGCAGTCAATGCCGCCCAATACCTTGGCCAGGTGCCGTGGTATATGCCTGTAATCCCAGCACTTTGGGAGGCAAACACTGGAGGATCACTTGAGGCCAGGAGTTTCAGACTAGCCTAGGCAACCTAGGAAGACCCTTATCTCTACAAAAAAATCAAAACTTAGCCAGGCATGGCAATATGTGCCTATAGTCTCAGCTACACAGTAGGCTGAAGCAGGAGGATGGTTTGAGCCAGGGAGCTCAAGGTTACAGTGAGCTATGATTGTACCCCTACACTCCAGCTTGGCCATAGAGCAAGACACTGTCTCTAAAAAAATGAAAAATAAAAAAGCACTTCACCTTCATGCAACCAGGAAGCTAAATTACATTCAATATGAGCATCTTCACCTTCTTGGTTTTTGTAAGTATAAGGTTATTGAATGCCAATTCTAGTGAATAAGATGGGTGACCAAGTTCATAGAAATTCTTTTGGTCAGAAACAAGGTATGATCATAAAGTAGTAAGACTGATTTTCCTCTGTAGCTCTGGCTGTAAAAGAAATTCCAAAGGAATAGTTTTAAAAAACATTTAAACATCTTAAGATTTAGAACGGCATTACTGAGATGAATGAACAGCCTCTCCCACCTCCCCCAAGGTGACTTCTTCTAAAGAAGATAGAGTACACTTGGATACACGTTTCAATGTGTTTGCTTAAAAATCAATTGCATTAGGGGCTTTGCCAAGCATGCATACTACAGAGTACTAGCTCCATTGATAGGGGGCAAAAAACAATATTTCTGTGGGCATAGTCGTTTGGGAAATAATGAGTTAAGTAAATTCTCTTTCCTGGCATTCTTTTCCTGGTCTTTCATATGCTGGTGCACCTGTGGCTCTTCCTATAGTACTAGAATGCTTAGTTGGTGATTTCACCATTTCACAGAGCATCTCACAAGGCCAACCATTCCATATAACACTATTTGGTGAAGAGCTTCTAAGGAACAGACATGAACCATAATCAAATTCTGAATTTTTCCTAAGTTATTTTCCAAAATATAAGTCAAAATGTATAGCAAATTTTATAAAACTTATATAACACATTATTTCCTCATCCAGAAAAATTGGGATAATAATGCCTAATTCATATACATATTGATCTTTAAGTGAGCTAATGCATTTGGAGACTCATTGAAAAAGTCAAGACTCAGGAACCAGAAAGATGAAACAGAGAGTGCACATCCATGCAAGAGGAAAAAAACACTAACACAAACATGCAAGATAAGTGGAAAGGGAAAAGGAACAGCAGCCCTTGTTGTCCCATGCCTAGACCCAAACCCACTTCCCCACAGCAGGGCCAGGATGTTAGACTGCCTGCAATATGAGCATCTACACCCTTGGAAACTCCTTATTCAGATCAAAGGTTTTGGTACTGCTTTTTTTCAGATAGTTGTGGAGATTATAATTCTAGAATTCAACAACTTTTCTAAGCAAAGCCTGCTGAATATGAAGCTGTAGTCAGTGGCTATCTATCAAACATGAGTTGAGGAGTGTATTAGGCCATTCTTGCATTGCTACAAAGAAATGCCTGAGACCAGGTAATTTATAAGAAAAGAGGTTTAGTTGGCTCATAGTTCTGCAGGTGGTACAGGAAGCATAACATCAGCAACTGCTTCTGGGGAAACCTCAGGAAGCTATAACGCTGGTGCAAGAGTAATTGCGGGTTTTGCTATTGAAAGTAAAACCACAGTTACTTTTACACCAACCTAATATACTCATGGTGCAAGGCAAAGGGGGACAAGTGAATCACGTGGTGGAAGCAGGACCAAGAGGGAGAGAGAAAGAGAGAGACAGTGGGGACAGGGGGAGGTGCCACACACTTTTAAATGACCAGATCTCTGGAGAACTCATCATCACAAAAACAGCACCAAGCCAAGCCATGAAGTTTTTACCCCCAAGATCCAAACACCTCCCACCAGGCCCCACTTCCAGCACTGGGGATTACAATTCAACATGAGATTTGGATGGGGACAAATATCCAAACTATATCAAGAGAGAATGAGGAAAGTCCCGCCCAACCAACCAGGAAGCCCCAGGAGCCTGCCACTCTACATTTAATGCCTGCCCAGCATTGCAACTGTTCTTTAAAAGGTAATCCAGAAGAGAGGGGGAAGTGGGAGTTGTTCAATGGGTATAGAGTGTCAGTTTTGCAAGATGAAAAAGTTCCAAAGATATGTTGCCCAACAAGATGCATGTAGTTAACACTACTGTAATATATACTTCAAAAAGGTTAAAATAGTAACTTTTCTGTTACATGTGTTTTACCGCCATAAAAAAAGAAATTGACTCACAAGCATCTTCTGGCATGTTCCAGAATAAGCAGAATATGTAACCTGCATTTGAAAAGAAGGGGATTAGGTGGGGAAGAATAAGAGAGTAGAAACATGGGTAATTTTTCACCCAGAAAGAAATTTCCACGGAGGGACCTAGGCAGCCAGCAAACGATAGCAGGGTACCGGGTGTGTTGGGGAAGAGAAAGTGGAGAAGATGGAAAGGAAATTGAAGAAGAGTGAGTAGGAAACCGTGGGGGTAAATAGATTGGGGCATCTGTCACCCTGTTGATCCAGCTGACCTATCTGAGTATGTCTTTACCAAGGAGGTAAAGACTAATTTTCTAATGTAGGAACATCAGTCTTTGATGAAAGATAAAGGAATAGCAATCCCCTGCTTGGACTTCCAAATAAGCTCTCAAGCCCATTTGTTGGAATCCATAGAAACCACTCACATTTTTGCTTTTATAAGTGCCTACTCTGGTTTTTTGTACACATTAGCTCGCTTAATTTAAAAAAACTATTATTATTATTATTATTACTATTATTATTATTATTATTATTATTTACATACGTAGGTAAGGAAACAATATCAGAGATATTAGAAAAATCTCTTCAATATCACTCAGTTAGACAACGGGCTGGGGATGGTGGCTAACACCTGTAATCCTAGCACTTTGGGAGGTCAAGGTGGGAAGATCGCTTGAACCCAGGAGTTTGAGACCAGCCTGGGCCACCTAGTGAAATCTTGTCTCTACAAAAAAAAAAAAAAAAGTAATTAGCCAGGTGTGGTGGCACATGCCTGTAGTTCCAGCTACTGGGGGCGGGAGTGCAGGGCTGAAGTAGGAGGATCACTTGAACCCAGAAGGTTGAGGCTGTAGTGTGCCAAGATCATATCACTACACTCCAGCCTGGGCAACAGAGCAAGACTCTCTCAAAATAATTAATAATTATAATAATAGTAACAGAGCTGAAAAATAAGTCTAAATATGTTTGGCAGAAGGCCATAGTTTATCCCATTAATGTGCAAATATATTATCATTTGCTGAGAAACATTTGCTGAGTACCTACAATCACAAAGTACGATACAAAGAAGCTTGTCTTGTAGGAAAAAACAAAGAGATATAAATCTAGCTGGGAAGATAAACCATATACCCATAAGAAGATTGCTGCCACAAATTCAAACCAAGAATTGCTCATGGCTGTATCTATTATTTATTGACACAATAGGCTGCAGAACAAACCTCCACAAAATGTAGTGGCTTAAGACAGTCAGCATGTAATAGCTTCCAATTGTGCTGAGCAGTGATTTAGACTGGTCCCAGCTGGACTAAAAACTCATGCCTAGCAGTCAGCTGAAGTCCAGCTGTTCTAGGATGGCCTCTCCTGAGATGGCTGGGACAGCCTGGCCCTTCCTCATTTCATCCTCCAACCTTTCTCATGGAGGGTAGGGAAAGGAGAGAATCAACACAGAAAATGAAAACACATACACACTTTTTCAGGCCTCTGCAATGTCCCATTTGCTGATGCCAGTCACGTGACTGGACTAGGTTGGAAGAGAGGGCAATGAGCTCTAGCTCTGTAGTAAAAGCAAAAAAGAAAAGAAGGAAAGAAAGAAAGAAACTGCAAGTCACATGGCAAAGAGCAGAGACCCAGGGAGGATGAAGAATTGAGGTCAGCAGTGCCATCCATGTGCCACAAGAGCCACTGGTGGTTGTAATAGAAGATCTGAGTGCAGTGGGCAGGGTGCTCTTCTAAGCATCTCACATAGTCTTTAAATAATTCTCAAAGCTTTGCTACATGACAGTGATTACTATCCCCATTTTATAGATGAGGGAACCAAAGTATACAGAAGTTGACCATGTAGCCTCTGTCTGTAAATGGCAGAGCCTAATTTAAACACTGTCATGTCTGACTCCAATATAGTTTTGTTTCCATTTGGACTTCAGAGAAAATTATTTTAAATAATGTTAAAGGGTGATTTAAAATTTAAAATCTAGTTTGAAAAACATGACATTTTATCAAAATTCCAATCATAAGCTCTATAGTTTCTAAAAAGATATTTTATAGAAATTCTTTAATATTTGACAAATGAATCAAGCCATTGAATATTTATATTAGATATAAATACATTACCTTATTTGCAAAACTCTTCAGTAGCATTCACGAAAATTATGGTAAACCTAAAATAACACCAATTCTCTTCTGGCCTGGACACCAGGGAATATTTGAGTGTTACATGCTAAACAAGTGACAAAAAACACCTGACAGAATGTGCTACCTAGTATGCTTTTACATATACAAATTCAAGAAAGTATTATAATGTATCTTTTAAAATGAAATTAAAGCTTCTTCAGTGGTCAGAACACCATTGCGTTGAATTTAGAAAACCGTAAGCAGGACAGTCACAAGCTATGCCATTTGCCAACGCAGTCCATTACATTTTGTTCATTACTGAAGCGCGTTTACTATGAAGAGTAATAAATCATTGAGAGCTATGGAAAATCTGCCCTCTGAAACAGATGCAGTGGCAAGATTCAGCACAAGACTTGATCAAGATAATCCCCACACAACTAAGAAATTGTAGCTCACTTTTGGCAACAGTACACTTCAATTTTCTTTCCACCTTTTTGTTTCTCATAGCTCCTCATTATGATACTATCACTTAGTTTGTGTTATACTCCTCTGGTCTACCTAGCAACAGGCAAGGGAGGTGGGAAGAGAGGAAAATCCTAAGAGTCATGCATTACTTGTCTTGTAGGGAGGGCAAGAGCAAGGAAGGGGGTGGAAGGATTTTCAAGAAAGAGATTCTAACACTGGTTCCCTGCTTGGTCACTGGCTTAAGCAACAGTCTTGTTACTATGCCCTACATTTTAAATAGCAAGATAGAGATAGGTCTGCAGCAGAGCAGCAAGCCCTCCCTAGATTTAGCCAAACAAGGATGGTGAGTGTGCCATGGGCAAAGTGGACCCTTAAGATGCTGATCAGTTTGAGCAATCTTGTCAGTACCCACCCTAGAGAGCTGTTCATCAGGACAAGACCTCACTGAAAGAGTCTTCCGCATAGACCACCAGCCTTGAGAACTAAACACGTGACTATGCATAGCAAGGGACAGTCTGCAGGTGGATCTCACAAAATCTCACAAAATCCTCCTAGGGACTCACACATATGCCCCAAAAGGGCCAGCATTTGGACACCTGCCACAGAGAGAGCATTGAACAACAACACCCAACATAGGATTGCAATTCCATTCCCAGTTAAGTTAAAAATACATATATATTTTCTCCTACCATACCCAACCCCAGAAAATCTAGAGGCGCAGTAGAGGGAAGAGAGAGAAAGCATGGAACATCGGATTATGTTCTTTCCCCATTCCAAGCCCTTCACAGCCAGGCTAGGAGGAGGGGAGACGATAACCTACATTAAGACTGACATTTTAAATTGGCCTAGGCTGAACTGGAGTTGCTAATAACTGAACGTGACTGGAAAGCCATGGGATAAACCTGAGATGTCACGGAAAAACAGAAAAAAGAGATTCAGCAGAGCATGGTAGAAGGCAATGATTGGAGAAAAATAACACAATTCCTAAATCAGACTCTACATAAGTCTGTGACTCTTTATCTAGGTCTCAATTTTCTCCTTTGAAAATTGGAATCCTTCCAGTTTTAACATTCCCTGAAAGCCAGGCTCTTTACCTACGTAACTGAATATTTTATGTGACAACTGAATTCTAATTCTAATACAGTTCTAATGCTGTACACAGCATGTAAAATTGCCACATTCCACCTTCAATTTCAGGTTCTGCTACAGTAAACAAAACCACCAAAATTAGTATTCAAAACCATCAGAATGAATAACGAACATTCACCACTGTTGACATCATCATCATGGACCTCGCCCCCTTGGAGTGGGAGACATTAGTCCAGGTGTCAAAACATGATTAGCTTTAGTCCTGCTTCAGAATAAATTTTCTTAGTTTCTCTACCTCTTCAACCCAATATATGCAGTCAGGCTACTGACAGTTATTTAACAGATGTAGTGAAAGTTCACAATGTTATGTTACACAGTAATAATGCTTCCTGAGTTTTTCTTTTGGGGGTGATTTCAGTTTTTCATAGAAGGCAGAAATGAACCATTGGTCTCCCATTAATAATTAACAAATCACTTGATCATTTCCCTTAGGACTATTTCTACTTTTATTAAACAGTGACAGCAGAAACTTTGTTCTGAGTTCTAATGGGATCCTTTAAGAGTGTACAGCTTTTTTGTAAGAGTGTACAGCTTTTTTGTAAAAGTCAAGCAAATTTACCAATGAATCAAGAACATATATTAATGTTTGTGACTAAAAGGAATTCTATATAAAATTATTTTATGAAGTAAGCCATCTGTGGTTTATTTCTTTCCTACAAATTATATTTCCTTTTTATTAGGCTGGCAAAAAAATTAAATTCAGCTGACATTTTAAATGTTTTGTTATTATAGGTGGAGCTAAGAAATACCAGCACCTCTACTGCAGCAGGGATTGTTCTGGAAGCCGGCATCCCCCTCCCTGGGCTCTGGGGCAGATGGAACAGAGCACACTGAGAGGATGAGCCTGGATTGTATTTGTTTCCCCAAGCCTGCAACCTAAGGACTTATAAGGAGCTCATGGTAGTTTGGAAGGCAGAGGCCTTTTTTTAGCAGACCCACATGTGAACAAACGGTAACTAAAGAGGATGGCCTTATGGTGTAGGACCATTGAAGTGGATTGCCTTATGGCACAAGTGATCAGACTTATATACAGGGGAAGTATCAGAGCACTGGGAATCACGTCAAGGGGGAACCCCTAGAATATGGGGATAAATGGACCTCTGTTTTTACTCAGCTATTGTCAGGTTGTCTATTATATAGTGTAAAACAATCCAGCTTATAGGATGACCTAAGTTTTCCTTCTCTAAAATTCAAATCTAAATAATACTTGTTATATAAGTGGACCCTGGTTTAATTTCTACCATTTAAGCAAGTGATAACATATAGACCCTTGCTCTCATTCTGTCTGCCAGGCTGGAGTGCAGTGGCACAATCATGGCTCATGGCAGCCTCAACCTCCCAGACTCGCAATCCTCCCACCTCAGCCTCCCAAGTAGCTGGAACCACAGGTACACACCACCATATCCGGATAACCTTGTTATTATTTTTTTTTTTTTGAGAGTCTCACCCTGTTGCCCAGGCTGGACTGCAGTGGCATGATCTCGGCTCACTGCAAGCTCCACCTCCCGGGTTCATGTCATTCTCCTGCCTCAGCCTCCCAAGTAGCTGGGACTACAGGTACCCACCACCATGCCCAGCTAATTTTTTGTATTTTTAGTGGAGACGGGGTTTCATTGTGTTACCAGGATGGTCTGGATCTCCTGACCTCGTGATCCACCTGCCTTAGCCTCCCAAAGTGCTGGATGGATAACCTTATTATATTTTTACTGAATGAGCAGTTTGCCCAGCCCTAAACCCTGAACCCAAATGCTTATATAATAGTAACTGTGAAAGAAAATATCTGCTTCTCACCTACTGCAGCTGCTGAGAACTGAGCTCACAGGGGCTGGTGTGGCTTGAATGTGTCCTGCAAAAGTTCATGTGTTGGAAGTTTAACCTTCAACACAGCAGTGTTGGAAGGTGGGGCCTAATGTGGACAGAGTCCTTAAATATGGATTAATGTTGTTCATTATCATGGAAATGGGTTAGTAATTGAGAGAGTGGGTTGCTTTAAAGCATGTCTGTCTGTTCCAATTTTTCTAAAATATCAAAATTTTATATATTAGAAAAGCATGTCCAGCAACTGGTGTCTCTCTTCTTTGGCATGTGCTCACTTGTGGTCTCACCTTCCACCAATTGATGACACAGTCCAAAGGCCTTCATGAGACACCAGCCCCTTGATTTTCGACTTTCCTTCCTCCAGAACCATGAGCTAAATAAATTTCTGTTTCTTATAAAGTACCCAGCCTGTGATATTGTGTTATAGCAACAGAAAACAGGCTAAGACAGAGGTTTAACCCCAGCACTCTCAGGGAAGAATTCTCTTAACCATCAAAGGTCAACATAATTAAGAAATCTATAAGGGTCAATGAGTTACAAGCAAATCCCAAACATATAACTATGATAGATAAAATACTCAAAAAAATGACATAAGCATGATTCTATGTTCCTTACTGAAGAAGAGGTCAGGTGGAGTAGGGCTTTAAAAGGCATTCCAGGAGGTTCCCAGATGGCCAAATAGGAACAGCTCCAGTCTACAGCTCCCAGTGTGAGTGACACAGAAGACGGATGATTTCTGCATTTTCAACTGAGGTACCTGGTTCATGTCACTGGGGCAGGTCGGACAGTGGGTGCAGCCCATGAAGTGTGAGCCAAAGCAGGGTGGGGCAGCACCTCACCCAGGAAGGGCAAGAGGTTGGGGAACTCCCTTTCCTAGCCAAGGGAAGCCATGACAGATGGTACCGGGAAAATCAGGACACTCCTACTCTAATACTGAGTTTTTCCAGTGGTCTTAGCAAATGGCACACCAGGAGATTATATCCCGTGCCTGGCTTGGAGGGTCCCACACCCACGGAGCCTCACTCACTGCTAGCACAACAATCTGAGATCGAACTGGAAGGTGGCAGCGAGGCATGGGGAGGGGCGTCCGCCATTGTGAGGCTTGAGTAGGTAAACAAAGCGGCCTGGAAGCTCAAACTGGGTGGAGCCCACCGCAGCTCAAGGAGGCCTGCTGCCTCTGTAGAATCCACCTCTGGGGGCAGGGCATAGCTAAACAAAAGACAGCAGAAGCTTCTGCAGACTTAAACATCCCTGTCTGACAACTTTGAAGAGAGTAGTTGTTCTCCCAGCACAGAGTTTGAGATCTGAGAAGGGACAGACTGCCTCCTCAAGTGGATCCCTGACCCCCGAGTAGTCTAACTGGGAGACATCTCCCAGTAGGGGCCGACTGACACCTCATATAGCTGGGTGCCCCTCTGAGACAAAGCTTCTAGAGGAAGGATGAGGCAGCAACATTTGCCATTCTGCAATATTTGCTGTTCTGCAGCCTCCGTTTGTGATACCCAGGAAAACAGGGTCTGCAGTGGACCTCCAGCAAACTCCAACAGACCTGCAGCTGAGGGTCCTGACTCGTAGAAGGAAAACTAACAACCAGAAAGGACATCCACACCAAAACCCCATCTATACGCCACCATCATCAAAGACCAAAGGTCAATGAAACCACAAAGATGGGGAGAAACCAGAGCAGAAAAGCTGAAAATTCTAAAACTCAGAGCGCTGCTTCTCCTCCAAAGGAATGCAGCTCCTCGCCAGCAATGTAACAAAGCTGGATGGAGAAGGATTTTGATGAGTTGAGAGAAGAAGGCTTCAGATGATCGGTAATAACAAACTTCTCCGAGCTAAAGGAGAATATTCAAACCCATTGCAAAGAAGCTAAAAACCTTGAAAAAGATTAGATGAATGACTAACTAGAATAAACAGCATAGAGAAGATCTTAAATTACCTGATGGAGCTAAAACCATGACACGAGAACTACATAACACATGCACAAGCTTCAGTAGCCGATTCAATCAACTGGAAGAAAGGGTATCAGTGATTGAAGATCAAATGAATGAAATGAAGCGAGAAGAGAATTTAGAGAAAGAAGAGTAAAAAGAAACAAACAAAGCCTCCAAGAAATATGGGACTATATGAAAAGACCAAATCTACATTTGATTGGTGTACCTGAAAGTGACAGGAGAATGGAACCAAGCTGGAAAACACTCTGCAGGATATTAACCAGGAGAACTTCCCTAACCCAGCAATGCAGCCAACATTCAAATTCAGGAAATACAGAGAACACCACAAAGTACTCCTCAAGAAGAGCAACTCCAAGACAAATAATTGTCAGATTCACCAAAGTTGAAATGAAGGAAAAAACGTTAAAGGCAGCCAGAGAGAAAGATCAGGTTACCCATAAAGGGAAGGCCATCAGACTAACAGCAGATCTCTCGGCAGAAACTCCACAGGCCAGAAGAGAGTGGGTGCCAACATTCAACAGTCTTAAAGAAAAGAATTTTCAACCTAGAATTTGATATTGAGTCAAACTAAGCTCCATAAGTGAAGGAAAAATAAAATCCTTTACAGACAAACAAATGCTGAGAGATTTTGTCACCATGAGGCCTGCCTTACAAGAGCTCCTGAAGGATGCACTAAACATTGAAAGGAACAACCAGTACCAGCCACCGCAAAACCATGCCAAATTGTAAAGATCATCAATGCTAGGAAGAAACTGCATCAACTAATGAGCAAAATAACCAGCTAACATCATAATGACAGGATAAAATTCACACATAATATTAACCTTAAATGTAAATGGGTTAAATGCTCCAATTGAAAGACACAGACTGGCAAACTGGATAAAGAGTCAAGACCCATCAGTGTGCTGTATTCAGGAGACCCTCCTCACATGCAGAGACACACATAGGCTCAAAATAAAGGGATGGAGGAAGATCTACCAAGCAAATGGAAAACAAAAAAAAGGCAGGGGTTGCAATCCTAGTCTCTGATAAAACACACTTTAAACCAACAAAGATCAAAAGAGACAAAGAAGGCCATTATATAACGGTAAAGGGATCAATTCAACAAGAAAAGCTAACTATTCTAAATGTATATGCACCCAATACAGGACCACCCAGCTTCATAAAGTGAGTCCTTAGAGACCTACAAAGAGATTTAGACCCCCACACAATAATAATGGGAGACTTTAACACCCCACTGTCAACATTAGACAGACCAATGAGACAGAAAGTTAAAAAGGATATCCAGGAATTGAACTCAGCTCTGCACCAAGCGAACATAATAGACATCTACAAAACTCTCCACCCCAAATCAACAGAATACACATTCTTCTCAGCACCACATCGCACTTATTCCAAAATTGACCACATAGTTGGAAGTAAAGCACTGCTCAGCAAATGTACAAGAACAGAAATTATAACAAACTGTCTCTCAGACCACAGTGCAATCAAACTAGAACTCAGGATTAGGAAACTCACTCAAAACCGCTCAGCTACATAGAAACTGAACAACCTGCTCCTGAATGACTACTGGGTACATAACAAAATGAAGGCAGAAATAAGGATTTCTTTGAAACCAATGAGAAAAAAGATACAACATACCAGAATCTCTGGGACACATCTAAAGCAGTGTGTAGAGGGAAATGTATAGCATTAAATGCCCACAAGAGAAAGCAGGAAAGATCTAAAATTGACACTCTAACATCACAACTAAAAGAACTAGAGAAGCAAGAGCAAACACATTCAAAAGCTAGCAGAAGGCAAGAGATAACTAAGATCAGAGCAGAACTGAAGAAGATAGAGACACAAAAAACCCTTCAAAAAAAATCAATGAATCCAGGAGCTGTTTTTTTGAAAAGATCAACAAAAATGATAGTCTGCTAGCAAGACTAATAAAGAAGAAAAGAGATAAGAATCAAATAGATGCAATAAAAAATGATACAGGGGATATCACCACCAATCCTACAGAAATACAAACTACCATCAGAGAATACTATGAACACCTCTGTGCAAATAAATTAGAAAATTTAGAAGAAACGGATAAATTCCTAGACACATACAACCTCCCAAGACTAAACCAGGAAGCGGTTGAATCCCTGAATAGATCAATAACAGACTCTGAAATTGAGGCAAAAATTGATAGCCTACCAACCAAAAAAAGTCCAGGATCAGACAAATTCACAGCCAAATTCTACCAAAGGTACAAAGAGGAGCTGATACCATTCCTTCTGAAACTATTCTAGTCAATAGAAAAAGAGGGAATCCTCCCTAACTCATTTTATGAGGCCAGCATCATCCTGATACCAAGCCTGGTAGTGACACAACAGAAAAAAAAGAGAATTTTAGACCAATATCCATGATGCATATCGATGCAAAAATCCTCAATAAAATACTGGCAAACCAAATCCAGCAGCACATCAAAAAGCTTACCCACCACAATCAAGTTGGCTTCATTCCTAGGATGCAAGGCTGGTTCAACATACACAAACCAATAAATGTAATCCATCATATAAACAGAACCAAACACAAAAACCACATGATTATCTCAATAGATGCAGAAAAGGCCTTTGACAAGATTCAACAGCCCTTCACACTAAGAATTCTCAATAATCTCGGTATTGATGGGACATATCTCAAAATAATAAGAGCTATTTATGACTGAATGGGCAAAACCTGGAAGCATTCCCTTTGAAAACTGGCACAAGACAGGGATGCCCTCTCTCACCACTCCTATTCAACATAGTGTTGGAAGTTCTGGCCAGGGAAATCAGACAAGAGAAAGAAATAATGGGTATTCAATTAGGAAAAGGGGAAGTTAAATTGTCCCTGTTTGCAGATGACATGATTGTATATTGAGAAAACCCCTTCATCTCAGCCCAAAGTCTCCTTAAGCTGATAAGCAACTTCAGCAAAGTCTCAGGATACAAAATCAATGTGCAAAAATCACAAGCATTCCTGTACACCAATAACAGACAAACAGCCAAATCAGGAGTGAACTCTCATTCACAAGTGCTTCAAAGAGAATAAAATACCTAGGAATCCAACTTACAAGCGATATAAAGGACCTCTTCAAGGAAAACTACAAACCACTGCTCAACAAAATAAAAGGCCACAAACAAATGGAAGAACATTCCATGCTCATGGATAGAAAGAATCAATATCGTGAAAATAGCCATACTGCCCAAGGCAATTTATAGATTCAATGCCATCCCCATCAAGCTACCAATGAGTTTCTTCACAGAATTGGAAAAAACTAAAGTTCAGATGGAACCAAAAAAGAGCCCGCATTGCCAATCCTAAGCCAAAAGAACAAAGCTGGAGGCATCATGCTACCTGACTTCAAACTATACTACAAAGCTACAATAACCAAAACAGCATGGAACTGGTACTGAAACAGAGATATAGACGAATGGAACAGAGCAGAGCCCTCAGAAATAATACCACACATCTACAACCATCTGATCTTTGACAAACCATCTTTGACAGGATGGATTAAAGACTTAAATGTTAGACCTAAAACCATAAAAACCCTAGAAGAAAACCTAGGCAATACCATTCAGGACATAGGCATGGGCAAGGACTTCATGACTAAAACACCAAAAGCAATGGCAACAAAAGTCAAAATTGACAAATGAGATCTAATTATACTAAAGAGCTTCCACAAAGCAAAAGAAACTACCATCAGAGTGAACAGGCAACCTACAGAATGGGAGAAAATTTTTTCAATCTACCCATCTGACAAAGGGCTAATATCCAGAATCTACAAAGAACTTAAAGAAATTTACAAGAAAAAAATCAAACAACCCCATCAAAAAGTGGGCAAAGGATATTAACAGACACTTTTCAAAAGAAGACTTTTATGCAGCCAACAGACACATGAAAAAATGCTCATCATCACTGGCCATCAGAGAAATGCAAATCAAAACCACAATGAGATACCATCTCACACCAGTTAGAATGGCAATCATTAAAAAGTTAGGAAACAACAGGTGCTGGAGAGGATGTGGAGAAATAGGAGCACTTTTCACTGTTGGTGGGACTGTAAACTAGTTCATCCATTGTGGAAGACAGTGTGGTGATTCCTCTAGGATCTGGAACTAGAAATACCATTTGACCTAGCCATCCCATTACTGAGTATATTCCCAAAGGATTATAAGTCATGCTCCTATAAAGACACATGCACACGTACATTTATTGCGGTACTATTCACAATAGCAAAGACTTGGAACCAACCCAAACGTCCATCAATGACAGATTGGATTAAGAAAATGTGGCACATATACACCATGGAATACTATGCAGCCATAAAAAAGGATGAGTTTATGTCCTTTGTAGGGACATGGATGCAGCTGGAAACCATCATTCTCAGCAAACTATCGCAAGAACAGAAAATCAAACAGCGCATGTTCTCACTCATAGGTGGGAACTGAACAATGAGAACACTTGGCCACAGGGTGGGGAACTTCACACACCAGGTTCTGTTGTGGGGTGGGGGTAGGGGGGAGGGATAGCATTAGGAGATATACCTAATGTAAATGACGAGTTAATGGGTGCAGCACACCAACATTGCACGTGTATACATATGTAACAGACCTGCACGTTGTGCACATGTACCCTAGAACTTAAAGTTCAAAAAAAAAAAGAAAAAGCATTCCTATCCATATATGACTTGCTACTTAGTGCTATAAGCTCAAAGGATACATTTTCATTCAGTACCAGAGGATGTCAGCTCAAGGTTCTCTTCTGAATTTCTTTTTTTGAGTGTCCCTGAGTCACACTCAAGAGACACCACACAAGTATTAGCACATCATTTAGACCATGATATTCAAGTGCTGCTTTTCAATTAGCACATGTATATTAGACTGTCCTCACATTGCTATAAAGAAATACCTAAGACTGGATAATTTATCAACAAAAGAGTTTTAATTGGCTCACAGTTCTGCAGGCTGTACAAGAAGCATGATGCTGGCATCTGCTCAGCTTATGGGGAGGTCTCAGGAAACACGATCATGGTGGAAGGCAAAGAGGAAGCAAACTCATCTTATATGGATGGAGTAGGAAGGACAGAGAGCAAGTGGGGAGGTGCTGCATACTTTTAAACAGCTTAACAACTCACTATCGTGACAGCAGCACCAAGGGGATGGTGTTGACCCATTCATGAGAACTCAACCCCTATGATCCAATCACTTCCTACCAGGTCTCACCTCCCTCACTGGGAATTACAATTCAACACGAGATTTGTTGGGGACACAGATCCAAACCATATCAGCAAGTCAGTCTAAGCAGTTGGGAATCAGGGAGACAGACAAGCAGAGAGAATGCGACATGATTCTGTGAAGCCAGAGAGGAACAAGGGGATATTGTCCTTGTAAAGGCTATCTTTTAAAAGAGCAAAGGCACCAGCAAAGGTTCTAAAAATCACTGTAGCTACCAATGTTCATTAACGGCAAATTATTGTTTCTGGGACTGTGCTAATAGATCACTAAGGCAGTAGCCATCACAGAGATTACTGTTTTGCTCTGGCCTCAAACTCCTGACCTCAGGTGATCCACCCACCTTTGCCTCCCAAAGTGCTAGGATTACAGGCATGAGCCACAGTGCCTGGCCTACCATTTTGCTCTGAATGAAGCAATAACCTCATCAGGTGGCCCTCCACCTACCCTGTTTGAGTGATGTAATTATTGCCTGTCTGGAGTGGTGACGGCTGGGCCTGCCCAAAGGCAGGGGACCAGCCAGCCTCCTGGGCTCTCTCACCACCTTAGACTGCTTCCATTGCTATGACCATCCATCTCTACCAAACCACGTGCTCGCTGTGTTATTTAAAACCAATTTTTCAAAGCTTTTCATTGATTTTTCAAAGTGAAACACAAAGAATAAGCAGTAAACCCATTGTTTATTATTGGCAAAGCATATTTAAACTGTCACATCTAATTTCAGTGAAAGCTGCACTTTAGTGGTGTTTGGTATGAGTGCAAACAAAATACAATGACATTTTAGAAGTGAGAGAACACCCTCATTTTACAGATGAGAAAGCCACTATCCACTGGGTAAAGAAGCTCAGGCAAGGAGTGTGGTACAGAACTAGAAATGAAACTTTGGTTTATGCTCCACTTACCCACAAGCCTGTGACACCATTACAGGCTGGCTCCACCTGTTCTCAGGTTAGGTCCACTACCTGCTAGGGGAGATGTTGCTCAGCCTCTTAAGCAACCCCATGTACCCTGAAGCACATGCTGAGAGCCACAGACTAGGGTCGCTCTCTCTCTCTCCATTTCCCTTACTCATGTTTCCTGAAGACTATAGAGGAGTCTCTGAGCTGAGAGTTTCAAGAAGGGTCATGCTTGATCTCAGCCCTCACACCTCATCTGGCCTCACCAGATTTCTCACAACTTTGTGATTTAGTAATAGCCTCATGTATTGATCCTTTATTATATTTTCTCTTGACTCTGAAGCTCAATTAATATGAATACTCCTCCTATTAGGGCTCATATTCCATAATGGCAGTATTTCTGCAGGCTGCCTCAAGTAACACCCCTCCCAGACTGACCCTATTGCACTTTGTCTGCCTGATTTTTCCTGGTGTAATAGTTGCCATTGGCACTTGCCACCATCTAAATGTTTGTGTCCTCCCAAAATTCCTGGAGCTCTCATGAATGGGATTCATGTGCTTATAAAAGATGCCCAAGAGAGCTCTCCCTTGCCAATTCCCTTTTTTGTGTGTGAGTCAGAGTCTTGCTCTGTTACCCAGGCTGGAGAGCAGTGGTGCAGTCATCTGACTGCAACCTCCACCTCCCAAATTCAAGTGATTCTTGTGCCTCAGCCTCCTGAGTAGCTGGGATTACAGGCATGCACCACAATGCCCAGTTAATTTTGTACTTTTAGTAGAGATGGGGTTTCTTCTAATCTATAGCACCATGTTGGCCAGGCTGCTCTGGAACTGGCCTAAAGCAATCTACCCACCTTGGCCTCTCAAAATGCTGGGATTATAGGCAGGAGCCACCGTGCCTGGCCTCCCTTGCCCTTTCTACCATGTGAGGACACAGCAAAAAGACAATGGTTCATGAACCAGAATGCAGGCCCTCACCAGACACAGAATCTTCTGGGTTCTTGATCTTGGACTTCCCAGACTCTGGAACCATGAAAAATAAATTTCTGTTGTTTATAAGCCACCCAATCTACAGCATTTTGTTATAGTAGACCAAATGGAGTCAGAGAGTACCCTACCCAGATATCTGGGCTGATATAGCCATCCCAGCTGCTTGGAGAATTGGAAATTGCTTACTTCTCTGGATAATTGCCTCTGACTAGTAGCCACCTCACCCAGGAGGAGAAGGGGAAAGGAGAGGGAGGCAGCCCAAAGCCAATGACTGATTGAATGAGCACACAAGGCCAGTCATTTACCTGAAGGAGGGACAGCGGTGGTGTGTGTTTGATTTATTTTCTTGACTCTTTCTTCTCTCATGGACCATGGCAAGACTAAACTTTCCCTGAGACCACACCCTCACTCAGTTCCTTCCCCTTCCTCTCCTGCTCTCCTCACTCTCTTACAGGTTTTCCTGAAGGCTCTCCCTCACTTGCAGCCAAATCTTGCACTTGGCATCTAGAAAACTCTATGTAAGATATCTGGCCTTGGAGGTTAGGTGCGGCTACTCATTGAGGACACTAGCTGCTCTCAGGGTCAACACCTCAACCTAGTGATCCTTGGAGGGATTTTTTCAAATTCAAATTCGGGATTTATTAGCTGCTTGATATTGGTCACGTTATTTAACCTTTGTAAACTTCAATTTCTTCATCTCTAAAATTAGATATTAGTAGAAATTTAGGCCAGGTGAAGTGGCTCATGCCTGTAATCCCAGCACTTTGGGAGGTCAAAGCAGGCAGATCTCCTGAGGTCAGGAGTTCAAGACCAGCCTGGGCAACATAGCAAAACCCTGTCTCTACTAAAAATACAAAAATTAGCCAAGTGTGGTGGCATGTGGCTATAATCCCAGCTACTTGGCAGCCTGAGACAGGAGAATCACTTGAACCCGGGAGTCAGAGGTTGCAGTGAGCCGAGATCACACCATTACACTCCAGCCTAGGCGACAGAGCGAGACTCCATCTCAAAAAAAAAAAGAAAGAAAGAAAGAAAAAAGAAAACAAAATTATTGTGAGAATTAAAAGTTGTAACGCTGCTAAAACTTTCTAGGCTGGTGCTAAACACATTTCTTCTGATATGTCAACATTAGTAATAGCAGCAGCTAATGTTTCTTGGACGTTTACTATGTTCCAGGATCTGCGTTAAGCACGTTATACTCGTTATTGGATTTAATCCTCACATCAGCCCCTTGAAGTAGGAAATACTATTACCCCCACTTTAAAGATAAAGAGACTGAGACTATAACTTGACTGAAGTCTCATTTTTACTAAGTGGTAGAGCTCAGATGTGAAGCCAGGCAGTTGGTGCTGCATTTTGTGTTCAGTAGCATTACATCTGCTTTCTCAGAGCCACATCTTCCCTCTTACCTTCATTCTAAGCCCCTAAACTCCTGCTTCCCTTAAGATGCCCACTTATTTGTAGCACTTCACAATTAAACGCCCACATGCTCTTGGTCTCTATCTCCCAACAAAACTTTCCCCTGTGTTCTAAACCCTGTGTTTCATTCTGCATTAGTTGACTCTGATGATCCCAAACTTGCTGAGGTATTATACGACTGAAGACAATGATTGTATGTGGATCAAGCACAGATAACCTTTATGTTTTAAACTTGTCCTTCAATGATGTCTCTCCAAGATGTACTGTCATAATTTCAGGCATTTTGGTGGGAAAAATATATTTGTTGCCAGGGTGTTTATTCCCAATATTTCACAAATCCTTTCACATTGGTGATTACGACTTTCCCTCTGCAAAACATTCCTAGCCAAACCTCTGTCTCGGAGGGAACACACCTGATCACTGGAGGATCAATTTTCCATTAGCTCAGCTGGACATCTCCCATTCGGTTATCCCTGCCATCATAAACATTATGTATTCCTCTCTTTTAAGGCAGAAAACATGATTTTATTTCTGAAAAGCACCAGGGTCAGTTTTAGCATCTTCCTTATAAATAGGAGAAAAGAGAGAGAAAGAAAAATGGAAAATAAAAATGAGCTAATATCCTCTCTTTTCTAATATGTCTCATTTTATTTTAGTTCACTTGCGCAAGTATCTAGATTATGCTTAAACAACAAAGCTTTCTTCTTTTGCAGCCCCTTGCAGACATTTGCATTAGGTAGAGAAAAAAAAAAAAAAAGGTTAAAAAAAAGTTCCTCTGAACAAATGAGCCTTTAGATGGGAACTTTCATTAGGCACACAGCTCATTGAATCTAATCAGAAAGATTCAAAGAGGGTCACACTTGACCTCAGCCCTCTTCCGCTGGGGTAGATAGTAGGTGTTCAGCTTGGTCCTCGATCTCTGAATGTCAATTAGAGAGGAAATGTCCGTAAGACATGCTCAGATGGATTATGCATAATGAAATGGGGACTTTAAATCTGTTTTTTTTTTTTTCTTTCTTATCCCCACAGGGAACCCAGCAAGTTCCTTAATAATCAGAAAATATGCTTCACAATTCAAAAAAGCACTACAGGTTCACATTTCAGATATAATGGCTAAAAATCACAGCAAATAAGCCAGAAAACAAGACTTAAAAAGTGAAACAAAAGAAATCAGATAACAAAAGTTAATCACCTTAGATCACTAACTAAAGAAGAAAAAGCACAGTAGTCTTACACAACAGTATATATAGTTCATGTTGGTTAAAAAAATACACATATATATATATACATATGCATTTTTTAAAAGATCTAGAAAAATATTCAATAAAGTGTTACCAGTGGTTATCTCTGAGTGGCAGGAACCTATCTATTATGGTTTGAACTGTGTCTCCCAAAAATCTATGTTGAAATTCTTACCCCTAGTACCTCGGAATGTCACCTTATTGAAAACAGAGTCAATGCACATGTGATTAGCTAAGATGAGATCACACTGGAATCATCCTTTAAGCCAAGATGAATGCTGTCCTTATAAGAGGAGGAGAAAGCCATGCAGGGGAGGGGACCATATGATGACAAACACAGGATGAGAGGACCACATGCTGAGAAGCAGGGATTGGGATGATGCAGCTGCCAGCCAAGGAATTCCAAATCTTGACGGCCCCAGGAGAAGCGAGAAAGAGGTAAGGAAGGATTCTCCCTTGCGTGTTCCAGAGAGCTACCCTGTCGAGGCCTCAATGTGAGATTCCTGGCCTCCAGGCTGCGAGAAAAGAAATGTCTGTGGTTTTAAGCCACCCAGTTTGTAGCTCTTTGTTATGGAAATCCTGATAAATGAATACCATAATTATTTTCAAAATTTTGCTTGTCTGTAAGTTTCTACTGTCAATGCACATATACTAATTTTGCATATATACTAATGCATATATACTAATTTTGAAAAGGTTATTATAATAAAAGAAAGGAGAGAGGGAAAGGAAGGAAAGAAAAAAGAATGAAGCAAGGAAGAAAAGATGGTGAGAATAAATTCTCTTATTGTTAAGTGAACCATTTTGGATGATTCCACAGGAGGTATTTACTAGAAGAATAATAAAAATCTTGTCTGGCTAGGCATGGTGGCTCACGCCTGTAATACCAGCACTTTGGGAGGCTGAGGTGGGCGGATCATGAGGTCAAGATATGGAGACCATGCTGGCCAACATGGTGAAATCCCATCTCTACTAAAAATACAAGAATTAGCTGGGTGTGGTGGCATGCACCTGCAGTCCCAGCTCCTCAGGGGGATGAGGCAGAAGAATTGCTTGAACCCGGGAGGTGGAGGTTGAAGTGAACCAAGATTGCACCACTGCACTCCAGCCTGGCAACAGAGCGAGACTCCATCTCTAAAAAGAAAAAAAAATCACAGCTGACAGGAGCCCTGAGATACCAGCAGCACAGTTCCTAGGGGCCTCTCTGTATATCCCTTGGTCACTCCATTTGCTGATAAGTAACTATGTTGTACCCTCTGCTAAGTTCCTCCAAATACTAGCAAAGTGCCCCTGAGCTGCTGCTCCTTAGCCCTCTCCATTCCAATTCTCAGTCCTGTCGTCCCAGAGTCCTGCTCTCTGTATGACAGCCTTTTATTCATTCACTCATCAATCATTTGCTGAGCACTACTCTGGTCCAGGCAATGGGCTAGAGATATAAAAATAAACAAGAACAGTCCTTGTCTGCACGCAGCTCACAGTCTAGTGGAGCAGCAAGGCAAGAAACAGAAAGTTCATTAGAGCAGCAGTCCTCAACCTTTTCGGCACCAGGGACCAGTTTCATGGAAGACAATTTTTCCACTGACCAGCATGGGGGCTGATTTCAGGATGATTCAAGCATATTACACTTATTGTGCACTTTATTTCTATTATTATTACATTGTAATATACAATGGAATAATTATACAACTCTTCATAATGTAGAATCAGTGGGAGCCCTGAGCTTGTTTTACCGCAGCTAAATGGTCTTATCTGGCGGTGATGGGAGACAGTGACAGATCATTAGGCATTAGATTCTCATAAGGAGAGTGCAATCTAGATCCCTCACATGTACAGTTCACAACAGGGTTCATGCTCCTGTGAGAATCTAAAGCCACTGCTGATCTGACAGGAGACAGAGCTCAGATGGTAATGTTTGCTTGCCCACCACTTACTTCCTGCTGTGTGGCCTGGTACCTAACAGGTCACAGACTGATACTGGTCTGCCAGCCCTGGGGTTGGGGACCCTTGTATTAGAGGTTTGTAAGTGACTCAATATGGAAAGTCTTGCTGGAATCAGGGGAGAGGGTGCTAGGGGGCATGGAGTGAAGCCTCTCACCAGATTTGAAGGATGTGATGGTTACTATTAGGTATCAACTTGACTGGGCAGAGGGATGCCTGGATGGCAGGGGAAGCACTGTTCCTGGGTTTGTCTGTGAGGCTGTTGCCAGAGGAGATTGACATTTGAGTGGGTGGACTGGGAGAAGAACCCTACCCTCAGTGTGGGTGTGCACCATCTAACCAGCTGCCAGTGTGGTTGGGACAAAGCAGCGGATGAAGGGGGACAAGTAGCCTGCAGAGTCCGCTCCCACTTTTTCTTCCATGGCTGGATGCTTCGCTTCCTCTCCTTCTGCCTTGGACCTCAGAATCCGGGTTCTTCAGCCTTTGGACTTAGGGACTTGTACTGGCGGCTTCTCTGGGTTTCTTGGGCCCGTGGCCTCAGACTGAGGGTTGCCCTGTTAGTTTCCCTGGTTTTGAGGTTTTCACACTTAGACTGAGCCGCTACCAGCTTCTCTTTTTCCTCAGCTTGCAGATGGCCCATCGTGGAACTTCATCTTATAACCATAGGAGCCAGTTCTCTATGAAAAACTCCCTTTTATATTCACATACATTTTATTGGTCAGTCCCTCTGGAGAACCCTGGCTCATACAGAAGGGCCGTGGGCTAGGGATGGAACTAAATATTGAAGCTCATGTAAGCACCAGTCCAACAAAAAGAAGAAAGGGATTTGCAAATAAAGGAGGAGGCAACACTGTGCAGATCCAGAAATGCAAGAGACCCATGGTAAATGCAGAGAAACCTTGGGAAGCAACCAGGGAATGGTGAGCAATTCTGTCAGAGTGGGAGTCAGGGGGCTGTTTCCCACGGAGGGTCAGAGATGGTGAGATAAGATGGGAGATAACATGACTCTGCTGGCTGGAGAAAACATTGGCAAACATTAGGCAGGGAGGGGTGACATGATTAGAGTCGTATTTTGTAAACTACCAAACATTACCAGTGTGAGTGATTGCTTGGAAGTGGCAAGAACGGGGACAAGTGGAATCACTGGGAGGCCAGGCAAGAGAGAATGAGCTGGAGGGGTTGTAGGCAGCAGAGTGGCTGAGAATGGTAATACTCTGACACATTCCAAATGTGAATCCTAGTTCTGCTATCTACTTTTTGCATAAAGTTGGGCAAAGTTACTCATATTTTTGTGCTTCAGTTTTCTCTCCTCTAAAGTGAAAACAATTATAGGACTTACCAGGTTGTGGTGAAGATTAAATGAGATAATATGCATCAAATGCTTTACAACTATCTGTCAAGTATTATGTATTCAACAAACATTACTGTTATTATTAATACTCACTGGCCAGGTGTGGTGGCTCACACCTGTGATCTCAGTACTTTGGGAGGCTGAGGCAGGAGGCTCGCTTAAGCCCAGGAGTTCAAGACCAGACTGGGCAGCATAGAGAGATCCCTGTCTGTACAAAATAACAAAAAGTTTGCTGGGTGTGGTGGTGGCACATGCCTCTGATCCTAGCTACTTGGGAGGCTGAGGTAGGAGGATGGCTTGAGCCCAGAATGTCAAGGCTGCAGTGAGCCATGATTGTGCCATTGCACTCCAGCCTGGGTGACCAAGCAAGACCCTCTCTCAAAAAAAAAAAAAAATTCACCACTCATATATAAAGATGAGTCGAGAGGCCTTTGTGAATGTTGTGGAGAGTGAGAATAAGCAACAAATTCCAATGCAATTCTAAGTTTTAACCTGCACACTGGTGTCTACCTACCCTACTTCCTTTTTCCTGGCTAACTTCATTGAGATCTTTTCTTACACATGACTTTCTTCAGAAAGTCCTCCTGATTGCTTAAGTCTGAATTAACTAATTGTTGTATGAGCCCCATGCACTGTCCCATTGCAGCATTGACTATATGACCCTATGATTGTTCTTTCCATATCCAAACTAAGCCTCTCCCTGGACTGCAAGCTCCATAAGGAAAGGGCCAAGTCCACGGTATTCATCACTGTGTTCCCAGTACCTAGCTTGGCACTGGAGTTTCACACATTTATCATGAGTGCACAAATGAGTGAATAATTTCATTAATTAATCCAGATGAAGGGGAGAAGATAGTGAGTTCAGGTTTGAACATGATCAGATTAAGGTATCTGTAAAATATTCAAATGAAGTTACCTCACAGACAACTGGAAACAGGTTTATAGAGCTCAAGAGAGTATGTTTGGGCTAAAAATAGACAGTCAGCATTAGCAGCCTCTATAAGATAACAGAACCATGAAGAGACCTGGAAGGAAGAGAAATATGAGAAGAGATTGAGTGAGTGAGTCACAGTAGGTTGGCTGACGTCTCTGTGCTCTGAGGTATTGCCCTGCTATTTAACAAAACCAATAATAAATCTCTTATGGATGATGACAGTTTTCAGAAATTCTTTTTATAGACGGAACTCTCTTGGAACTCCTCAGAAAACACCATGTGGGCAGCCATATGGTGAACTAGTCCATCTCTCTTAGTTTCAACTGCGGTAACAAAGTACAGATGATCCCCTACTTACGATGCTTGGACTTACAATTTTTTGACTTTGCATAACCCTACTGTAAGGCTAGGAGCATCTGTACCATAGGCTGAATGGCTTACAAACAACAGAAATTTATTTTTCACAGTTCTGGAAGCTAGAAGTTCAAGATCAGGGTACCAACATGGTCAGGTTCTGGTGAGGCTGTGCTTCCAGATTGTAAACTGCCATCTTGTGTCCTCACATGATGAAAAGTGGGCGAGAGCTCCCTGGGGTTCTCTGTATAAGGATACTGATCCCGTTCATGAGGGGATCTACCTTCATCACCTAATTACCTTCCAAAAGTCCCACCTCCTAAAACCATCACATTGGAAGTTGGGATTTCAACATACATATTTTGTGGGGACACATTTAGTTCATTGCACTACCACCTGTACATTAGTGTATCTCTAGTAGATAATACTGACTGAGTGCTTATCATGTGACAGGTGCTATTCTAAATGCTTCGCATGGATTCTCTCATTTAATCCTCACAATACTGTCAGGCAGGTCTTATCATCCCATTTCACAGACATGGAAACTGAGGCCCTGAGATACAGCCTATTGTGACTCCCTCTTAAACCATAATGATAGCGCTCTAGATATATTAAAAAATGAAATTGTTTGGTTGCTAAAACCAACTGTCCAGAGAATGAGGAGAGTCTCCAAGTCAATAAGCTCCATGTGATTCGCCTGTAAGATCTGGAGGTTTTATCCATTAAGAGCAAAGCAAAATCCTTCCTAAGTAGAAATGTTCCTTCTAGACTTTGTTCACTGGCAGTGCTTCCTGGGCACCCATTCCTGACAGCTGATTGAACACGTTAAATCAGCCCACAGGAATAAGTCAAACTCTATTAGTAACTCTGTAGAAATGCTAAGTCTATTTATTTATTATGAGCTATTCATAAACATCAAGACTAGACTTTATAATTTAACACCACCTGCAATGATTCCTGAAAGTGGCAGTATTTTACCACTACGATCTGATTAATCGACCTGTTCAAACAGAGCTCCAAGTCAAGCACAACTTCCCTTTGACAGAAGTGTATTCATCTTCATCTCAAAGCTAGCCTTCTTGACTCATCAGGGAAGAACAAAACAGTCCTCTAAGGGAACCAATTAAAATCATCTGAAATAATATGGATATTCTACTAAAGAAATATTTATAAGCTCTTAATATTTTCTTTTCTAAAAATATACAAAGGAGTACACACTTTATTATTTCAATCATGTATGTTCAAAAACACACAAATGTAATGGTGCTGTCAGAAGGCAGGACAAGGGTTTTCCTTGGCAGCAGAGGCTGGGAAGGCCTAATCCCTGGGGTAGGGCATGAGAGGGGCCTCTGAGGGACTGGACAGGCTCTGAGTGCTGGTTTCATGAGTATGTTCACCTTGTGAAAATTCATCATATGCACACCTTTCTTTATATTTGTCATATTTCAATTAAATGTTTACCAAAAATTAAGGGGGAAAAAAAGCAATAATTCGTACTCCAGCAGCAACACCAGTCAGAGGCTTAACTGAAGGCAATACTTCAGTTAAACTCCTCCAACTCCTAGATGTAATTGCTAGATGGGCAAATCACATTAAATAACCCTCAGTTTCCTCATTTCTAAAATAAGAATATTGTCACTTCATAAGTGGATGAAAAATGACTATAAAAATTTTTATATATGTTTATATGTATATTACTATCTGCCAGTTTGTAACTTGCTATGAAAATTCAGTATTATGCTACTATTATTGTTATAATTATTATATAATCCTTCATTTCTTTTCTTGTTTTTTGAGACAGGGTCTCACTCTATCACCCAGGCTGGAGCGCAGTGGCACGATCTCGGCTCACTGCAACCTCTGCCTCCCAGGCTCAAGCAATTCTCATGCCGCAGCCTCCAGAGTAGCTGGGTCTGCAGGCGCGCAACACCACACCCGGCTTTGTGTAGTTTTAGTAGAGATGGGGTTTTGCCATGTTGCCCAAGCTGGTCTCGAACTCCTGAGCTCAGGCAATCCGCCTACCTCAGCCTCTCAAAGTGCTAGGATTACAGGCGTGAGCCATCACGCCCAACCTATAACCCTTAATTTCTTCTTTTTTTTTTTTTTTTTTTTTTTTTTTTTTTTTGAGATGGAGTCTCACTCTGTCGCACAGGCTGGAGTGCAGTGGTGCGATCTCTGCTTACTGCAAGCTCCGTCTCCTGGGTTCACGCCATTCTCCTGACTCAGCCTCCAGGTAGCTGGGACTACAGGCGCCCGCCATCACGCCCAGCTAATTTTGTGTGTGTGTGTGTGTGTGTGTGTATTTAGTAGAGACAGGGTTTCACTATGTTAGCCGGGATGGTCTCGATCTCCTGACCTCGTGATCTGCCCATCTCAGCCTCCCAAAGTGCTGGGATTACAGGCATGAGCCACCGTGCCCGGCCATAACCCTTAATTTCAACAAAGGTACATACTACTCTTCCTGACTGCACCTAAGCAGAGAAGTTAATACGTTGACTCTAAAATCACGATCTGGATTGGCCCTGAAATAATGAAAGGATTAAACTAACTAAAGGTCAATATTTTGCCATGTCTATGAGTCTTGAAATCCCCTTGTTCATGACAGTCACAGGCAGGGCCAGCTTTTTACCAGGAAGAGTTAGCAGCCCCTTGCACAGGACTCTTCCAGACCTTTTCCTCAAACCCTAACCTAAAATTCAAACACCAGGGATTCCTTTGATTGACAATAGAGAATACACAATTTGGAAGAGAGAATACAGTAGACCATTCTCAACCTTTTTTTAAATTACTAAATTTTCCAGCCACTCGTTAGGGAAGCAGGACGCTGGGTGGAGGAATAAAGGAAAGGGAGATTTTCAGCACTAGAAGATCAGGTGCTCCACCACTATAGACTGGATGTGTGGGGGCCAATATCTTGTTCCTTTTTTTCTTAGGTCAATTGTCAGAGACAACTTCAGATGAACTCATTCTTTTAATGATGTCAATACAGGCAAATGGTCTACATTCAACATCATTCATTCCACAAATGATTATGAATATGTGTCAGGTGCTGAGGACGCTGTTGGGGAAAACTAATAAGCTCCTGCTCCCACTGGGCGTACAGTCTAGCAGAGGCTATAGAAGGCTTTCACAGTCAGGCAGGTATAGTCAATACTGCATTCGAGGTTCCCTCAGCAAGGAGTCACAGTATTCATTAGGAGTAAATGAACTGAACTCTCTTTTACCACCATGTTTCAATCTCAATTAATGCTTTCATCACAGAACACCCATTAATTCTAGAACTCTAAGAAACAGTGATGTAGATTAAAATCACTCCAAGAATTCAGGAAAATAAGAGAGCAATAAAAACAGGAGTAATTAGAAAGGCTTAAATAGAGGAAATGAGGCTGGCCGTGAATAGCTTGATTCTTGTTTTAAGACAGTTTGCCCTCAAGCATTAAGGATGAGTTTCAGCCTCTGTTCTACGAAAACATCCAATGTAAACAAGCTTAGCATTTAGCTGGTTCCCCAAGGACGCACTAGACGTGAGGCCACTTGCTTGGTAGCCTGGTCATGTCTATCACTTGACCTTTCTAGAATGCAACAGGAATCTTGAGGACTTGCAAAGGAGTTTTTCTACCTACAAGGGACCTTAAAACTATCTAGCCCAGTGTTTCTAAAGCTGTGATTGTAACCTATGAGTGAAATTCAATTCAGTGAGTCTCAACCAGCATTTTTCTTTCAGTAAGATTGAATGGAGGCCAGGCACAGTAGCTCATGCCTGTAATCCTACCACTTTGGGAGGCCAAAGCGGGAGGATCACTCGGGGTCAGGAATTTGAGAACAACCTGGCCAACATGGAGAAACCCCATCTCTACTGAAAATACAAAAATTAGCTGGTTGTGGTGGTACACATCTATAATACCAGCTACTCAGGATGGTGAGGCACAAGAATTGCTTGAATCTGAGAGGTGGAGGTTTCAGTGAGCTGAGATTGTGCCACTGCACTCCAGCCTGGGTGACAGAGTGAGACTGTCTCAAAACAACAAAGAAAAAGATAGATAGATAGATAGATAGATAGATAGATAGATAGATAGATAGATAGATAGAATGGAATCGAATGTACTAGAAAATATCACAGCACCATACATAGAAAAAGTAACACTATTTTTTCATGAAACTTTATGTATCTATTCATATATGTGTGCATGTATACTAGGTTATAATATAAAATTTATTTCTTACTGCGAGTTGTAACCAAAATGTTTAAATGCCCTTGTTACAACTTAACACCCTCATTTTATATATGAAGATACTGAAGAGAAGTAGAGTCAGTTGCCTAAAGACACAGAGCTACAGGCCAGGCACGTTGGCTCATGCCTGTAATCCTGGCACTTTGGGAGGCCAAGGTGGGCGGATCACCTGAGGTCCAGAGTTCGAGATCATCCTGACCAACATGGAGAAACCCCATCTCTACTAAAAATACAAAATTAGCTGGGTGTGGTGGTGCGTGCCTGTAATCCCAGCTACTCGGGAGACTAAGGCAGGAGAATCACTTGAACCCAGGAGGCAGAGGTTGTGGTGAGCCAAGATTGAGCCATTGCACTCCAGCCTGGGCAACAAGAGCAAAACCCCATCTCAAAAAAAAGACACGGAGCTAGTTAGTGACAAAGCCATAATTAGAATCCAGCTCCTGGGACTCCCTGTTCAGTGCTCTTGCCACTACACCAGCTATTCAAAAACAAAATTACACCTCATTGCTGCCTTTTAATTTAGCACTTTCCTGCCTATAAAACTTGTTTAAAGATGTATTTACAGTAACTCTCTGTTCATTGCCTTAAAACTCTAAACAAGATAATAATATTGACCTTTGTTGAGATCTATACCAGACAGACATGGTGCCTGAGGCAAACCTAAAGGTGTTTAATTTTTTGCCTTGTAAATTTTCTCACTAAATATGACAGAAGGGAATATAGCTGGAAGCACTATAAAACTCCTATTAAAGAAGTTATCTCTTAAATAGGTACTGTTTACAAAATAAACCATAGAGTCCCATTTTCTCCTTTATGATCTAATTTTCTTGTCAGCAGAGCTTAGATTTTTTTTTCCTAAGAAGCAAAAAAAAACCAAAAACAAAAACAAAAACAAAAAAAAGAGAGCGATTTCAGCTGCAGTGGACACCACAGTGAATATCTCCCTATCAACCAGAGCTAGTTATAAACAATAATAATATGATCCTACCTTTACAGTAGATTTTAAATTGCAAAGAATTCTCTCAAGGGATTTGAGTCAAGGGGAAAACAAACCTAAAATATAGCATTTTCAATTAATCTGCTTACTGGCAAAAACTGCTAAAGAAGAGAATGAAAATGAATATTGTTTTTGTTTCTTCTTCTTTAAATCTTTTACAAATAATTACACAGGAACTTCAAGCTATTTAAGTTGAACTTCAAGCCTGCAAAAAAAAATTTGTGCTCATGTTTCTGAAGAGAAATTCTCTAAAACAATAACTGGCACATGGGAAAATACATGCTGACAAGTGTTTCAAAGGCAAGAACTTTTATTTTTGTTTTGTTTTTTCCTCCAGGGCAACTTTGTGAGCCATCATTTTTCTTGCAAGATTTCCTTCCCCTGAGATGTTCCACATATTCGCTGTAATAATAAATGAAACAGGTGCAATTCAAAATGTATGGAAAGGGGACATGGACAGAATAGATTTGATTCAGATCCCATGGTACTAGCCTGAGTGGTAGGAATTTCATGGAAATGCCCCAGACTGCTGAGTTTATGTTAGACCCATTCACCTCACTCTCCATCCTGCACCTGGTTTGTGAGTCCACAGAGCAATTGCCCTGACACAGCTCCAATAAAGGTAAGTCCTAACTTAGCAACATTTGTCTTTCAAATATTTGCTTTTAATGTGGTTATTTGTAGCTAGACTCTCACATTAAAAAACAATGCCATGCTGTCTATAACAATGATAACAATAACAATAATAGTTCATATTTATGAAGTATATTCCTTGTGCTAATTTTTGTTCTAATTGCTTAACATGATTTAACTCTTGTCTATAATCCCAGCACTTTGGGAAGCCAAGGCAGGAGTATCACTTAAGCCCAAGAGGTTGAGGCTGTAGTGAGCTATGATGACTCCACTGTACTTAAGCCTCAGTAACAGAGTGAGACCCTGTCTCTAAAAGAAAAAGAAGAAGAAATTGGATGGCCAAATAACTGGATTCAAGTTGTCAGAAAATCAGGTCATTATCAAGATATGCACAGAAATAAAGAAAATGCATGAGGATGGCCTGAGACATAATTAGACCTGTGACCTCCAATTTCCTCCTATCTTTCACTAGTATCAGGAAAATATTTTTAAGTATACACTTCTAATATAGGTATTTTTCTTTTAACATAAAAACATGTGTCACTGTATTACTATATAATAAACATTATAAACCACATGCATGAAATAGATGTTTTTAATGAGATGAAAATAGTTAAATGTCACTGCTTGCCTATAACACATCATTTTTTCTCAGAAGTAGATTTGATTGTGGAAGGAAAAGGAGGGGATGAGCCCTTGATACATAAATGAAAGATGTTCTAAAAGCCCAGCGAAGGCTCCTCAAGGAGAGAATACTGTAAACAGTGAGAATGATGTCCTGTTGGTAAAGGTAACGTATTTCAAAAGATGGAAATTTCAAGAATGTCAAATTCCCCAAAGTAATCTTGTATCATGGTGCCGCCTTATTGGTCCACATCAAAGAGCTATGCTTGACTTGAGAGCATCATATTCATTTTGCTCTTGATAATTCTTCCACTATATTTGTATGTGTTTCCTACATATTACATATAAAAATATTGTGATCAAGGCCAGGTGTGGTGGCTCATGCCTATAATCCCAGTGCTTTGAAAGGCCAAGGTGAGAGGATCTCTTGAGACCAAGAGTTCAAAACAAGCCTGGACAACACAACAAGACCCTATTTCTACAACAAATTTGAAAAATAGCCAAGTGTGGTCATGCATATGCCTGTGGTCCCAGCTACTCAGGGGGCTGAGGCAAACAGATCCTTGACCCAGAAGTTTCAGGCTACAGTGAGCCATGATCACACTACTGCACTTCACCTCAGGCGACAGAGTAAGACTTTAGAGAGAGAGAGAGACACACACACAGAGAGAGAGAGAGAGAGAGAAAGATCTTGTGATTACAGTCATTTTACAGAAGAGGAAACTTATGGTTATATAATCAGTACATTATGGCTCTGAGATTCAAATGCTGAACAACTCATTCTGAGTTCATGGGTTTTCTTATTGTAATCAACTATCTTTTACTTACAGAGTTTAATTTGCCTTTAATTATCATTTAAAAAACAACTTTTAATAATTTTTCCACACACCAATGAATCATTGCACATTGTGGCATACATTCACTTTCCTATTTGGAAACCACTGACGAGCTGACTGAGGCTGTCTGTTTTTAACAACTGTGCTCGCTTTTCTTAAATTCATTTCATCTTTGTCTTAAGGTGGTCTTGCTCATGGCAGTAATAAAGTTAAATTTTTTTCTGATCACAATCTTGCCTAATCTAGATATTTTTCATACAAAAATCAATAAAAGACAAATAACAGCTAAAACACTGTACTGAATCCCACATCACATGCTCATTTTATGTCATTCCCCAAAGCCATGAGATATTAGGAGAAATTTCTCCTTTCACAAATCAAATCAATAAGTAATTTGCTGCAGGCATAAATAGGCAATTCAAAAGATAAATAGAAATAGCCAAATCATGGAAAGAATAGCCAAAACAATCTTGAAAACTAACAAAGTTGGAAGACTCAGACTTCCCAATTTCAAAACTTATTTCAAAGCTACGCTCATCAAGACAGTGTCATACTGGTATAAAATAGACATACAGTAGTCCCCACTTATGCCTGGGCGATGTGTTCCAAGATCCCCCAGTGGATGCCTGAAACCATGGATACTACCAAACCAGATTGTCATAATCACAACACACTTCTGTGCTCACGTCTTCTACCCACAAATTTAATGCCTTTTCTATCTTAACTAAATATGTATCATGCACTTTGACTGTAATTTTGCGGTATGAGGTATGACAGCAAAACCAGATTTCTTTTTCTGTCTTCACAATTTCATAGATATATTTGTTCTCCACAGATCTTAGCAACCTCAGCATACAGGGATTTTTTTCTTTCCTTATTAAGTAGAGAACTTTCACCTTTTCACCTAAAGGAAGCACTTGAAAGCTTCTCTTTGGCATATGCAAATTGCTACCATCACTACTCTTGTGCTTTGAGGCCATTATTAAGTAAAGTAAGAGTGACTTGAACTCAAGCACTGCATGAGAGTCTATCTGATAACCTAGATGGTTCCTAAGTGACTAACTTAGGGTGGGGAGCTTAGACAGCAGGGATCTGCTGGACAAATGGATGATTCATATCCCAGGCAGGACAGAGCAGGATGGCACAAGATTTCATTATGCAACTCAGAACAGCATGCAATTTAAAACTGAGGAATTATTTATTTGTGGAATTTTTCATTTAATATTTATGGATCATGGTTGACCACAGGTAACTGAAACCTCAGAAAGCAAAACCACAGATAAATGAGGAGGTATCAATGGGATAGGATTGAGTGTTCAATAAATAAATTCATACCTTTATGGTCAATTGATTTTTGCAAGGGTGCTAAGACAACTCAGTAGGGAAAGAACAGTCCTTTCAATAAAGACTGTTGTTACAACTGGATGTGCCCATCTCAAAGGATGAAGTTGGACCCATCCCTCGTGCCACATATGAAAATTAACTCAAAATGAACCAAAGACTTAAATGTAAGAGCTAAAATGATAGGACTCTTAGAAATCATGAAAAGATGTTTAAAATCACTAATAATAAAAAAAAATACAAATTGAAATAAGAAACTGTGTTTTATTTCTCCAACTGAGGAAAGAAATTCTAAAGACCAGTACAGGTTCAGTTTGGAAGAAACAGAACATGGATACACATTTTATGGTTATGTGTATTGGCCCCTTCTGGAAAGCAGCTTGGCAACCTGAATCAGTGTTAAACTGTTTAACTCAGTAATTTCATTGAAAAGGGATTATCCTAAAGACATATTGGGTAAGGATACAAAGTTGCACATGCAAGGATGCTCATCTAAGTATTTTAAAGAAGAGTAAGAAATTGATAGTAAAGTAAATGCTCATTAGTTAGGGTTTGGTTTTAAACAGATATACAATAAAGTAATAAGCAATCATTAAAATCATTGATTAATAGGTATATTTTATTGACATAGAAAAAATGTTGAGATTTATTAAGATAAAACAATTAGGCAACAAAATATAGTATATTTTTTCTTTTCTTTTCCTTTCTTTCCAACTTTTATTTTAGGTTCAGGGGTACATATGCACATGTGCAGGTTTTACATGGGTAAACTCTGTGTCATGGGGGCTCGGTATACGATTTATTTTGTCACCCAGGTAATAAGCATCATAGCTAATAGGTAACCTTTTGATCCTCACCCTCCTCCCACCCTTCACCCTCAAGTTAAGCCCTGGCCTATGTCATTCCCTTCTTTCCGTCCATGTGTACTGAATATCTGCCTCCCACTTATAAGGAAGAACATGCCATATTTGGTTTTCTTTCTGTGTTAATTTACTTAAGATAACAGCCTCTAGCTCCATCTATATTGCTGCAAAGGACATTTCCTTTTATGACTGTGTGGTATTCCATGGTATATATGTACCACATTTTCTTTTTCCAGTCCACTGTTGAGGGGCATTTAGGTTGGTTCCATGTCGTTGCTATTGTGAATAGCACTGCAGTGAACATACACGTGCATGTGTGTTTATGATAGAATGATTTATATTCTTTTGGGTATACACTAAGTAATAGGATTGCTTAGCTCAATGGTAGTTCTGCTGTAATTTATTTGAGAAAACTCCAAACTGCTTTCCACAGTGGCTGAACTAATTTACATTCCTACCAACAGTGTATAAACGTTTCCTTTTCTCTGAAACCTCACCATCATCTGTTATTTTTTGACTTTTTATAATAGCCATTCTGACTGGTATGAGCTGGTATCTCATTGTGGTTTTGATTTCATTTATCTAATGATTAGTGATGTTGAGCATTTTTTCATATGCTTATTGGCTACGTGTATGTCTTCTTTTGAAAAGTGTCTGTTCATATCCTTTGCTTATTTTTTAATGGGGTTGTTTATTTTTGTTTATTTATTTAAGTTGCTTATAGAGTCTAGATATTAGACTTTTGTCAGATGCATACTTTGCAAATATTTTCTCCCATTCTGTAGGTTGTCTGTTTACTCTGTTGATAACTTCTTTTGCTGTGCAGAAGCTCTTTAGTTTAATTAGATCCCACTTGTGAATTTTTGCTTTTCTTGCAGTTGCTTTTGGAGTATGTCATGAATTCTTTGGCAGGTCCAAGTCCAGACTGGTATTTCCTAGGTATTCTTCTAAGGCTTTTATAGTTTTAAGTTTTACACTTAAGTCTTAATCCATCTTGAGTTGATTTTTGTATATGGTTAAAGGAGGGGGTCCAGTTTAAATCTTCTGCATATGGCTAGCCAGTTATCCTAGCACCATTTCTTGAATAGGGAGTCCTTTCCTTATTGTTTGTTTTTGTCTACTTTGTCAAAGGTCAGATGGTTGCAAGTGTGTGGCCTTATTTCTGGGTTCTCTCTTCTGTTCCATTGGACTATGTGTCTGTTTTGTGCCAGCACCATGCTATTTTGGTTACTGTAGCCTTGTCATATAGTTTGAAGTCCAGTAGTGTGATGTCTCCAGCTTTGTTCTTCTTGCTTAGGATTACTTTAGCTATTCAGGCTCATTTTGATTCCATATGAATTTTATAATCTTTTTTTCTAATTCTGTGAAAAATGTCCTTAGTAGCTTTATAGGAATAGCATTGAATCTGTACATTGCTTTAGGCTGTATGGTCATTTTAATGATATTGAGTCTTTCTAACCACGAGCATGGAATGTTTCTCCATTTGTCTGTGTCAGTTCTGATTTCTTTGAGCAATGTTTTGTAATTCTCATTGAAGAGACCCTGGTTAGCTGTATTCCAAGGTAGCATGTGTGTGTGTGTGTGTGTGTGTGTGTGTGTGTGTCTATTGTGAGTGGCATTACATTCTTGATTTGGCACTCAGCTTTGACATTATTGGTGTATAGAAATTTTACTAATTTTTATACATTTATTTTGTATTCCGAAACTGTGCTAAAGTTACTTATCAGATCTAGGAACTTTTGGGCAGAGACTATAGGGTTTTCAAGGTATAAAATCATATCATTTGTGAAGAAAGATAGTTTGACTTCCTCTCTTCCTATTTGAATGCCTTTTCTTTCTTTCTTCTCTCTCTCTCTCTTTTTTTTTTTTTTTTTTTTTTTTTTTTTTTTTTTTTTTTTTTTGATTCCTCTGGCTAGGACTTTCAGTATCATGTTGTTAAATAGGAGTGATAAGGGCATCCATATCTTGTTCTGGTTCTCAAGGTGAATGCTTCCAGCTTTTGCCCATTCAGTATGATATTGGCTATGAGTTTGTCATAGATGGTTCTTATTATTTTGAGGTATGTTCCTTCAATGCCTAGCTTATTGGAAGTTTTATCATGAAGGGATGTTTAATTTTGTACAAAGCTTTCTCTGCATCTATTGAGATGATCATGTGCTTTTTGTTTTTAGTTCTGTGTATGTGATGAATCACTCTTACTGATTTGCCTATGTTGAACCAACCTTGCATCCTAAGGATAAAGCCTACTTGAGTGTGGCGGGTTCACTTTTTGATGTGCTGCTGGATTAAGTTTGCTAAGATTTCCTTGAGGATGTTTGCAAATACGTTCATCAGAGATATTGGCCTGAAGTTTTCTTTTTTTGTTGTGTCTCCACCAAGTTTTGGCATCAGGATGAGGCTGGCCTCATAGAATGATTTACAGAGGAGTCTCTTCTCATTTTTTTTTTTTTTTCTGGTTGGTAGGCTATTTGTTACTGATTCCATTTTGAAACTTGTTATTGGTCTGTCCAAGGTTTCTATTTCTTTCTGGTTCAATCTTGGTGGGGTAGTATGTTTCCAGGAATTTATCCATTTCTTCTAGGTTTTCTAGTTTGTATGCATAGAGGTGTTTGTAATAGTCCCTGAGGGTTTTTTATATTCCTGTGGCTCGATGGTAATGCCCTCTTTGTCTTTTCTGAGTGTGTTTATTTGGATCATCCCTATTTTTTTATTAGTCTAGCTAGTGGTCTATCAATCTTATTTATTCTTTCAAACAACCAACTTTTGGTTTTGTTGATCTTTTGTACGGTTTTTCATGTCTCACTTTCATTCGACTCAGCTCTAATTTTGATTATTTCTTTTCTTCTGCTAGCTTTGGAGTTGTTTTGTTCTTGTTTTCCTAGTTCCTCCAAGTTTTATGTCAGTTTGTTAATTTGAGGTATTTCTTTTTGATGTGGGCATTTAGCACTATAATCTTCTTTTAATACTGCTATTGCTGTGTCTCAGAGATTCTGCCTTTTTATAAAAATGAGAAGATCTATAATCTCATTTTGTAAAAAGGCATAATCAATTTCAAAACGTTAAAAATATGTATCTCTGGATGTCGCAATTAGAGCTGATCTTCATGCTCTTCTTTTATAGCTGTGTGTGGGTTTTTTCTAGTTTTCTGCAATGAGTTTCCATTCTATTTGTAATTTTTAAAATATATGGATGGCATTTGGGGGAAAAAAAGCCCCTTTCTTAACAAATAAGTACGCAGCTATGTATCTATTCTATTAACTCTCATGTAGTAGCCTCACTTGCAAAATAACATGTGATTGGAAAAGCCCCTCTACTCCCACAAGTCTACCCTTTCCCTATAACTGAGGCTGAAATTCATTTAAGAGAAAACAAGACCATGGAGCCATATTTGACAATTAAATTACATTTTTCTCAGAAAAGTAGCACACAACTCAAGCACTGAGGGTATCTTATCTTATTCCTATCCATTCCTCTTAATACCTTTTTCTTTTGCCTCTATTCCTTCCTCAACACCAGTATACTTTGCTCAACAATTGTCTGTTGAATGAATTAACAAGCTCTGATTACAAATTAATCAGAGAATTTTCTTAAAGCTGATTTTGATAGGAAGATATGGAGAACCCATGAACACTGCATACCTAAGACAAGGAAGAGAAAATGCACAATAGAATAATAGATATCCATTTAAATTGTTAATGAATATGTATATTGTATGGACCTGCCAAGTATCCAAATCTTATTGTTAAGGTTAAAAAGAAAACAACTATGCATTCCTGCCTCAGCCGGGGAGTACGGAAAAGGGAAATTAACATCCGGTGGGAATATTTGAGTTGCTGAAGTTGAACTTTGTCTCCCCCTCTGCTTTTTCTTGGGTCAAATCTGGCTGTATACTTCCTTTAGTATGCTATAGTTTGATTTTTTCTCTTATAAATGTGTCTGAGAAGTACATAATGTACTCCAAACAGCTTCTGGGCTGAAAACAATCTGAACATTTAGACCAACAATTATATGCTAATCCAATAATTTTAGATTGGTTGGTAGATGTCAAGGAGCATTATTAGACAGTTTTCTCCTATTACTCTAGCCTATGGAAAGAGGTTCTAATCTTTGTATAATTGGGATTGATGACCCTGAGTTACTGGATAATCCCAAAGACTCTAAATCTTTTAATGTAAAACAAATCATAACAACCAGCATTCTCAGCTAACTGGTGGTAATCCTTTGTAGTATAAAACACAAGCCTGAGAAATCCTTCCATGCTCACTTTTAGTTGGAACCCTCTGGAGAATATGCCTGTCTGACCCAGGGAAGAGATAGATGTATTTTTTCCTCCCGACAAACTCCCTGACGACATGCATCCGTCAATACAACTAAAGCCTACCCCGCCCCAAACGGAGCAAAAATCAATAGCTTTGCTTCCTATCTCCTTCAAGAGAGTGCTTAGAGCATTAAAACAGCACACAAAAGATAAGAGATCAACTGCTTTTATCACTTGTCAACTGCTTGAGCTACATTTCATAACAATTTTGGACACACTTCCGACAGCCACAGAAGAAGGTCCCTAGATGTACTACATCACGCAGGTTTCCAAGAAACAAGGCAGCTTGCAAAGCCCCAGAGAGAGAATGCCAAGGACTGAGGCACCTGTCTCAAAAGCTCCTCCTTCCCTTCCAGGTGTTAAACTAAAGCACACACATTTTCATACACTATCCGTGTGTCACCCAGGCACAAAGGAGATGGACATTGCAAGGAATCAGTCAAGCGTCTGTTTAGTTTCACTTCTGAAATGCTCAATTAAATGTGGCTGTAAGTTCATAATTTTTTTTAAAAAAGCTGGGCACACATCTGTAACCTCAGCTGCTTGGGAAGCTGAGGCAGGAGACTACATGAGCCCAAGAGTTTGAGACCAGCTTGGGCAATGTAGCAAAATCCCATCTCTAAAAAAAAAAAAAAAAAAAAGGTCATTAAAAAAACTTTTTAAAAACTTGAGTAAAGTTAATGTTCCGTACAAGTTTCACATCTCCAAGTGTAAGCTATTTCCCAAGATGGAAGAAGAAGGAGGATTGCTTGTCATGTAATTCCAAGAATCACTAATGAGACAGCCTTAACTTTCTATTCTATCCCTTTCATGAGAAATCTGTGCCCCTGGACCATTGCCTATGCCAGCTCAATTATCCTCAAAGATTTAACCTCATGATATTTTATCTTGTTCTGAATGTGCCCTTTGAAATTATTCTTGCCACCAACTTTATTTTTGAAACCCCATGAGATATAGGGTATGGAATTTTTTAAAGAGAAGCACTACTTGACTGTTGCAATGGGAGAGAGATGTATTTAATAGTGGCACATGTAAAGCACCTGGTACCCATATGTCTACCTAACAGGGGATCCATTTTTAGTTCAAACACTGGTCAGAAAGTGACTTTTCTGTCAATAGTAATGACAGTTAAGGGTAGATCATGGAAAATACAAGGGAAGATGGCCAAAGCCCTGAAAGCAATTGGATTGAGGATCAAAAAGCTATCAGAACAAACAGCTGGCATCCCATTCTTGGGATAATAATAACAACAGTTTTCAGAGCCTTCTGGAGGTAATAAGCTTCATTAGGCAAACAGTATAAATAAAAGAATATCTTGCTTCTTCTTAAAAACAAAATCTTTTGTTTTTCTGCCACTGGGTTTCATGATGGAAGCAAATGAAATCTCTGGATACATGAGTATGGGGGAAAAATGTATAAGAAATTCTTCAGAGAATAATCACATTTTATATAATGGAAAAAGAGATGCCCAGAGTAGACAAGAACAGGGCCTCTTCTCTTTACATTCACTCATCATTTTCTTACTGAGAAACTTTCTACCAGTACCCTACTTTTGATTTGTGGTGTATATTTAGGTGCATAGAAAACTTGTGTGACTTTCATTCCGAAGTATGAGTTCCATCACTATGAACTAATATATCCTCACAAATTTCTGATGTAACAGCTACCTCCAGATATCATGGGGGACAGATATCTGAACACAGGGGACCCAAATGACTACAGCATTTAGGATTCTAGCACCAGGAGGGAACTGTTCCAACTGCAAAAAGAATGTTACTCCAGAAAATCACCCACCTCCTAATACGTTACTTTGGCAGGATTTTTAATCTGTCTGGGAAGACTCATTGCATTTAGTTCAGTACTTAGGTGACAAAGATGTGATTCTTTCTAAGCAAAGCCTAGAAAAGAAGACCTGTTTTTAAAAACCTTATCTGCCTATGTGAACAAGCAAGGTTTCCAGCAGAGCTGAGTTCTTTGTATTGACCTGAGAAGTGACTCCATGCATAAGCATAGCCAGCCTCTGAGATAAACAACTGTTTGAGATGTAACTAGTTAGTCAAAGCTTTTCAGTGAAGCAGCCATCGTTTTCTTCTTCTTCTTTAGTGTTTCATAGTTATTAACATTCAAATATAGTCGCAATTTCCAAGCCAAATACTAATTTTTATTATCTGATATTTTAGATGAACTGCATTATTCCTGCCTCTGTGGGAAGAGATAACAGATCAGTGTTTCACCAGGTTTTTGTAGCTGCTTTGCTCAGAGGTCAAATTGTTGCTCCTTTCTAAAAGTATCAGTAATTGTGCAATAGATTGCAAAGACTTTCATCCAACAAGCTTGTGTGAAGTACTATTACATGCTAGACACTGGATGCATAACAATGAGAAAAACAATGTCCTTGACCTCCAAATACTCTAGAAGAAATGGTCAAAAACACAGATTGCACTATAGAAATATGCATACCATATTAGACATATGAACAAGACCCATGTGAATCTAGGAGAGCTGGTGATCAGAGTAGCTATTTCAATGTGGTTTAGCAGTTATAGATAATATTTTGGAGCCCAAGAAACATTTTTGTGCTGTTGCTCAGTGTTCTGCTGGAATCTATCTGCTTTCCCTAGGCAGGGTTTTACTGCCAGAGAGGACTTTACAAGCTCAAATCAAGTGTTAATGCCACTATTACTATTCATTAGGCTGAAGGGTCATTTTTCTTGAATTCATCTTTAGGTGTCTCCTCTGATAATTCAATCTCAGTGAGGTCTTTGGCTTCATAAGGTTGTGAAGCAATAGAGTTATATAGGTTGGTAGATGAATAAAAAGAAATGAATCCAGATTGTAGACTTAGAGAAATTAGGATGAAATGGAAAAAAAAAATGAGAAGCTGGTTAAGAGCTCCTTCAGAAATTTATTAATAACGAATGTGCACAAAACTACTATCTGTACAATCATGTCTCAATTTATGTGTTATGCGCCATCTTAAAAACTGGACTGTGAAGTAATATTTGAGTCAAATTCTATTTCAAATGTACTTCAAGGCAATTTTAAAAAATAATTTGGAAAATTTCTCTGTAAAACAGAGACTCTCTCATAATGTGAATAATCACTTCCCTATCGTATGTCTTGTAAGTTGGAGTTTTGTTAGGTTTCCTTAATGAAAGACAAACTGCACCTTCTATTTATGTTAAAAAAAAATAAGTAATATTGAAGAGTATGCTGGAAGACTTTCTCTTTCTGTGCAGTCTAGTCATTAGGTGCATGAGATCAGTTGCTCTAGTTCAGAATCACATTCACCAAATAGACCAGTATCCCAGAAAACAGTCAGAATAGGAGGGGCAGTCTCTGCTCCAGGAAACCTTAGGTCAAAAACAAAACAGAAAGTGTTATCTAAGCCAGCATTTTTCAAACTTTGACTCATACATAAAGCACCTGGATTCTGTTAAAATGCAGATTCTAATTCAGGCGGTCTGGGGTGAGGCACAAGGTTCTGCATTTCTAACAAGTTCCCGGGTGCTGATGCCAATGCAGCTGGTCCATGCACCATGCACGCTTTAAGCAGCAAGGATATAAGCTAAGCTGATGATATAAATGGCAAGAAACATGTGTTGTGCTGTGCAGTTTATCAGCAATTTGACCATCCAGGCAAAATATATTTGAGGTTTTCAAACCATATCAGTGATGAAACAGGCAGAGAAAAAGGGGGACTCATTGAGACAATGTTTTCTGTTTCCTCCTGTTTTCTCCTATTGCATTCCCAACCCCATCCTCACTTCTGTAGGAGGTGGCACTCTGTTTAGTGCAGGGAGTCGGCTACCATAACATTTCCAGCAGCATCTTCCTATTTCACAACAGCAGTGAAAAAGCAGGGTAACTGGGGAACGGTCAAAGGTTTAGCTTTGATCTCACGCAATATCATTCCTCTGAGCCTCCTATGCTCACTCTTTCAAAAAAAATTAACGCAATGCCTTTTACTCTGGCTTCTTCCTCTCTTGAGATATCTCTGGAACAATAGAGAGGTGCTGGATATGCTAAGTTTTTCCTTTGAACTAAGGCAAAAGGAGTACCTAAGCCCCAGAATACCTTTGGGCTCTAAGCACTGTATCAACTTTGAAACTAACTATGAGATTACAGTTCTATATTTTTAGAAACACATCTTTAACTGAAAAATTGTGGATAAGACATTGCGCCAGTTTTTTAAAATCCATGGCCCCAAAACAGGCACATAAAGAACTTCACCCTCTCTGGGCCTCAGAATAATTTCTGTACCTTGGTTTTCTCAGTAGTCAAAGATTAATCCATAAGAGGACATATCTTATATTGCCATTGTAAGGCTTCCATTTCTATGTGGTTTAGAGAACTCCTTAAAACCACAAATCAATCATGACACTCAGAAGGATTTAACTTCCAATCAGTAGAAGTAAATTGACAGAAAGAATAGTCAAAATCAAAATATTGCCACTTAGAAATTGAAGATAGCTATTCTACAAGCTGAAAAAAAAATCAGCATATTAGAATTGTTTTTTCAAAGAAACATCAGACAAAAGTAGGATATAAGAGCAAAAATTCTTGCAAATGGTATGCCATGCCAATTAATTCTACATTTATTTCTTCTTAAAATCTCTTTTTGGTATGGTGCCTATTTTATGCTTCAAAAGAAAACCAGGGTATACAAAACAATTTCTATTGCTAAATACCCTTTCTGTGTCCATAAAACGACTATAAGAATATACATTCACTTAGGATATCAATATTATATATATTAATATACTCTAGATGCTCGTAAATATTAAAGATATGCAGAGAAGGATACAGGAACATAATTTTTAGGTTACATTTTTCACTAATGTGGTTTTTATTGTAAAACATAACCTGTGTGTGTTTCGATAGCTATGCCATATCTGCCCTCTAGTGGAAAGATGGGATTAGCACTTCAAGCTTGCTATTCTGGTTTCCACAACAGAAATTTGCCTGCAACTAGAGGAACATCGTTACTGAGCTACCAGAAGAGTACGGATTCCATCCTGACTGTCATGTTATGCTAGGAAAAAGACACATCTGGGTATGTCTTTTGGTTAGTTGGGTAGGCTCTGCAGAAGTATGAAATATGAGAGACCAGAGAAATGCAGAGCCCTTGGGTGAGAGCTCAAGCGGAAGCCGTCATGCCCATCCACTTGGTCACATGACAATATTCTAGATGCCAAGGGATAATTTTGGGCACAGTATGTATCCTTCACTCAGACTGTCCTCTGGCCCAAGAAGCTCTGGTCTTCTGCTAGAATTTTAGAAAGTTGAGAGCTGCTCATAAAAATCTATTTATTTTCAGGGTTATCATGGAAGCAGAAGGTAGCACTGCCCTGGAACAAAGAGGGTGTGACACAAAGCTAGGGGAATGATATCCCTTCACTTCTTCTGTCAGCACAGCATGGCACCATCACATCAAGGGCACTGGACATGAAATAGCCTCAGCAGTGTCAGTGTTTTAGCACAGGACAATAACTACAGGACCCTTTAAGGATGGCACAGCACAACTTCAGGGGCCAAGAGCAAATATTGGTAACCAAGAGCTGCTTAAGAAGCAGCAGCACCAGAACCAAAAACAACAAGGCATCATTCACTGCAGGGATCCACATCACCAATGACCTTGGCAGAACAGGTCAGGATATGTTGTCAAAGAGAAGGAAAATGGAAATGCCTTTTGGTGGCTGACAGGATTATATTCGTGAGCAGCATGAGATATTCTCTGAAGATGGTTAGAAATAACTGGCTGTTGGAGATCCTAAAATTGCAGGACAGGAAAGAGCCAGACAAGTAGTATTTACCCTACTATTGTGAGCAAGCTAATGTGGCTGATAAAGAAAGTCCCATCAGTCCTGTGCACCATCTGGAACATTGTCTTGACTTACCAATATGCAACATAAATTTTCTTGCTGATAAGGCAGCAACAGTTCTGATGAATGAACACACATCAAGAACAAAGGAAACAGAGGAAGGCTGGAAGAAACTAAATAGTTTGGTTAGGACTGGAACAACCCAGGCTCCACAGAGAATAAACCCCAGAGAATCTTCAATTGTCTAAACCTCAAACATACAAGGAACCTGTCAGCATCTTCACTGTGTTAATTATTCCCACCATGGGAGTTCATGTTTTCTAGGTTTCAACTGGGCTTTTCATTTGGGTATCTGAACTCCTTATCATCATTCATATCAAACTTGTCCCACAGGTTTTCACCTCTGGGTTTTTCCGTGCCACTTTTAAAATCTTTTTCCTCCGCAATGTCTGGTACAAAGTAAGGGACCAATACATTTTAAATAAACATATTTTATAAGTTAAATATCTTCCCCAACACAGAAGGAAACCCATTCTTAAAACTTACATGGAAATCAGGCTTCACTTCACTCCACCTACTTTTTATATCTATTCCTTCAGAATTAGTTAGACATTAGGAATATCCTAGGAATAAGGCATATCAAAATCATCAGATGCTAAAATTCTCATCCATAATTTCTGCACTATCCAAGTTTCCTAAAATCAGTGTGTATTACTTTTAATATCAAAGTTAAAAAACAAAATTTTAAAAATCCTTTCAGCTTCACTATCTTCTCATAAACCATTTTTACCTACATTTTTACTCCCTATTAATGGTAGGGCCACACCTCCCAGTCACCCAGTATCAAACCTCAGGTGTTTCTGGATTCTTCCTTTCCCTGTTGCTCACCTCCCAGATGCAAACAGTCTCCAGATTACATTTGGGCTTTATTCCCACCCTCACAAAGTATCTTGCAAACATCTTTTTTTTTTTTCCATTTTCTCTGCCACAACCCCGCTGAAGATTCTATGACCTTATGGCTAGATAGCTACAATCTCCTGCTGCACTTCTAGCTTTTCCCTGCTACATCCTGAAAATATTGCAAGGTTAACCTTAGCTAAAACTATATAGGCTGGGTGTGGTTGTTCATGCCTGTAATTCCAGCACTTTAGGAAACTGAAGTGGGAGGATCCCTTTAGCCCAGGAGTTCGAGACCAGCTGGGCAAAATAGCAAGACCCCATGTTTATAAAAAAATAATCTGACTTGCTGGCATGCACCTGTAGTCCCAGCTGCTTGGGAGGCTGAGGTGAGAGGATTGCTGAAGGTGAGGAGGTAGAGGCTGCAGTGAGCCATCACTGCATCACTGCATCTCACCCTGGGCAAGAGAGACCCTGTCTCAAAAAAATAAATAAATAAAAGATAAATAAATAAATACACACACACACACATACACACACGTATAATTTCTTTGGTTTTGAACAAATCACTCCAGTCAAAACTGTCATTGGTCCCTGTATTAGTCTATTCTCACACTGCTAATAAAGACATAACTGAGACTGAGTAATTTATAGAGAAGAGGAGATTTGATGGACTCACAGTTCCATGTGACTGAGGAGGTCTCACAATCATGGTGAAAGGTGAAGAAGGAGCAAAGGCACGTCTTACTCTTACATGGCAGCAGGCAAGAGAGTATGTGCAGGCGAATTGCCCTTTAAAAAACCATCAGATCTCATGAGACTTATTCACTATCATGAGAACAGGATGGGGGACACCACTGCCGCGATTCAGTTATCTCCACCTGGTCCCTCCCATGACACACAGGAATTATGGGAACTACAATTCAAGATGAGATTTGGGTGGGGACCAAAAGCCTAACCATATCAGTCCCTCATTGCCTTGAATAAAAAAATCCCAATGTTCTAGTTTGACAAAGTTCTTTCCTGCTCCCACTTGGCATTCGGCTACCCTCCTAACTTCTAGTTCCTCTTCTACCCCCCTCATCATCACCTTCTATGAATTCTCTGCTCCAAATAAATGGGCCTGCTCTCTGTTATTCATACAGACCATCTTATTTCCCCCAGTGAATTTATATCACTGACTTTTCCACACGTTAACATTTTCTCCCACTTCCTCTCACTAAAAAAATCTTCCTCTTTCTGACTGGGTGTGGTGGCTCTCGCCTGTAATCTCAGCACTTTCGGAGGCCTAGGTGGACAGATCACCTGAGGTTGGGAGTTCGAGACCAACTCGACCAACATGGAGAAACCCCATCTCTACTAAAAATACAAAATTAGCCGGGCTTGGTGGCACATGCCTGTAATCCCAGCTACTCGGGAGGCTGAGGCAGGAGAATCACTTGAACTCGGGAAGTGGAGGTTGTGGTGAGCCAAGATCGTGCCAGCCGAGATCGTGCCATTGCACTCCAGCCTGAGCAACAAGAGCAAAACTCCACCTCAAAAAAAGAAAAAAAAAGAAAAAGAAAAAGAGAGAAAAAGAAAGAAAGTCTTCCTCTTTCTTCAAGGCCTGGGTCAAGGCACCCCTCTTCAGAGATTCTGTGAACTCCCAGTCTTGTAGTGATTGCCTTTTCCTCTGAACCTAGAACATGTATGGTCCACATTACACATCTGACAGTCTTCCTTAATGGGACCAGTTATCCCCAGTTTGTGTGGAACAATCCTGGTTTGCACCTGTGTCGCTGGTGAAGTACTTAATAGCATTTAAAAATGCTCAAAAATGTCCCAGTCTGGATGATAAAATGCAACCATCTACCTTATCAAACCTATCTTTGCAAAAATCTAATCCCCCTGGCTGAGCTACAAAGGATTCAATGATGGAACTGTGTCCCATTCCTCTGTACCCCTCCGCACACACTACGCTGTGCTTTGCCCAAAGGAACAGCTCAAACAGTGCTTGAAAATCAAGTCTTATTATCCTTGACAGTGGGGGATTCTCGTTTTGCTTATAAACAGATAATTTCATGGGGAATTACCTATCCCTTCATCCTCCCCTACACACACGCACATACACAGAGAGAGAGAGAGAGAGAGAGAGAGAGAGAGAGAGAGACTGACCAGAGTACAAAAAGTCTAAACTTCCACCAATACCACATTATTCTCTTCCTCATCCCAGCTCAGGGTGGGGAAGGGATTCCTTTGTGCCTTGCAGAGCACAGAACTACACTTTCAGATTTTAAATGTCCTTGTCCTTACTAGGGATTGGCCTGAAGCAAAATTCTAACATTTTGTCATCAATAACACTCATTTTCTCTTTTAGCACACCCACTGCCTCCTTCATTCACAAAACAATGAATGAATATCTGCTTGTGCTAGACATGAAGCAAGATACTGTGGACTCAAAAACTCAGCAGCAGTCTTTCCCTCTAGGAGCTTAGAATCTGGCGTCAGACAATCAGGACTCTACAGGATACACACTATTGAGAAATGGATCCTGTGCTGGGGGAGCATAGTGGAGAAAGCACCTAATTCTTATTGGTCTGCTTGGATGAGCTGAGGAAGATTTCCCAGAAATGACATTAAAGTTCAGTGACCAAATAGAGAATTAGTAGGAAAAGGCACATCGAATAGAATTGCAAGGAAATTGTCCTGGAAAATGTCAATTAATTAAGTATGTAAGAAACATGCCAGGCATGGGGGCTAGATGTGGGGAAAGGAATGGGCAGAAAACATGGTTGGACAGGGAGCGTGGAGCCAGATAGAGCCTTGGATAACATGCTAAGAGGTTTAGGATTTATGTTATAAGCAAAGATACACACATACACATACAGAGAGAGAGAGAGAGAGATTTGTTAAGTTGGGAAAATGACTAGATTTATGCTTTAGATAGCTCTCCCATGGAGAAAGCCCCAAAACTCATACACCAAAGTTTAAGGGCAGCTTTCCTCAAATGAGAGGTTGCATAAAGAAGCTGTGTTTGCAGAGAAACTACATCATTATACTTACAATGTATGTTTACATAGGATGGCTGGATGGGAAGGGTGGTTTAATGGAGATTATGAAAAAGCATCTGGGTTCGTTGGCTCAGGCCTGTAATCCCACACTTTTGTAGGCCAAGGCAGGCAGGCCACTTGATGTCAGGAGTTTGAGACCAGCCTGGCCAACATGGTGAAACTCCATCTCTACCAAAAATAGAAAAATTAGCCAGGTGTGGCGGTACATGCTTGTAATCCCAGCTACTTGGGAGACTGAGACAGGAGAATTGCTTGAACCTGGGAGGCGGAGGTTGCAGTGAGCAGAGATTGGGCCACTGCACTCTAGCTTGGGTGACACAGTGAGACTCTGTCTCAAAAAAAAAAAAAAAAAAAAAAAAAAAAAAAAAAAAAAAAAACTACAGCCCTCTCCACAAAATAATTACCTATTTTACTCATTCGGCACTTCATATATACCCTTTATTATGGTTGGATTTTGAGGGAAAGGAAGCAGCCATGATGGATCAGGAGTGTAAGGAATTGAAAGAGAAGAAGAGAAGCACTTTGCTTGGGCTACTGGATGGATAATGATGGCATTAATAAAGGTGGAGAATATAGGCTACTGAGATTTGGGGGTGTATGATGAGCTTGGTTTTGAACATACTAAATTGGAAATGTTTGTAGGAGTTCCAGATGGAGTAATTCAATTGGTTATAGAACTATGTTAGAAGGAAAACTTAAGACAAATTAAATTTAACAGAGTTTAATTGAACAAAGAACAATTTGTGAATCAGGCAGCCACACACACCAGAATAGATTCAGAGTGACTCTGGGCCTGCCGTACGGTAGGATAAGATTTATGAACAGAAAAAAGGAGTGAGGTCCAGAAAACAGAAACGAGGTGCAGAAACAGCTGGATTGATTATGGCTCAACATTTCCCTTATTCGAACACTTCAATAGTCAGCCTCCTGTAATTGGCAGATTCTCCATGATTGTCACAAGAGTAGATGACAGTCTGTTTACACATCCAGTTGGGTTACAGTTCACTATATAGGAAGAAACCTTTAGGCTGAACTTAAAATATGTAAGGAGGTGACTTTGACTTAACAATTGTCAGTGTTAGAGATCAGGGGAAAGAGTTGTTCTCAAGCTAGAAATCGGCATGTTTTTTGCACCTGAGTACTAATTGAAATAGCAAGAAGAGTTGATGTCATCCATGGAAAGGATGGAGATCAAAATGAAATAGAATCAAGGATTGTAGGAGAAGCACAATTAAGGGAGGCTGGAAAGGAGGTTTCGTTTACCATGTTGACATTGATCAATTGGTAGTGTCTGCAGAGAGTCCCCAAGGAAGACTCTAGGGCCACATTCAGGGTATGAGGATGGATTCACAGGGCTGTTAGCGGCAGGTAAGGTGGAAGTGGTGGCACCCCAGATTTAGGAGGCTGACAGAGGAAAAGGAGGCAGCAAGAGGTGACACTGCAAAAGAATGATAAGAAAACACATCAGAAAGACATGTTTAGTGGAGGCAGGTGCATCAGGAGATCATATAGAATTACAGGCTGAAGCAGGGAGGCTGGAAATTAGACAGTTGCGATTTCATGGGGAGCTGTCTCATTGATTTCGAGGGGGCAGAACTGAGGAGAGTTGAAGAGCAAAGGGGAAGAATTTAAATGACCTTGGTGAGGAAAGACGATGCCCTCAAGAAATTCCCAGGGTCTTACACACACTGTGAAGCGGCCCAGTTCTACCTAAAGGAGACTTGCCCTTCTAAGACAGCATCTCTAGTTTTAAACTGGCTTTGTTTGCACCTGGTCTAGCTAGATCAGGACTCAGAGCCACCTGATCACCACTGAGTGGACGATGCTCCCCAACCGCCCTGGAGAGTTCACTGGGGTCAATGGGAGAAGCTGCATGGTGTCTGGGATCCTCATTGCCAGACTGTCTTTGAGCATGCAAGAGTTCCTGTGAGAGTCCTAATCGATTTTCCTCTGAGTAATTGCACTCCAGCTTGGGCGACGTAGTCTCCAATGTCTGCCCAGGAATCTCAGCAGAATTCTCCATCCCAGCCTACCACTTTGGTGTGTCCTGTGCTTTTAGGGGTTTGTTTTTGTTTTTGTTTTGAGACAGAGTCTCACTCTGTCACCCAGGCTGAAGTGTGGTGCTGTGGTCCTAGCTCACTGCAGCCTTCACCTCCCAGACTCAAGCAATCTCCCGCCTCAGCCTCCAAAGTAGCTGGGACCACAGTCAACCACCACCACACCCAGCAAAATTTTTAGTTATTTGTAGAGATGGAGTCTCACTCTGTTGCCCATGTCCTGTGTTTTTTTTTTTTAATCATCTCTCCCACCAAACCCCACACTACCCACAACATGCCCCAAACTTAACTATTCTTTGATAATACAACAAAAGAAGTTAGGAAGTTTCTAATTTAAAAGACAGGCTGGGTATGGTGGCTAATGCCTGTAATCCCAGCACTTTGGGAGGCCGAGGCAGGCAGATCATTTGAGGTCAGGAATTTGAGACCAGCCTGGCCAACATGGTGAAACCCTGTGTCTACTAAAAATACAAAAATTAGCCAGACGTGGTGGCACATGCCTGTAATCCCAGCTACTCGGGAAGCTGAGGCAGGAGAATCACTTGAACCCAGGAGGTGGAGGTTGCAGTGAGCAGAGATTGCGCCATTGCACTCCAGCCTGGGTGACAGACTGAGACTCTGTCACATAAAAAAAAAAAAGACAAAGGCCAAAGGGGCACATACATACAAAAGGAAAAGGACACACACACACACACACACACACACACACAAGCCAAGACTCTTTCACTAAAAGAAATAGAAGTTGGGGGCAGCTAAAGGGAAGTAAAAGAACAGCAGGCCCTGCCCACCCTGGCAAGAACCCATGAAAGGACAGTGGGAGGGGAGAACCTTCTAGGTTCAAACAGAAAAGGTGAATAGCATCATTTTTGAAAATAGCATTCCCAATCCTAAATTTCAAATTAGAACTGCCTTTGATTGCAAATGTTTAAACTTATATTAAAGGAAAATGACCATCAAGGGGATTGTTTCTGGAGTCAGGCTTAGCGTGATGTAATGGGACAGTTACCTCATTAGAATGAAATAGGAACAAAGCTATCCTTGAAACCTTAAAGACCCGGCTCCAGGGCCCGAGCTTTGGCCATTTTTTACGCTGCACTGACCCCTAGAGGTTCTTCCTTTTCATTCACAATGTGCTATGTACTTGGCCCAGGGGAAAAAAATAAAATAAGAGAAAATGTTGCTTTTCTTTCTTACAATCAAAAGGGGTATGAAAAGTCAGAAAAAGAAGGAAAGCATGGTCTCACTGCCAAGGGCTGTCAATTAAAACCACCTTAATAAGAGGAGCAAATCTCGTCAGTGAATTTCTCATGCCCCAAGCACCAGCAGTTAAGCTTGCTACAATATTAGTAAAACAGATTGGGAACAAGAGCTTGCATTTTAAATGTGCATCTTTGATTCCCTGCCCCAACATTTCAATCAAATGTTGCCTTTGATTCCTCAGGCAACTGAGACCCTAGACCAGCTGCCAACCCCATCCAGTCCCTTCCCAATACAAGGACGGTGGGAAGTTGTGGCCCTATCTGAAGACCCAGTTGCTTGGATTGCCTTATCACTGCCACCTTGCTTAATTTCTCACCCACAGGAGAAGGTTGAGTCCCCAGAGTGCCCACATGCATGTTAGGTTGAAACACACCTCTGTTTGGGGAAGCAAGCTGCATCATTGTTACAGGGTAGGGGGAAAAAGAGCGTGGCATGTCAAGTCCTCACAATCTTAATGACGCCTTATGGCAATAGAAAATTTGATTTTTAACCCACAGGCCATCCAGAGATCTGTCCTCTTATGGAGAAGAAAGGGAGGAAATCAGAAATATTGAGGGAGCTGGGATTCCCAGTCCACAAGTGTGACTTGTGGGAAATTTTAAGAGTGCATGTCCCTCAAATTAAGGAATTAATCCCTCTTCACGGCAGATAGTCCAGAGGAATAAGAGATCCAAGAGGGGCTGAGACATGTGCTCTAAAATTCAAATAATCCACAAGTGTGCATCCATCATTATAGTTATATAGATTATATTATATAGTCATATATAATTACATCATCCATAGTCTCACTGAAAGGGAAGAAGGAAAAATATAAGGCCCTTTGGAAACAACAGTTCGAAAACAATAGCTTGGTTACTCTCTAAACATCATGTACAGAATTTCTCACATGTGAAGCTGCCCAGTTCTACCTAAAAGAGCCTTGCCCTTCCAAGACAGCATCTCCGGTTTTAAAGTGGCTTCATTTGCACCCGACCTAGCATCAGGACTCAGGGCCACCTGATCGCCACTGAGTGGATGATGCTCCCCAGCTGCCCTGGAGAGTTCACTGAGGTCAGTGGGAGAAGCTGCATGGTGTCCGGGATCCTCATTGCCAGACTGTCTGTCTGAGCATGCAAGAGTTCCTGGGAGAGTCCTAATCGATTTTCCTCTGGGTAATAATGGTCTTACCTGCACGACAGCTACCTGAAAACTCCTTTCCTCAGTGGTGGTGATCGTTACCACCTCAAACAAAGCTGGCCTCTCCAGAGCACGCACCTGGGAAGAGGCTGAATGTATTGAAAACTGGTGAGCCTGAAAAAGGTAATCTTAGGTAAATCTCTTTATCTCTACGAACTGTGGGGGAAGCATTTTTAAACCTGTATATATATGGGTGAATCTTTTTTTTTGAAAAATCAATCTGAGAAAAGAACTTTTATCTGAGGAAGGCAAGTCCTTTTAACTGATCAGGCCCAGAGAGACATGACAATGAAACAGCAATCATGCATGACTCCCCACTTTGAGCTATGTATTCATCTCTTGAAATTGCTTGCTAGTGCCACAAACAGCCATAGATTCATCTAAGAATGCTGCACCAGACACGATTACCCACACCCTGTAGCTTAACAATGTATAACCAATCACTAATCAGTGTCATTTCTATAAACCCACGAGGATTCCTGGGTTTATACAAAGGAATTTTGAACCAGCCCACTCCCTTTCCCTCTTTTTTGCCTTTAAGAACATGCTTATAATAAAGGCCAAAAGAAGCTCGTATCCAAGATTACTAGGGCTTGAGTCTTACGGGCAGCTGTCTTCACTTTGGCTCAATTAAACTCTTTACATTGTATGTTGTGCTTCAGCCTCTTCCTTTTAGGTCTACAAAGCTTACAAGAGGAGGGAGTTATTTCTAGTCTAGACATTTGATTGGACACCAAAAATAAAAACATGGAAAGTAATTAAACCACTCATGTCCTATTGCTTAACCACTTGCCTTTTTCATGAAATTACAGTTGTGCCTTAGACACTGGCCCAAGCATTATGCATCTGGAATTTCAGGCTGTCTTTACCGCTGATCATCTAGGAATTGATTGGGCAGTGATCTGATTTAATTGGTGAGCTAGCTGAAATAATTGGATTGACAGTTTCCATAGATGAGGTGTTCACTCACCACACCATCTTTCACCCATTAGGATGTTATGCATTTACTCCAATAGATTCAAAGAGAATCATAATTATTCACAAAATTTTCCAATTTCCCACTGCAGTTGTCACTCAGAAAGTATGCCAAGAAGCTCAGCAGAAGAAATGCATAAATATGTAAGCCCTTATTAAATGATTCACCTCACTGTTGGCAACCTTCAGTCTAGGAGCTCCCATTTTCATTTACTTAAGGAACCTTGACACAGTCCTAAGGCGTATAGGACTATGAATGCCTTAAAAATGTATCCTGTTTCCTTACACATATATTGAGTTTCCAAAAAGTATCAGAACAAACACCAGTTGCAAAATAACAAGGTTTCAGCTATAATTTCTGAAAAACTGGGAGCATACAAATATTTCCCAATTACAGAAAGATGTCACTAATATTTACTTTCCCTGTCAGTTGTGTTTTGTTAATTAAGCATCTTTTACCTGAGGGAATAAGGCACTTCTTGTTCTCCCTGGGGTTGGAAGGTAAAAGTAAGTAGAGATTAGGCAGCGACTGGAATCACAAAAGCAAGTACTGCCTGGCTAACTCCCCGTCCCCACCCCAGCCCAAGGCAAATGATAGAACGTTCTATTTAAAGAAGTCCATTGACAATACTATTGTTCTTTCAAAGCCTAGGAGAAAGTAAAAATTGTATGAGAATCTCCTTTTTTTCCTCCCTTCAAAATGCTGGGTATACATAAAGTGATTGAGAAAGGAAAAATAACTCAGAGAAGTCTGAGCTATGTGAGCTATGCAAAATGCATCAGTCCCAGAAAGGCATGAGTATGGGACTTCAGTCATTTATCAGGCCCAGAAAGATATGAGCATGGGACTTCCACTCCCACCAACCACTGCCTGAGGGCAATTATTTAAAGGCATTTTGTTCCTGATTTGCTGTTTTACTCGTAGTCTTTATGTTTCTGGAATTTGTGATACGAAGAACAATGTAGAGCCAATCATAGCTTATTATTTTAATGTAGATTTTTGGTTAACAATTTAGGAACTCTCTCTTTTCCTTTAAAAGCCTACTTGTGGCTGGGCGCAGTGACTCACACCTGTAATCCCAGCATTTAGGGAGGCCAAGGTGGGTGGATCACCTGAGGTCAGGAGTTCAAGATCTGCCTGGCCAACACGGGGAAACCTCATCTCTACTAAAAATACAAAATTAGCCTGTAATCCCAGCTACTCGGGAGGCTGAGGCAGGAAAATCACTTGAACCCAGGAGGCAAAGGTTGTAGTTAGCTGAGATCACGCCATTGCACTCCAGCCTGGGCAACAAGAGTGAAACCCTGTCTCAAAAAAAAAAAAAAAAAAAAAAAAAAAAACCCTACTTGTAACACCTGCTAACAGGAGTATATATTCAGGGCAACTTGAGTCTATATTTGCAATCCTCAATAACGACCCAAATAAACTCTCTACTTTTATTAATTTTGCTTCTGCTTCTTCCTTTTAGGTCAACATACTATGACATTCTAGAAAGTTGGATAAAGTTTTAAAGATTGTTATTTGTATTATTAAAGTGATTTCTGATTATTTTTGAGTTTACATGCAGTTATCATTGTCCATACATCCCAGGCAAATAGAAGAGTTTAATTTAGGAGGTTTGGATGTTGCTTGAATGCATGATTGTAGAAACACAAAATAATTGACTAAGTGGAGGTAGAGAGTTCTAATACTAGCAGTTACCAAAGTTAGATGCATACACAGCAAGGGCTTTCACAGAACTTTCAAATTCCTTCTCATTGTAAGTTTTGGGGAAAAAAAAGTAAGTTATGCCAATAGTTATTGGTATCTTTTGGATATTTTTGCCCACCCAAATGTCATGTTGAAATGTAATCCCCAGTGTTGGAGGTGGGGCCTGGTGGGAGATGATTGGATCATGGAGGAAGATTTCTCATGAATGGTTTAGCACCATCCTCTTGGTGCTGTTCTCAGGATAGTGAGTGAGTTTTTGCAAGATCTAGTCATTTAAAAGTGTGTGACACCTCCCCACTCTCTAGCTCCTGGTCTGGCCCCATGACCTGCCTACTCCCCCTTCATCTTCTACCATGATTATAAGTTTCCAAAGGCCTTCCAAGAAGCCAAGCAGATGCCAACACCATACTTCCTGTACAGCCTGCAGACCTGTGAGCCAATTAAACCTATTTTCTTTAAAATTACGCAATCTCAAGTATTTCTTTTCTTTTTTTTTTTCAGTTTTTTTCTTTTTTTATTATTATTATTATTATACTTTAAGTTCTAGGGTACATGTGCATAACGTGCAGGTTTGTTACATATGTACACTTGTGCCATGTTGCTGTGCTGCACCCATCAACTCGTCATTTACATCAGGTATAACTCCCAGTGCAATCCCTCCCCCCCCCCCCCCCCTCCCCATAATAGGCCCCGGTGTGTGATGTCCCCCTTCCCGAGTCCAAGTGATCTCATTGTTCAGTTCCCACCTATGAGTGAGAACATGCGGTGTTTGGTTTTCTGTGCTTGTGATAGTTTGCTAAGAATGATGGTTTCCAGCTGCATCCATGTCCCTACAAAGGACACAAACTCATCCTTTTTTATGGCTGCATAGTATTCCATGGTGTATATGTGCCACATTTTCTTAATCCAGTCTGTCACTGATGGACATTTGGGTTGATTCCAAGTCTTTGCTATTGTGAATAGTGCCGCAATGAACATACGTGTGCATGTGTCTTTATAGCAGCATGATTTATAATCCTTTGGGTATATCCCCAGTAATGGGATGGCTGGGTCATATGGTACATCTAGTTCTAGATCCTTGAGGAATCGCCATACTGTTTTCCATAATGGTTGAACTAGTTTACAATCCCACCAACAGTATAAAAGTGTTCCTATTTCTCCACATCCTCTCCAGCACCTGTTGTTTCCTGACCTTTTAATGATTGCCATTCTAACTGGTGTGAGATGGTATCTCATTGTGGTTTTGATTTGCATTTCTCTGATGGCCAGTGATGATGAGCATTTTTTCATGTGTCTGTTGGCTGTATGAATGTCTTCTTTTGAGAAATGTCTGTTCATATCCTTTGCCCACTTTCTGATGGGGTTGTTTGTTTTTTTCTTGTAAATTTGTTTGAGTTCTTTGTAGGTTCTGGATATTAGCCCTTTGTCAGATGAGTAGATTGCAAAAATTTTCTCCCATTCTGTAGGTTGCCTGTTCACTCTGATGGTAGTTTCTTTTGCCGTGCAGAAGCTTTTTAGTTTAATGAGATCCCATTTGTCAATTTTGGCTTTTGCTGCCGTTGCTTTTGGTGTTTTAGACATGAAGTCTTTGCCCATGCCTATGTCCTGAATGGTACTACCTAGGTTTTCCTCTAGGGTTTTTATGGCATTAGGTCTAACATTTAAGTCTCTAATCCATCTTGAATTAATTTTCGTATAAGGAGTAAGGAAAGGATCCAGTTTCAGCTTTCTACTTATGGCTAGCCAATTTTCCCAGCACCATTTATTAAATAGGGAATCCTTTCCCCATTTCTTGTTTCTCTCAGGTTTGTCAAAGATCAGATGGCTGTACATGTGTGGTATTTCTTTATATTAATAGCAATGCAAGAACAGACTAACACAGTAATGAAGATCATTGATTCTGTGGATGCAAATAACGTGGCTTGGAATTCTCATGCACATTATGATGAGAAAGGAGAAGTAGTCCAAAGTCGTGGTTAACACTCTTGACCCAGGTACCTAGTTTTGAATCCTGGCTCTGCCATTTGCTAATTCTGTGACCTAAGTTACTTAACCTTTGTGTACCTCAGTTCCCCATCTGTAAATATTACCTCCCTCAAGTGTCTCTGTGAGGATTAAATGAGATCCTATTTGGGAAGCACTTAAAACAGAGTCTGGCACATTGTCAGAGCTATACAATGCTATATATGTGTTTGTTGAATACAGAAACAAAATGTGGAGTGTTTGTTATTAATTGAAAAGATATTGTGAGATGAACAAGACAAAATCCGTTTATGTCAGTCATTAGATCTTTTTTTGCATGACAAACATTTTAAGAGTCTGACAGAAAAGTGTTCATAATGTATAACATAATAAATTTTGGCATATGATTTCAGCATGCTTATGGACCCCTACCCCAAGTAACCGATGGGCTGTCTAGATCAGAAGCCTTGCATTAAACCAAAATCATATTTATAGTGAGAATATGCTGGTACAATGAACATTAATCTAAATTTAACAACTATAAACATCTGAGATGTTGTATGAGGTATTTAGGATGTTAAGTGCAGAGCTGTGTCCCCACACCCCCAACCCCTGCCAAATTCATACGTTGAGTTTCTAAGCCCCAGTAGCTTAGAATGGGACCATATTTAGAGATAGGTTCTTTAAAGAGGTGGTTAAGTTCAAATGAGACCATTAGGCTGGGCCCTAACCTAATACAACGGGTGTACTTATAGAAGCAGAAATTTGGATACAGACAGGCACAGAGTGAAAATTCAGGGAAGAGAAGATGGTCACCCACCAGCCAAGGAGAGAGGCCTCAGAAGAAACCAACCCTGCTGACATCTTTATCTTGAACTTCTAGCCTTCGGAACTATAAGAAAGTACATTTCTGTTGCTTAAACAACTCCGTCTGTCATACTTTCTTATGGAAGCACTAGCAAACCAATAGCCAGGGTAATAGAAACAGTGGGAGCAATGAAGTACCCTACACCAAAAAGTGGAAAGGGTGGCAAAAAAGAGGAAGGACATTTATTCCTTTATACTTTGATGTGTTGATATTGAAAAAAGATGAAGAAAAATAGTAAATTCTACTGGAATTGCTATTATGAATTTTATTGGGACCTTGTTTTGAAATACTACTACATGCTTTGAAATTCCTAGAATATTACAAGATGATACTATGTAAGATACAATTTATTACTCCCAATGAATCAGCAATAAATACAAAGCTTTTCATATCCACATAAATTCAATTACATGGTAAGAGGAAAAGAATTCATAGGCAAGTACTCACAAGCATGAAAGATGTAGATGTAGGTATTTATGTTTGGGGGAAAACTGTGGCTATCCCTTGTTAAAAGCACTCATTGGGTTTGTCCAGAAGGCAAAGATTGTATCTCCCTGTATAGTACCTAGACTATCACCATACATAATTGAGGGCAATGGTAGGGCTGTGTTTCATGTACATGGGAAGTGAATGTTAACACCAAATGTAGGTTCAAGGGAAACAATTGCTCAATTCTGTGAGCCAACCCCAATTGCTTTTCCTCTCCTAAAACAGATTCTGAAATGAAGCTATGCATACTGTGGTGCTAATGAGAGAAAAGAAAGAAGAGGAGAAGAGGATGGGTGGGGTGGCTCATGCCTTTCATCTCAGCACCTTTGGAGGCCAAGATAGGAGGGTCACTTGAGGCCAAGAGTTTGAGATCGGCCTGGGCAATATAACAAGACTCTTTCTCTAAAAAAAAAAAAAAAAAAAAAAAAAAATTAGCTAGGGGATGGTGGTACATGTAAGCCTGTAGTCCCAGCTACTCAGGAGGCTAAGGCAGGGGGATTCCTTGAGCCCAGAATTCAAGGCTGCAGTGAGCTATGATCAGGCCACTGCACTCCAGCCTGGGTGACAGAGTGAGACCCTGTTTCAAAAAGAAAGAAAGAAAGGAGAGGAAAGAAAGGAAAGCCTCTCCATCCTAGAAATGGTTCTCTTTGATGTAGCCTGGGCAATCATTACATACCAGCTCTGTAAAGGAATCACGACAAAATGTCTGAGTATGGTAAACTTGAATAGGACCTCAGTAGAGTTATTTTAGAAATTTAGCAGCAGTGACTTTTTAACGCCTGCTTCATGGAACACATTTCATTTTAAGTATTTCACTGACATTGATGAATGAGCTTGCAATGTTCATCTTAAATTTTATTGAATAAAAACTATTCAGAAACTGGTTTGCACACATTTTTTATATTATTTTTAGAAAGAATGTAGCATTCGGGAAAGACATTAAATTGATGACCTATTCCCAAGAGTACAGAAAGTTTCCCATTTACCCTGCCTGGCTCATTAACTCTGCCTGGCCCATCTGAACCTGAGTTATCTGGACAGCTAGGAAAAAAATGAAGGTAATGAAGCTGCCTCCCCAACCAAAGGCTAGAAAAAGTGAAGCATTAAAGAAGCACAGTAAAGATGCAAAATGCTAAAGAAGCAATATTTTCTAAACTATCTAAATGTGGCTTCTTCCACCATGGGACTAGCAAAGATGCAAAATGCTAAAGAAGCAATATTTTCTAACATATCTAAATGTGGCTTGTCTCACCATGGGACTATTGCCTTTATTTTCTTTCAATCTTTGACACAAGGTTTTGTTTTTGTTTGTTTTAAATCATCATTTTTCCTTATCATTTCCTGTATATATGAGTATGGTCCCAAATATACATTTTAAAATAGGGAATGATAAGGAATATATATGTATGTATTTCTATCATAAGCCACATTTTCTCACCTTTCTCATTCTTTCCCCATTCCCAATTCTCCTACTGCTCTCAAACTCTCCATTCACCACTTGACAGAAGTTATTTTACTTCTCTCAATTCTGGAGTTTTTACAATAATTGTTGCCAAAAAGGTTGCTCTCTCCCTTTAACACAGTCCATCTTGCTCTAGGATCATGGTGGCTCCCCAATGCCATTATTTCTCCAAATATACTAACCTGACCCACACAGAGAGAATCGAGAGGTGAAGATGGTGTCCTGTGTGGAGCCTGGCACCACGCTGCTGGGGTTCAAGCTCTGTCTGCGGCTCACCAGCTGAGTGGCCCTGCTGAAGGTCCTCCAGGACTCTGTTCTTTCATCTGCAAAATGGGGATAGTAGTATCTCTCTTGTAGGGTTACTGTGAGTTTAAATTGAGGTCATTTATATCTAGTGTTACTGTTATTATAGTTGACCCTTGAACAACATGGGTTTGAACAGTGCTGGTCCACTTACGTGCAGGTTTTCTTCTGCCTCTACCACCCCTGAGATGGCAAGACCAACCCTTCCTCTTCCCCCTCCTCCTCAGCCTACCCAATGTGAAAACAATGAGGAAGAACACCTTTATAATGATGCACTACCACTTAATGAATAGTAAATGTTTTCTCTTCCTTATGATTTTAATAACATTTTCTTTTCTCTATTAATCACAAGAATACAGTATATAATACATATAACATACATCATATGCATTAACTGATGGTTTATGTTATTCACAAGGGTTCCAGTCAACAGCAGGATATTAGTAGTTGAGTTTTGGGGAAGCTGAGAGTGATGTGCAGATTTTTGGCTGTGCACATTATTCCAGGGTCAACTATATTTCATGAGCTAGGCTCTGGAAGTTCACCATATCAGTAAGGACTGATTAACGTTTTCTATGGAAGCAAAAATGGATTGTGGTAAGAAACAACAAAGTAATATTTATCCTGGATGTGTCTGACCTGTGTAATTTCCCAGGCAGGAGGGGCAGTCATTGCAGGACGTTCTCTCCCTTTTCCAGTGTGGCCCCCTAATTGATCACAAGAGTGACTCTGGGTTCTTGCCTCCTATATCTCTTCCCCTTCTCGTCTGTTTCTTCACATAGGGTTCTGAAAGTAGTTGCATCTTTTGATAGCACATCACTGAATCAAACAGAGTTATTTCCTATGCTCACTAGTTCAACCTACCAATGTTTCATTATTTAGGATTACTACAGATAACGAAATCAGATTTCACCTTTTCTTCTTCAGGAATTAACCAAAAATTGTCCCCCAACTATCCAAGAAAACAAAGAAACTAGTCTGCCATCAAGAAAGGAAAGAAAGAAATTAAAACTGAAATGTATGTAGTAAGGAAGATGCTATTATGATTTATAAGTTCCATGTTTGGACTACCATGGCCAAGATCTACCCGGAAAGTCTGCCTTTTCTCAGAGCTTGAGGAGGGTCATATTACCATATTACTTTTATAATATGGTAAAATATACATAACATAGAATTAAGTGCATTCACATCGTTATACAACCATCACCACCATTCATCTCGAGAATGTTTTCATCTTCCCCAACTGAAACTTAGCACTCATTAAACACTAACTTTTTTAATATCCCTTTCCCTAAGCCCCTGGCAATCACCATTCTATTTTCTCTGATAAATGATAAATGAGAAAGGCAACACACCCTTTTCTGGCCAGATATGCTGAATCTATCCTGCAGATTTGTGGTATGGCAGATGTTGCACCCAGATATGTAGTCTCCTATCCACATTTGTTTAATAGTATGATAGCCAAAGAAATTCTGATCTCTAAGGATGAAAGTCACTAATATAAGAAAAAGGTCACTCAAAAATACTTACTGGAGAAATGTGGAAATAAATATCAGAATTAAGTTATAGTTCCTTAAGAATATCATTAGCGTTATACTATATTGTTTCCTTTTCTCTTTAGCCCCACAAAGTTTGTGATTACCAGGCAAATCATATCCCCATATTATCTTCGGTTAGGCCAGAGGATAAAAATGATGTCTAACTCCTTATCTAACACAACTATTTTATTTTTATTTTTATAATATGGTAAAATATACATAATATAGAATTCACAGTTTTAACAATTTTTAAGTGTACAGTTCAGTGGCATTAAATACACTCACATTGTTGTACAACCATCTCCACCATTCATCTCGAGAATGTTTTCATCTTCCCCAACTGAAACTTAGTACTCAGTACACACTTTCTTAATATCCCTTTTCCTAAGCCCCTGGAAATCACCATTTTATTTTCTCTCTCTATGAATGTAACTATTCTTGTTATCTCAAGCAAGTAGAATTATACATTATTTGTCTTATAGTGACTGACAGATATGGTTTGTCTCTGTGTCCCCACCCAAATCTCATGTTGAATTGTAATCCCCAATATTGGGGGAGGGACCAGGTGGAAGGTGATTGGACCACAAGGGTGGATTTCCCCCTTGCTATTCTCATGATAGTGAGTTCTCATGAGATCTGGTTGTTTAAAAGTGTGTACCACTTCCTTATTTACTCACTGTCTTTCCTGCTGCCATGTGAAAATGTGCTTACTCTCCCTTTGCCCTTCTGCTGCCATGATCGTAAGTTTCCTGAGACTTCCCAGCCATGCCTTCTATACAGCCTGCAGAACAGTGAGTCTATTAAATCTCTTTTCTTTATAAATTACCCAGTCTCCGATAGTTCTTTACAGAAGTGTGAGAACGGACTAATACAAAAAAAAAAAAATGGTACCAGAAAAGTAGGGTATTGCTATAAAAATACCTGAAAATGTGGAAACAACTTTGGAACTGGGTAGTGGGCAGAGATTGGAACAGTTTGTAGGGCTTATAAGAAGAGAGAAAGATAAGAGAAAGTTTGGAACTCTCTAGAGACTTGTTGAATGGTTGTGACCAAAATGCTCATAGTGATAGGGACAATGAAGTTCAGGTTGAGGTCTCAGATGAAGATGAGAAACTTATTGAGAGCTGAAGTAAAAGTCACTCTTGGTATGCCTTAGCAAAGAGAGTGGTGACATTGTGCCCCTGCTCTAGAGATCTGTGGAACTTTGAACTTGAGAGAGGTGATTTAGGATTTCTGGCAGAAGAATATTCTAAGCAGCAAAGCATTCAAGGTGTTACGGGGCTGCTTCTGATAGTCTATGCTCATATGTGTGAACAAAGAGATTATCTGAAACTGGAACTTATGTTTAAAAGGGAAGCAGAGCATAAAGATTTAGAAAATTTGCTGCCTGATCATGTGCAAGAAAAGTAAAACCCATTTTCCAGGGAGAAATTCAAGCCAGCTGTAGAAATTTGCATAAGTAAAGAGGAGCCAAATGTTAATAGCCAAGATAATGAGGAAAACAACTCCAAGGAATTTCAGAGACCTTTGTGGCAGCCCCACCCATCACAGGCCCAGAGGCTTAGGAGGGAATAATTGTTTCATGGGCCATGCCCAGGGCCCTGCTGGTCTGTGGCCTGGACATGGCACCCTGTGTTCCAGCTCCTCCAGCTCCAGCCATGGCTAAAAGAGGCAGCTTTGGCTGTTGTTTCAGAAGGTGCAAGCCTCAAGCCTCAGCAGCTTCCACATGGTGTTATGCATGCAGGTACATAGAAGGCAAGAGCTGAGGTTTGAAAACTGCCTAGATTTCAGAGTATGTATGGAAATGCCTGGATGTCCTGGCAGAAGTCTGCTGCAGGGGCAGAACCCTCATGGAGAACCTTTACTAGAGCAGTACAGAGGGGAATTATGGTGTAGGAACCCCTACACAGAGTCTCCACTGGGACACTGCCTAATGGAGCTGTGAGAAGAGGGCCACTGTCCTCCAGACCCTAAAACACTGTCCTCCCACCAACCACCTGCACCATGTGCCTGGAAAGCCACAGGCATTCAATGCCAGCCCATTAAAGCAGCCACAGGGGCTGTACCCTGCAGAGTCACAAGGACAGAGCTTCCCCAGGCCTTAGGAGCCCACCCATTGCATCAGTGTGCCCTGGATGTGATGCATTGAGTCAAAGGAGATTATTTTAAAGCTTTAAGATTTAGTGACTTCCCTGCTGGGTTTCAGACTTGCACTGGGCCTGTAGCTCCTTTGTTTTGGCCAATTTCTCCCTTTTGGAAAGGGAGCATTTACCAAATGCCTGTATCTCCATTGTATCTTGGAAGTATCTAACTTATTTTCTATTTTACAGGCTCATAGGCAAAAGGAACTTGTCTCAAATGAGACTTTGGACTTGAACTTTTGGGTTAGTGCTGGAATGAGTTAAGACTTTGGGAGACTATTGGGAAGACATGATTGTGTTTTGAAATGTGAGAAAGACATGAGATTTGGGAAGGGCCAGGGTCAGAATAAGATGATTTGGCTCTGTGTCCCCATACAAATCTCATGTTGAATTGTAATTCCCAATGTTGGGGAAGGGACCTGGCGGGAGGTAATTGGATCGTGGGGGTGAATTTTCCCCTGGCTGTTCTCATGATAGTTAGTGATTTATCATGAGATATGGTTGTTTAAAAGTGTTTACCACTTCACTCTTCATGCTCTCTCTCCCCTGCCACCAGGTGAAGATGTGCTTGCTTCCTCTTTGCCCTTCCACCATGATTGTAAGTTTCCTGAGGACGCCCAGCCATGCTTCCTGTAGGGCCTGCAGAACCATGAATCAATTAAACCTCTTTTCTCTTACTAGTGTCAGGTGGTTCTTTATAGCAGTGTGAGAACAGACAAATACGCCGGCTCTGTTCCATCTAACAGTTATTAAAATACCACCTAAAAGTAAGCAATAAATGTTTTCTGGTGATATAGACTTGCCATTCATTCAAAAAATATCTGGTTTCCTCTATGCCAAGAACTGTGGGGAATAAAAAAACATTGTTTAGTCACTACAATCTGGTTATGAAGATGAGACAAAGCAATAGGATTGGTTAGGAATAAAACTGCATAGAATAACAACCCCAAATGACTGTAACCAACTGCCAGAACATGGGATACAGAAAACTGATGTTATGAACAGTGGAGGTGAGAAAAGATCAAAGTTGACTGGAGTAAGGGTGAAGTGATTTATAAAGAAAGGGCCTTACAGAATTGATTATATTTCTGTAGAACTAAAGGGGAAAGAACTGGGTACAAGAACAAGAGCAAAACCAACATTAGTGAAAGACAAGGACAGAAGATGAGCCTAACAGGTTGGTCACGTTACTCAATGTGCCCCCTTGTCCCAACCCATCTTTCTCTGCCTTGCCCTGTGTTCCAGAAAGCTGTGCTGTACACACATGCCCTCTGGCTTCCTGTTGGGTTCTTGGTGTGGCTGGTCTCTGAATGTTTAACAAGCATTTGATTCAAACACTGCTAACACCTATTAAAACAATCCCTTCGTTGAGTTCCTTCCTTGAGTAACATTTAGTTAATCCCTTTGAGGGTGGCATCAATTTCCTGCCAGGCTTTGAATATTATGCTGGGATATGTGTTGCATTGGTAGAATATTTTACATTTTCATGATTGCATCCAGCACAATCCTGAACATATATTAAGGTGAATGAATGCAGTTCTCGGAAGCAAAAAACACAATGGTTAAAAACAGAGCAATTGCGGCCGGGCGCGGTGGCTCACGCCTGTAATCCCAGCACTTTGGGAGGCCGAGGCGGGCGGATCACAAGGTCAGGAGATCGAGACCACGGTGAAACCCCGTCTCTACTAAAAATACAAAAAATTAGCCGGGCGCGGTTGTGGGCGCCTGTAGTCCCAGCTACTCGGGAGGCTGAGGCAGGAGAATGGCATGAACCCGGGAGGCGGAGCTTGCAGTGAGCCGAGATCGCGCCACTGCACTCCAGCCTGGGTGACAGAGCGAGACTCCATCTCAAAAAAAAAAAAAAAAAACAGAGCAATTGCATCATTTGTACTTTTGACATACATTGAATTTGGAACTTCATTATGTACAGGATATAAGGCTACTCTTGTATTTGGTTCTCCCAACAACAAAAAAAATTTCAAAATGTGTTAAAGTTATCAATCTTTTCTATTAGAACAGAATGAAGTATTATCCTTCAACAGGTGAAAGGATAACAATGGATTTTAAAAATCCATGGCAATAAAATAATAAACTCTTGATACATGAATTATTCTCAATGTATTATGCTAACTGAAAGAAGCCAGGCCCATAAGGCTACATACTGCATAATTCCATTTATACAACGTTCTTGAAAAGACAAAACTATAGATACGGAGAACAGATCAGTGGCTGATAACAGATCAGGGTAAGGAAGGTGTTGACTACAAAGGAGTATCACTAAGGAATTTGGGGAGGTGATAAAATAGCTCTGTGTAATTATGGCGGTGGATAAATGACTCTATTCATTTGTCAACACTCAGAACTGCACATCAAAAAGGCTAAATTTTAATGTATATAATTTTTTAAATAAACACAAGTTTTGTTTTAAACCAGAATGGGGTTGGGCTTTTGTCTCTCACTCCAGACAGAGCTCCAGTTCCTGTCTTCACTGCTCTGTGTTCTCTGCTCATATATGGCCCTGTGACCTGAAGGTATTGGGAGATCCCTAAGTCAAACACCAGGATTCCTGGAAGCCAGAAAACGAAGCTGTTAACATTATGTGGCTATAGAATTATCTCTGGAGAAGTAGAAACTCCTGGACCCTGCTCAGCAAAATTTATATAGGGATGTGATGTTAGAGAACTATGGAAACTTGTTCTACATTGGCCTCACTTTCTCTAAGCTAGGTTTGATCACCTGCCTAGAGCAAAGAAAAGAGCCCTGGAATGTGATGAGACATGAGACAGTAGTCAAACATTCAGCTATGTCTTCTCATTAGACCCAAGATCTTTAGCCAGAGCAATGCACAAAAGATTCGCTTAAAAACAAACAAGCAAGCAAGCAAACAAACAAACAAACAAAAAACACCAGTACTGAGAAGGTATGGAAATTGTGGTGGTCATTGTAATTTACACTTAAGGAAAGACTCATGATATGGTGTGGCACTGTGTCCTCACCCAAATCTCGTCTTGAATTATAATCTGAATTGCAGTCCCCTGGTGTCAAGGGAGGGACTTGGTGGGAGGTGAGTGAATCATGGGGATGGTTTCCCCCATGCTGTTCTTGTGATAGTGAGTTCTCACGAGATCTGTTGGTTGTATGAGTGTTTGACAGTTCCTCCTTCACACGCTCTCTCACCTTCTGCCATGTAAGACGTGCCTGCTTCTCCTTCTGACATGACCTGCTTCTCCTTCTGACATGACTCCTTCTGACATGGCATCAGGTTTCCTGATGCCTCCTCAGCCATGCAGAATTCTGAGTCAATTAAACTTCTTTTCTTTATAAATTTCCCAGTCTTGGGCAGTTCTTTTATAGCAATGTGAAAATAGACTAATACAACCGGCAAAGTGTATAATGGCTGTACTGATTTACATCCACACCAACAGTGTGCAAGCATTCTCTTTCTTCAAATCTTTGTCGGTATTTGTTATTTTTTGCCTTTTTAGAATAGTCATTCTAAAAGGAGTGAGTTGATATCTCATAGTGGTTTTTATTTGCCTTTCCTGAATAGTTATTAATGTTTCACACTTTTAATATATCTATTTGTCATATGTGTGTCTTCTTTTGAGAATGCCTAAGTTTTTCCTTATTTTTAATATGTATTTGTTTTTGTTATATAGTTATTTGAGATTCTTAAACATGTTAGATATTAATTCCTTGTCACATTCATAATTTGGAAATACTTTTCCCATTCCTAGGTTATCATTCCATTGATTGTATCTGGTGCTGTGCAGAAGTTTTTTGGTTTGAAATAATCTCATTTGTCTATGTTCACTTCTGTTTCCTTGCATTTTGGGGCTAAATTCAAAAAGTAATTGCCCAAACCAATATCATATTTTCTTTTCCCTTATGTTGTCTTCCAGTAGTTTCAGATGTTATATTTAAGTGTTTGATCCATCTTGAGTTGTTTTTTATATGTGGTATGAGATTCGATGAGGGTCTCATTTCTTTGTTCTGCATGTGGATATCCACTTTTTCCTAACACTGTTTACTGAAGAGACTGTACTTTAACCACTGTGTGTTTTTGTCACCTTCGTCTAAAATCAGGTAGCTGTAAATGCATGGATTTATTTCTGGGCTCTCTACTCTGCTCTATTGTACTATGTGTCTGTTTTTATGCCAGTACCATGCAGTTTTGCTTATTATAGCTTTGTAGTATATTTCAAAGTCAAGTACTGGATGCCTTCAGCTTTACTTTATTTTGCTCAATTATTTGGACTATTCAGTGTTTTTTGTGGTACCATATAAATTGGGTGATTCCTTTTGTGTGTGAAGAATATCATTGGCATTTTGACAGTGATTGTATTAAACCTGTAGATCATTTTATGTAATATAAACATTTTAACAATATTAATTCTACCAATTTATGAATAAAGAACATCTTTCTTTCTATTTGCCTTTTATTTAATTTTTTTTTTCCAGACAGAGTCTTGCTCTGTCACCCAGGCTGGCATGCAGCAACACAACCATGGCTCATGCAGCCTAAACCACTTGGGCTCAAGTAATCCTCCCACCTCAGCCTTCTGAATAGCTGGGACCACAGGTGTATGACACCACGCCTGGCTAACTTCAAAAATTTTGTAGATATGAGTTCTCTCTATGTTGCCTAGGCGAGTCTTGAACTTCCGGGCTCAAATGATTCTCCTGCATTTGTTCTCCCCAAATGCTGAAATTACAGGAGTAAGCCACCATGCCCAATCTTTACTTAATTTCTTACCTCAAAGTTCTTTGGCTTTTAATGTAGAGATCTTTCACTTTCTTGGTTAAATTTATTTCTAAATATATTTTTATAGCTATTGTAGTTATGATTGTTTTCTTGATTTCTTTTTCAGAGAATACATTCTTACTGTATAGAAATGCTACTGACTTTTGTGTTTTCATTTTGTATCCTGAAAGTTTGCAGAATTTGTTAGTTCTGAGTTTTTTGGTAGAGTGTTTAGGATTTTTATTATATAAAATTACATCATCTGCAAAGAAGGATTATTTAACTGTTTCCTTTACAATCTGGATGACTTTGATTTTGTTCTCTAAAGGCTCAGATTTGGATATCCAGTACTATGTTGAACAAAAGTGATGAAAGTGGCCATCCCTGTCTTGTTATAGTTCTTAGAGAAAAAGCGTTACTTGTTTTTGTTTAGTGTGATGTTACCTGTGCATTTGTCATGCATGTTTAGTATTGACTTGAGGTACATTTGTTCTACACCAAATATGCTGAGAGTTATTATCATAAAAGAATGGTACGTTACGTAAAATATTTTTTTCTGAATCTATTTAAATGTTATACTTGGTCCTGAGGTCAGAATTTGGGGAAATGCATCCATACCTAGAGGGGTCCCTGATAGGGCATCACATTTAACATTCTGTGGACATGACCTGCTTATAATGTCTACCGTGAGTGTCTAACTCCCAAAAGAGAACTGAGGCCCAGGAATGTCATCTGAATTATGCCTAGTTTTTAAAAAGGCAACTGTAGAAATTAAGTGCTTTTTATATGTGTTGAATAAATGAACCCCAACCAGAAACACAAAAACAAGAATAAAATGGTATGTAGCTTTTCAGGCATGTGGGAACACTTTAGAATTCTCTGCCCTCCCCTCCAACCTCCATTCACTTCTGGAGATTGACAGTTACCTGAAAGGCAAAATGTAATGATCAGACATATCCAGAGAGCCTTAAAAATATATATTTCCTTAAACCAGCCTTTTGGCACTATTGATACTTTGGGGATGTGTCCTGTGCCTTGCAGGACTTTGGGCAGCATGCCTGGCCTTTATGCACTTGATGTCAGTAGCAACTGCACCATTCTCCCCTCACTGTGACAACCAAAAATGGTTTAATGTTGTCATGTATTTCCTAGGCAGTCTAAGGCAAAGCTGTCTTAGACTGAGAATCACTGCTTTAGACTAATTTTATGAACTACTTTGGCCAGGCCCAGAGGCTTATGCCTATAATCCCAACAATTGGGAGGCCAAGGCAGGAGGGTGGTTTGAGGTTGGGCAACATAGTGAGACCTCATTTCTAATTTAGAAAAAGGAAATTAATTGGGCATGGTAGCATGTGCTGGTAGTCCCAGCTACTTGGGAGACTGAGATGGGAGGATCACTTGAGCCTGGGAAGCCGAGGCTGCAGTGAGCCAAGATCTTGCCACTACACTCCAGCCTGATTGATGGAGCAAGACCATGCCTCAAAAGAAAAAAAAAAAAGAATTACTTTATAAAATCATATATGCCAAACTATATATGGTGTACTATATAGGGGTTTAGAGAGTTTTCTAGGGTAATTTCGACTGAGTGGATAGAGAGAGAGATTTTTCACCTTGTATATCAACTTTGGAACCTCAGGACTCCCCAGATAATGATGACTTTATCATAGAAATAATATATGTCAAGATTTTGTCTCTTGTCCTATAGCCTCACTGAGTTGGTTTATCTCTTTTATTAGAGTTATAAGATTAGAACCAAAATAGTTCTAATATGATATAGGCAAAAGAATGAATTTAAAAAGGTTTAAAATATATTAAAGATAAGAAAGACCTATGGCTTTGTAATTGATACAATAAGTAAGAATTATTGCTGAAGTTTAATGGAGATCATTGCCTTTTCTTTCCAGGAGTTTGTAAAGTGTTTGCAAGATTATTCAGTCTATGTCCTTGTTGTTTATTCTTGAACCATTTGTTTGCTCCAGATTAAGGGAAAAGGAAGCAATTATGTCTTAATTATCTTATATAACTTGTGAAGAAAGCACAACAGATAAATTATCTTGCTTATTTTATGTGATGATTACAAGAAAGTATTCCTGCATAGAAAGAATAAAGTTGAAAAACAAAGCTTTAGTGGAATGGCATTAAATGTTAATTGCTCTTAAAATATGATCATTCTAGAATACCTAAATATTAATTTAATTATCAAGGGAACTTTTCTCAGGGCCATAGTAATAACCAAATTAGTGTTTACTACCAAAATACTTATCACGAAGTATGAAATAAAGAATTTGGCCTTGCCCAGAGAGAGAACTAGCCTTTCCCCTCAGCGTCTGGGGGATATCTAGGTCATATCTGATAAGTGTCTTCTTTGTAGGGTGTGACCCGGTCAGACTGGATTTTAGGGTAGGGCCACTTGTGTCAGGGTAGGCTCTGACCACTCCAGAAAGATCAACCATGTGACTTAGGGTGGGGATTTTGTGTTATGCATTCAGTTGACCTGGAGACTGAGTAAAACCGTGTGGGCAAGCAATCAATCATGTCTTAAGCACAGTCCTGGTTAAAAACTCTGAACACCAAAGCTTAGGTGAGCTTTCCTGGTTGGCAATACCCAATATATACCACACGTCAATGCTAGGAGGGTAATGTCTTGTCACTCAATGGGAGGAGGACAATGTGGGCTTTAAGTTTAGAATCCTTGCAGACTATATATCTCTCTGGCTAATGTTAACATGTATTCTTTCCCTACAACAAATCATAACCATGAACATAATAATTTTTAGCAAGTCCTGTGAGTCCTTCGAGCAAATTACCAAACTTGAGGGTGGTTGTGGGAATCGCCTAAACTTGCAGTGGTTTCAGAAGTGAAGGTGGTCTTGTGGAGGACTGTGTCCTCCAACTTCGATTCTTAACTCATTTGGGAATGAGTTGATGAACTTATGCCCAAATTCATTCTTTTAAAAAGTCATTGTTCATGTCTTAGAGGAACTTATAACCTAGGTAAGATGAGAAGCATTTGAGGAACAGGCAATATGTACTCATATACAAGGTGTCAGGCATAGTCACGCTACTGAGAAGGGACAGATTGGAGGGAGGAATGCATTTGACAAGGCTTTAGGAAAGAAATGTGGTGGGGTTTTTTTGTTTGTTTGTTTGTTTGTTTTGGCTTAAGTTAATAAAAGGATCTGGGGAAAAAAAAGAAAAGAAAATATAGGGTCTGGACTGATTGTGAGAATAAAAGAAACTAATTCTACAGAGAAACCAGTAAAAATGAAAGCAGAAAGGTAGGGGAAAGCACAAAAGAATAGTAGGCAGTTTGAGACAGAAGATTGAAGCAGGTGTTGTGGTTGACTCCCCAGCAGCCCCAACAGTCCCATATTATGATTAATCTAAGTCATGTGGGGTAATTCCAATCCCCTTTCTCAGTGACTAGTTTAGGAAAGGGTGTGTTAACCAATTCTAGCCAATGTGGCACAAAGGAAAGTATTTGGGGCCTTCTAAAAAGCAGGCACATGGCTGGGTGTGGTGGCTCATACCTGTAATCCCAGCACTTTGGGAAACTGAGACAGAATTGCTTGAGATCAGGAGTTCAAGACCAACCCAGTCAACATAGCGAGATCCTATCTCTATCATATATTTAAAAGAGTAAATAAATAAATAATAAAAAGCAGGCATAGGAAGACGTCTATCTTCTCCTTCTGGCTATTATTATGTGTGGATGTGTCACCTGGAACCATCTTACTACTGAGCTGAGGCTGAAGTCAATTCATGGAGGGGACGCCATGGTTAGAAGGCTACACAGAAGCAAAGCTAGACCCCTGTGGTTTGCATTAAGAATCTAAAGTACCCTAGAATTGTCTTTTAGTTACATTTAATATACATTTCCTTATTGTTTAACCATCTGAGACTGATAATCTGTTACTTGTAGCTAACAGTATATGGCAGGCAGAATGCCCTTTCCCAAAAAATTATCCAAGCCCTAATGTCTATAAATTGTAATCATGTTAGGTTACATGGCTAAAGTGATTCTGCAGCTACAATAAAGTTTGCAGATCTCAAAATGGAAAGATTATCTTGGATTATCTGGGTGAGTTTAATCTAATTAGATGAATTCTTGAAGGAAGAGAACTTTCTCTGGCTGGAGTGAAAGACATGAGGCAGAAAGGGAAGTTGGAGCAATAAGACAAATTGACCTGATTCCTGGCTTTAAAGATGAAGGTAGCCAGCTGGGTGCCATGGCTCATGCCTGTAATCCCAGCATTTTGGGAGGCCGAGGCAGGCGGGTCACCTGAGGTCAGGAGTTCAAGACCAGCCTGGCCAACATGGTGAAACCCCATCTCTACTAAATGTATAAAAATTAGCCGGGCATGGTGGTGCGCATGTCTGTAATCCCAGCTACCCAGGAGGCTGAGGCAGGAGAATCACTGGAACCCGGGAGGCGGAGGCTGCAGTGAGCCAAGATCAAGTCACAGAACTCCAGCCTCCAGCCTGGGTGACAGAGCCAGGCTCTCAAAACAAAGCAAAACAAAACAAAACAAAACACGATGAAGGGAGCCATGAGCCAAGCAATATGGGCAGCCCCTAGACATCGAGAACAAACCCTGACTAACAGTCAGCAAAAAACCAGGGACCACAGTCGCACTCTCTGAGGAAGAAATTTCCTGAGTAGTTTGAATTATCTCCATTCTTTAACCCTAACCCATATTTCCTCTTGCCTTTCTACTGATCTTTAATAACATGGCAATAGAGCCTATGGAATGTCATTTTAAAAAAGAAGAAGAGGAAGAAGAACAACAACAAAGATTGTGACCATTCCTTGAATGAATACAAAGTTCCAGTAAAGTTGAGTGTGCTTCTGACTCACTGAGTAATAATGCACTCACCCTTCCCCCAGCCCTCCACCCCCAGTGTTAAATGTTTTCAGAGTTAGGTGACTAATTCATCCTCTTCTCACAGCAGCTTCTGTAAAACCAAATTCTTGTTTGTTCCAAACTACCACATGAGTTTCTTAAAAGAAAAGTCATAGTTGTAAGGTTATAGTTTTCTCATTCGTAAAATTACACTAAGTGACTCGGTTCTTGTAGGAGACAGAGGAGGGGAAGAGAAAGGCTTAAAAGAAGGCATTCATTCCCAATAGCACATTCTGCCATGTTGCTATTTGTATCAGTCCCCTCAAGTTTCCAAATGTTTCTGTTTTCACACAACTATCTATTGTTGGGTGTAAGGCTTTTATATGAACCATGCTGTGTTCAACAAGCATATTCTTGCTTGCTATCAACCTCTCCCAACACACACACACAATTAACTCCCTGCTTTGGTTCTCTCTCAGCCCAGGGAATATTTATCCAGTCAGCAAAAACCAAGGTTACTCCCCCAAAAGCATATTGCAATACCTAACAATTTACCAATATTGTTTGTTTGTTTTTGAGGGAAGAGGTTGCTCCCATTTATGAAATACATTACCATATGTAGGTCACTGTATTAGGTATTTTGTTAGCATTAATTCATTAAATCAAAAGGGAAAGTCAGTTGGAGGCTACCAACAAATGCAGCAACAACAACAACAAACCAAGCTGCAAATGATCTGAATTTGTATGTGCCAGCCATTCTGCTTCAAGAGTGGAATGAAATCACTAGATCAGCCCTTGTGGCTCATTCTTGGATATACATTCCCCATTGAGAATTCTACAGAAGCTACTGATACTACCCCAGGAGAAAGGCTCATCGTCATAAAATTGTGTGTGTAATGGCAAGAGTCTGGCAGGCTCCTTGACTCCAGCGGAATATGGACCCCCGATGAGGAGTCCTGCACTGGAGCAATGGTCTCAAAACTCCTTTGCTAATAAATCCTTTCTGAAACAAAAACGTATTCCCAAATTTATGGGTATTTACTTACAAATTATATACGTGTACTGTTCTAATGTGTATATACAAAAACTCAAAAATTAGAATCACGAAAACATTAGATAAAAACAAATATTAAAAGGTCAGCTATTTTCCCACTCCCAGTGAATGGTTTTACACATGCCCTACATCAGGGACCCCAAGCCCCGGGCGGCAGCAGACTCATACTGATCTTCAGCCTGCTGGGAACCCGGCCACACAGCAGGAGGTGAGCAGGTGAGCGGGCATTCCCGCCTGAGCTCCGCCTCCTCAGATCAGCTGTGGCGTTAGATTCTCATTGGCGCACGAACTCTATTGTGACCCCCACATGCGAGGGATCTAGGTTGCACACTCCTTATGTGACTCTAATGCCTGATGATCTGAGGTGGAATAGTTTCATCTCAGAACCATCAACCCATCCCACCCTGGTCTCTGGAAAAATTGTCTTCCATGAAACCAGTCCCTGGTGCCAAAAAGGTTGGGGACTCTTGCCCCAGGGCCTATGGTCCCGTTGCATCTTGCTGCCAGACTTCTCAGAACATCAAGTTCATGAGGCAAAAAGATGAAAGTACTACAAATAAAACCCTAACCGTCAGATAAAAATAATTTTTAACATTCTGTGATTAAGAAGCTTTACCTATTCTCACCTCTTTTATAAGATAAATAATCCTAGTAAAGATTTCTCAGCGGGCGGGGGGTTACTGGAAAAGCTTTGACTAGTCACCCATAAAAGGACCAGATTTCCTTGGAAGAATCACTCAGCTTTCAGTCCACAGTCATACTGTACTTGTTAAACCAAACTGTGTTGCTTTTTGTCAGCTTAAGACCTGAGTGGAGAATAGCATTGGAAGGTTGCATGGCGTTCTAGAAACAGAAAACCTCTACATTCAAATTTCCCTCTCTGAATCTTATTGGCTAGGATAAGTCATTTAACTTATCTGGGTCTTAGATTCCTTAACTTATAAATATAGAAAAGAAGAGTATGTACATATTACATGGCTTACATGTAGATTAAAATTCAAAGATAACATTAATGGAGGTGAAAGTGTTCCATAAATTATAAAATGCTATATAAATGTGAGGAAATAAAAAACTTTTTGTTTTCCCATCATTAAAAGTCAAATAATTGAAAAAAGTAACTGTTTTCACATAATATTTGTATGTGCCCTTATAGAGAAAACCAGCATGCAAATTAAAATTTCAAAGCCTACTCCAGATCCTTCGAGGCATGCATTTTGACGGCCTGCTGCTCCAAGTCCAAATCCCACAGCTACTGCTAGCTAACTGGGTTTTAACTGACTGGTGTTCCCTGCCCGACCTGTGAACTTTGGGACCCCACCCCTCAGCTTGATGTCCCCTGTGCCCGAGAAACATAATCCAGAGATGTCCTTCATGGATTAAGTCATTGAAGATGACTTACACAAACAGTTTTAAAGCTTCAAAATTTATTGCTGTACATATTCTCATAGCATTTACTATGGAAATACTAATAGTGCAAATACTTATTTTGGACTTCATAGCATTTGAGAAATCACAAAGCTTGTTTATATCTTTGCAATTATTTATGAAGCTCTATATTATTTTAAAAATCCAAACAATTGATCCTATATTCAAAGAGATTGTATAACACTCTCTAGATCTCCTTTTTAGACAAAAAAAACAAAAACAAAAACAAAAAAAAACCCTGGAAGCCACCAAGGGCATTTCTTTCCTTTATAATACATACAGCTTCTAACACTTTTTCAATTGCATGACTCTTGTTCATTCACAGATTCATTCAACAAATATTTAATGACAAGCTATTATGTGCCAGGCACTGGGCTAGGCTCTGGGAACATTAGGATGAAAAAGCACAATCTCTGCTTTTACGGTGCTTACAGTCTAATAGTAGAAACAGACATGCAAAAAAAAAAATTACAATACAATACAATAAAGTGCTTCCATGGAGGTATTTACAAAGTGCAGTGGGAATTGGGAAGGAGGGAAAGAACATCTGCCTGGAGAAATCAGGGACAACTTCACAGAGGAGGTAGCCATTGAGCTGAGACTTCACCAATGATTAGGAATTCACCATGTAGATGGGCAGGCAAAGCGTGTTTCAGGCAAAGGGAACAACAGGTACAAAGACACGGAGGCCCAAGGGGCACTTCAAAGAAGCACGTAAAGAGGTTTTTCTTGAGCTGAAGGTGCAATGAGGATAGTGGCAGGATGAGGCCAGACAGAGAAGTAGGGATCAGATCATGAAGAGCCTTTTGACCATTATTCCATTTATTCAGCAGTTACTGAGTGTTTACTAGGTGCCAGTCACTCAGCTAAGCGCTGGGGCTGTAACGGGAAATCAGACAAACACATCCTTGCTCTCAGGGAGCTTACATTCTAGTAGAGAAATAGACAAAAAGCCAACAAATAAATAAAATACAGATTTAGAAAATATCTACAAGGGAAATAAACAAGGTGCTGAGGCAGAATACAGTGTCACAGGGATAGGCGGTAGTTAGGGTTATTAGCAAATGCCTCTTGGAAAGGATGTAAAACTCACACCTGCAGGGATAGGAACAATAGTGTGCTCCAATGTGAGCACCCACTATGTGCCAGGCACTGTGCTACACACTTTAGAAACAGTCCATCTCACTGAATCCTCACAACAACTCTATGAGGTAGGTATTATTATTCCTATTTCACTGAGGAGGGACAGGCTCAAAGAGATTAAATAACCTGACAAGTCATACAAATGGCAAAATCAGGATTCAGACACAGGTTCTCCTAATTTCAAAGTGCATGCTCTTAAAAATCACTCTAAACGGCATACAAAGATAAGTGAGGGAAATAATACGGTCACATTTGCCTGTTCTGATGATCTTTCTGATGACTATATGGAGTGAAAAAAAGGGGGATGGACAGAGGGAAGGGGAAGAAAGTGGACAGATGAGCAAAAAAGGAAGCCACTGAAAGTCAAGGGGACAGGAAAGGCAGTTCATATGAAGGCAGTGGTCGTGGGGATGGAGGAGATGTGGGGTGCAGTCCGTAGTTCTAATAGGATTGATGAGAAGTCAGAAGCAAGGGAAAGGGGAGCATTGTGCTCACTCCTGGGCTTCTGCCTTGGGCAGCTGGAGAAGATGGCTTGCTTTTACCAGAGTGAGGGAATGGAAGAGGGTGTAGGTTTGTGGGGACCAGGTGATGAAGTTTTGAACATGTTGTCTTGTGGGTATACTGGGAACACCCTGGACTTACGGCATGGTCCCCAAGGGACACCATATAATGGCTTTCATACCTCGTTCTCCACCTGAGTGAAGTATATAAGCAAAAAAACCAAAAAAACACACAAAGTTTTATATGTGTATACATTGTGTTTTTGCTTTTACAAGCTGTTTAGAAAAGCACATATATCTTGGCTGGATTGGTTTGTAAGAAGAATATATGATCACCAAGCTGAAGTTACCCCAACCCTGATCACAAATGAAGAATCATGGACTCAGGGGAGGAAGAGAAAAGCCCTTGGACATCCATTCTCACTAGTCACACTAGCTTTTAAAAAGAAATCACTATGATCCTCACCCCTACCCCAGTTGGGACAGTCTGATGGGGCCAGGGCAGGCACCCTCTACCAGTTGGCCTCCAGGGTGTACAAGTTTCTCTGCTCATCCACCAGCAGGACTGCTTTAAGGAAACTAATGGCCCTAGGGTCCAGGGATCAAAGTTGAGTGTAAATCAGGAACTCCAAGAAGTGTTTATGTAGTTTGGCATAAAGGTCCAGGAAAAACAGCAGCCCAAACCTAGCCAGTCATATTGCTTTGACTATTCCCCTCTTCTTCCCTGCCTTGGGAACTGGAGGTAGTGATAATAAAATGTACAGGTGACACTCATGTGGAATTGGTCACACCCTTGACTGCGTAATTTAGGGTCTAATTTTAAAAGAACTCAAGAGTTAAGAAATAAACACATCCTTCCTATAGAATGATTTTACTTTTGCTCTATCTCTCAAAATTTGTTTTAATTTGCTTATAACTACTCCCTCCCTTCCTCGGTATCAGATTAAGTATGTTTTGATTTTAGGACTCGTTTAATAATGTAATGCTAGTTTTCACAATTAAATATCAATAAATTCAAGTGGTATGAAAGTTACACTCACGAGTTTCAACAGAAAAAAGAATGTTAATATTTTGGAGGCCAGGCCAGGTACAGGTAATGGTTTGTAAAGTATTGCAAACCCTTTCATTAAGCAACTCTGCCTAGAAGCTGCCTCTCACTGTAGCCAAGAGTCTGACCTGCACCTGTTAACTCAGTAAGCTACTGGACGTTAGAGAGTGCCAAACATTCTTTTTTTTTTTAATGTCTTTATTTGGAAGTTAAATATAGATAAAAGATTGCATGGATGTCGCTTCAACAAGGATAAACTATGCTGTTTTTAAAAAACAATAAACATGGACGCCTTCTAGTAACACCTGAAGGGTACTTGTGTATCTGACTCATGTCCAAGGGAAGAAAAGGCCTTATTCTTACAGAACTATCAAAAGTCCAAGTCACAGGCAAGGAAAAAAAAATTACACATGCTAGATGATATTTAGCAGAAATTCTTAGAAATTCTGGTGAAAGCACGATTCTCACAATGTCCAGAGGCAACAGTTCATACTGCAAATGTATGCGCTATCTTCCTCCAACTCCATGTCAAACCTAAGGCCCAGGGATCAGAGATGAATGTAAATCAGAGGAAGGCTAACGAGGGGTTCTTTATTGTGTGTGCTCTTCAACAGAAAGAATTCCAATCAGTCTGTGAATATAATCATTTATTTGTCTTTACAGTGATGATGGAAGAATGTACAGGTGTCCCCTTTCAATAAAGTATAAAAATATGTTTATATACAGTGAAGTCACAATAATCTTTAACTGGGAAATTTATTTAGAATTCCTGATCTGTTCTTATTAAAACTGTGGGGGAAACAAATATCTTATGTAAGTGCTACATTTCCAGTAGATTGCACCTGGCATCAAAAGCTCAGCTTCATCTTAGGGTCCTGCTTGATATTACAAAAGACTAATTTTAAGTCCTAGGACTCAAAATAAACATGATTTTTTGAATAATAGATATATACATCAAAAATACATCTAAAAAGGCATTGGTTAGTGCTATTAAAAAGCTCTATGTGCTCGGGTACATTTTTTTCTTACAGGCAAAAGCCAGTGGAAACATTTTTGTTCAATTTCTAGGAATTTTCTCTTGGGGAAAGTCGGTCGAAAGTTACCTGTAAAAAAAAAAAAAGAACAAACTTAAGTAATCCCGTGATTTATCAGGTGAGAGGTCAGCAATACTCAAAAAAGAATTAGAGACTGAATTCCACATAGAACCATGTTTTTACAGCCTTGATGAACATTTAGTTACAGCACTTCATAAATAAAAAGTGCTCAACATATCCCCTCATTGTTTCATTTTATTTTGATGATAACCTTTATTATCCTGTTAATTTTCCAAAGAAATCATATGTATTCTTCTATATGTTTATGCAAATATTTTCTAACTACAATTATCTACATCAGAATAAAAAGAGAATTCAAAGGGCATACGAATGAAAGAGCAGAATAGATACAGAACAATCCAAATATATTTTGAGAAAATGTAGAAAAATTTCTACTCAAGATACTTTATTTTACTTCACAATTTCTTTCACATGAGAGCATTTACAGATGACAGGCATGTGCCGAGTCTTCCTATTGTTTAACCTGGATGAAATGGCACTGTGCAACTGCAAATTGAACTATTTATGTATTTGATATCCTATCTCATGTATAGCTAAATATATTCACACCTTTGTTTTTATAGTCATCTTCTTACAATCACTTCTAAAATGTTTGTCTAATATCCTGGCATTTCTCTATGATTGTAAAATTTAAGTAACACAGTAAATTGCAACCTGCTATTTAACTAACCAAATAAATAAGTGAATAAACATCCACCTTACTAATAAGGAGGATTAGAAAGAGGTGAGGCATGATGAGGCCGGCCGACCTGAAGGGACCTTGGTTATCACTTATGAGCCCGTGAAGATGGCCTTGTCCCACCCTTTACTCAACTAAGTCCTACCTTACCACAGGTTACCATGGACAGCTGATTAAGTCATGTGGTTGTCCTTTAGTTTCTTAAAACTTTTAGGTATATATGGTGTTATTTGAGTAAGGTAAATGTAATTTTCATAATTAAGAAGTACATCTAAATCCTTTCCAATCTACAAGTCTAATGGCTTAGTCTAATAATGCCATCCTCAAGTTTAGAAGATTGCATACATAATTTGAATCTCTCCCTACCTAACATGCCAAAATAATGGCTACTTTTAAAGACCTGATTAAAATTCTAATCATTCAATATTAGTTTGTTATTACTATTATCCACATTTGTGCAAGGCAATGAGCAGTTGCCAACTTCTATATAAGTATAGTGCCAGTGCCTACAACACAGGCTTGCTCAGGAATAGCCTTGATGCCAACCTGCAAAGTAATCCGTAAAGGAAGCAAAAGTTGGCTGGTGGTTCACGCTGTAATCCCAGCACTTTGGGAGGCTGAGACGGGCAGATCACCTGAGGTCAGGAGTTCAAGACCAGCCTGCACAACATGGCAAAAACCGTCTCTAGTAAAAATGCAAAAAATTAGCCTGGTGTGGTGTCAGGCACCTGTAATTCTAGCTACTCGGGAGGCTGAGGCAGGAGAATTGCTTGAACCCGGGAGGCAGAGGTTGCAGTAAGCTGAGATTGCACCCCTGCACTCCAGCCTGGATGACAAGAGCAAAATTCCATCTCGAAAATAATAAGAATTTTTAAAAAAGGAAGCAGAAGTCTAGTAAAACCTCAATTAGGTGACCCTTGATTATCTGAAATAATTTCATGAGAAAAGTCTGGAAAAAAACAAAAAAGCCCTGACAGAACAGAAGGGCTTTCTAAGAGTCCATTCTGAAGCAACAGTGCAGAAGCTGGATTAGGTGAGATCCAGATCCCTCTGTGCTCCAGAGACAGCATAGCTGAAGCCGTGGACAGCAGAAACACACTTCAGACCTCCCTCTGAAAGACTTCCAGCATTTTAAGTACACTCATCAAAGCCCATAAATACATCCTTGCCAGTTTGGAAAACAAAATCCAAGTATCAACACAGCATCTTCATGTCTTCAATAAGAAAAGAGAAAAAGAGCTAAAATAGCACTGAACTGGATTGAAATGTTTTTTTTTTTTTTGAGATGGAGTCGCGCTCTGTCGCCCAGGCTGGAGTGCAGTGGCGCGATCTTGGCTCAAGCAACCTCCGCCTCCCAGGTTCAAGAGATTCTCCTGCCTCAGCCTCCCAAGTAGTTGGGATTACAGGTGCCCATCACCATGCCTGGATAATTTTTGTATTTTTAGTAGAGACAGGGTTTCATCATGTTGGCCAGGCTGGTCTCAAACTCCTGACCTCAGGACATCCACCCGCTTCAGCCTTCCAAAGTGCTGGGATTATAGGCGTGAGCCACCACACCCAGCCTGAAATGATTCTGTATGGTCAGGAAACTGTGATCCAGAAGTGCTGCCATGGATGGACATGTAAATGTAAGACATTATATGTACTATTGGATTTTGGTCTTGCTGTGGCATGAACCACTCCTCGATTAAGATAAAGGCACTCATGGAAGGGGAAAATTGTGTTAACAATTAAACTCACCCTCCGTGCAATCCCTACCCTTAGCCTGTTCCCCTACCAAACAGAGTTCCCTCTCACCCAGCTCAAGTGATGGCTCAAGTGAAAACCCTGAGGCATCCTCACCACTCTCTCACCCTCACTTCCAGGCAGTCACCTGGTCACGTGATTCTTTCTCCAGCTACATCTCAGATGTACCCGTCTCTTCTCCCAACCCATTGGCATGTCAACATCCTCCTAAAGCCACCATCATCTCTTGTGAGACTACTGCAGCAACACCCAATTGGTCTCCTTGCTTCCAAGCTTTCCCTACTCCAATTCTTGTATTCATGTAGCAGCCATAAGGCTCTTGCAAAGAAGCAAATCTGATCATGCTACTGACTCTTCAGTGATTCCTACTAATTTTCATAATCAATCTCAAGCAGTCATCAATCTCTCTAACAACCCACAGGTCCTAGGTGACTAGGTTCACCGCCCACACATTCCCCCCGCCCCTCCCCAGACGTACTACATTCCAACCACATGGATAATTTCTTCATTCCTTAAAGAAATCAAGTTTCTCCTTGCTGTTCCTTCTAATGAGAACACTTTTACCCAAACCTCCCCTGGCTCATTCCTATGTATCTTTCAGGCTCAACATAAATGTCACTTTCGCAGAGAGGCTTTGTTGACCCTTGACATCACATTAGCACCCCCATCTCTCCCTCTGTTTTGGCTTCAAAGGAAACAATAAATAATTGGTTTTGGGTTGGCAAAAAGGAAGACATGGCCTGCCAAAATAAAGCAGGATGGAAGCCAGGAAGCAAGACGCAACAGAAAGCCTTGGAGATCTGCATGTGCTCCTCTGAAGACAAGTATGCCCACGGCACAGAGCAATGAGCCTGGAATGTGAGTTTGAGATAAGATCAAAATGTGCATTTTTGTTGTTGTTTTTTGAGTCAGAGTCTTACTCCATCACCCAGGCTGGAATGTAGTGGCACAATCTCGGCTCACTGCAACCTCTGCCTCCCAGGTTCAAGCAATTCTCGTGTCTCAGCCTCTCCAGTAGCTACAATTACAAAATTCCAGCTATCCTACCACGCCCAGCTAATTTTTATATTTTTAGTAGAGACAAGGTTTCACCATGTTGGCCAGGCTGGTCCCAAACTCCTGACCTCAAGTGATCTGCCTGCTTTGGCATCCCAAAGTGCTGAAATTACAGGCATGAGTCACCAAAACCAGCCTAAAATTGTGTATTTTTTAAGGTAAAGTATTTATTATGCTTTTCAGTGTCCTTCTTGTTCTCCCCACATCAAATCTGTGCTAGGGAGAACCTAAGAAAAATAAAGAGATTTTGCTACTTTGCCACCATAACTTTAAAGAGAAGCAATATGCCCCACAGGCTACTGTGATGGAGATGACAGTCACCTTCCTCTCCTGGGGCCGTTCCTCCCTACCTGACAAAGTCCTTTTCTTCTGCTGCTGCTCTTCTCTAATGACACCTTAGAGGTTTTCCACCCGGTTTTAATAAAGGAGACTAGATCCCTTGCAAGTGACTGCAGGGGTGTGAATGTCCTCCCAGAATGGGAACAAAAGGATGCAATAACTTATATGGTCCTTCAATCCAGAGAGAAGAACCAAACAACAGCACATGCCTAACCCAAGCAGAGGAGTAGCTTTTTCATTCACTGCGGAGGAAGCTAAAGGGAAAATAACAAGAAAATATAACAACACCATTTTTTTTTTTTCCTGAGATGGAGTTTCACTCTGTCACCCAGGTTGGAGAACAGTGGCACAATTTTGGCTCACTGCAACTTCTGCCTCCCAGGCTCAAGTGATCCTCCCACCTCAGCCTTCTGAGTAGCTGGGACCACACGCATACAACACCACACCCAATTAATTTTTTGTATTTTTAGTAGAGATGGGGTTTTGCCATGTTGCTCAAGCTGGTCTTGAACTACTGAGCTCAAATGATCGCCCGCCTCAGCCACCCAAAGTGCTGGGATTACAGGCAGAAGCCATTGTGCCCGGCCAAGAAAACACATCTTAAGCTCCAAGTCACTCTCTCTGGTGTCAGTTTACCTGATCATATTCTTAGGCTTCATCTCCACTGTCCATTTCAATATCCATCTCTTCTGTATCAGCAGCTCGCGACAAGATGTCTGCCATCAGTGCTTCTTCCAATTTCTTGCGTACTTGCTGTACTCGCTCTTCCTGTTTCCTTTTTAAAAACAGAATAAAAAGGCACTGATAATTTGGCAAGTAATGACAATATGAAGCTGCTACAGAAGTTCATCCTTACTTCAAAATCATTAAATTTCTAAGAAGAATAGAGTTCCTTTTCAGATTTTGCAGAAGTTGCTTCTAAACATAAATCAAATCTCACCAATGAGCCTTGCCAAAAAGAGGAATATTCACACAGGCAGTTATCCCTCATCACACATGAAATTCTAGAAAGAGCAGATTGATGTCAGTGACCTTTTCTTCAACTTTGAAAATGTCGACTGTGTCAAAATTTGGGTTTATTCCTATAAGGACAATTAGAAATAACTTAGAAGCAGGAATAAAAGATGGAGGGAACATAAATAACAAAGGAAAAGTGACTTGTTCATGGAAGCACTGAGAAAGATGGAGAAAGCAGAGACATGATAAGCTGGGATTTGATTGACATTCCGTGGCTAGGTTAGTTAGGAGAGAGCTCTCTCCTGAGTTCCCAGGTCTGCAGGCAACAGGTCAGCATGAAGGAGCCAAGACCACATGATTCTGCACACTGAGGACAGACACTGGAAAGCTTCTCTTCTACTGAGAAAGTGAGTTGCTTAAGAACATGCCATGAGTTTCTCTGTGTCTCAGTGATTACAAAGGAACCTCAAAAGTGAGGGTTAATAACTCCAAGTCATTAAAAAGGCTCTGAACCACTAGATGAAGAACAAAGCACAGGAAGAAAGGCTACCAGTATACACTTTATCTTCAAAAAGTTAAAAAAAAAAAAAAAGGAAAGTAAAGCCCCCAGAGGGTAAGAGACAAATTCCTAATACGGGTCTAGCAAGCAAAGCTCGGTAAATATAAAGTGACATCCAGAACCAAATAGAGAGGCAAAGGTTGAAGAAAGACAAGAGAAGAGAGAAGGAGAGAAGACTGGTAGGAAAAGGTTCCAGCGGGAACAAGAACAGAAGGCAATGGCAGAGGAGGGTCAGCAGAACAGAAAAGGGGGCAAACCTCCTGAGACCAGAAGAAAGGAGATAAGGAAAAATGCAGAAAGGGAAATGAAGATGCAACAAGGAATATACTAAGGGTTCTACTGAAAAAAAAAGTAATTTTCTCTACCAATAATTGAGGAAGACAGATTGCAGCAATTCCCAAACCGGGGACAGCAGAGGGGTAGAGGAGCAATGCTATAGAAGACTGCACTAAGGGTCCCTGAGTATTCACTCCATAGGGACTCAACCAGCTGCCAAGTCATATTCAGTCTACTCAAGATCACACCCCTTTGACCAAATAAGACTATGTCCAAGATAGTGAAGGTGACACATATGTACTGCTTCCCACAAAAACTTTGGATACCTTTATGAAACTCCAAAACACCACAAAGAGTTAAAAAGTATAGACTTCCACTTATTAAATGAATTTTCAAAGAGGGAAGCTGTCACTGGGTCAGTCTTAGCTCTATAGCCTCTGTCATATTAAAAGAAACTGGAGTCCGACAGATTTTCATGCCATGGGACAGGGTCAAGCAGAACATATTTGTTTATTTCTTATACAGTTAGTCTCACCTCTGGGTCAGTGACTCAAAGTTTATGACAAATGACCTATTAGTTTCACTGGCAGGCTCTCACTGATAAGAGTACAAGAATCTCCACAGCTGTCCTAGAGTAACCTCATTAGGAACATGGGGAAAATGGAGCAAATGGCACCATCTGCAGTGATTTGGATGGAGAATTTTATCTTAAACTCTAACATTTCCCATTGATTTTCTTCTATCTTGAGCATTACTTTCCACATTTGTGAAAGCTGAAATTTAATCATTTGCCCATTGCTGTAGGCGGAATTGTAAGATGTCCCCAACAGTCCCCCTTCCCCAAAACCACCTCTATGTGCACTCTTTATATAATTCTCTCCCCTTACGGGTGAGCAGAACTAGTGAATATGATGGTATATCTCTCCATGATTAGGTTACCAATCAACTGATTTTGAGTCAATCAAGAGAGATTACTGTAGTGGGCCTGACCTAATAGGACCCCTTAGTGGAGCTGGGATCTTCCTGACGGGAGCATAAAGGGGCACATGGAGGAGCCACAAGACAAGGAACTACAGGCAGCTTCCAGGAGCTAAGACAGCCACCATCCCATAGCCAACAAGAGAACAGGGGCCTCAGCCCTAAAACACAAGGAATGAATTCTGCAACCATCATATGAGCTTGAAAGAGAACCCCAAGCTTCAGAAGGGAACACAGTCCAGTGACACGTGTAAGACCCAAACACAGAACCCAGTCACACGAGGCCCAGACTTCTGACCTCAAAGAACTTCGAGCTAATAAATGGGTGCTGTTTTAAGCTGCAAAGTTTGTGAGAATTTGTTACAAAGTATGAAAAAACAAAACTACCCATCAATGCAAATAGTATCAAATATGCTAAAAATACTTGAGATATATCTTGTTGGGGTCTTCAGCTGGAGGTTTAATGTAGACAGACTATTGCATACACAATTAGATAAAGAGTAACAGTTCCATTTGCAGTAATTTATTTTGAACATGTACTAATTCAACAAGGAGTATTTGCTTCCTAATTTCTGTCATGACAATTAAATCAAATGAGCAATTTGTTAGACAAATTTACCCAAAAAGGAAATCATCCAGAATTGGCTTTGAGATAGTTTCCTCAACTATCAAAAGATCTGGTGTTGAAGCCATCAACATTCCTGTGATATAACTCAGAGAACCTCCATCAACACACATAAGGACCTGGCGGAATCCCTGCTGATTCAGTATTCATTCAAGATGGAAAAGAACTTGTCTCTGGAGTAATTTTCTTCCTCAAGGGTAAGAACAATCCAATGAGCAAGTTCATTCCTTTCATTGATTTTTTACATTTTGTTTTCTTAAAAAATAAAGTTTTTAAGAAACTTTATTCATATTCATATGCAATCAAGGCATATGAATACAACTTTGTACCACTTTTTATCTTTGCAAAATAATTACTTTAAGACCCAAGAAGGGCTTTCGCATTATAAACCTAGATAGACTTACCCATTTAAAAACATTTTCATGTCAACTTTGTATGGATTTTTTAAAAAAATACAAATATAGGCTGGGTGTGGTGGCTCACACCTGTAATACCTGTAATCCTAGCACTTTGGGAGGCCGAGGCAGGCGGATCATGATGTCAGGAGTTCAAGAGCAGCCTGGCCAATATGGTGAAACCCTGTCTCTACTAAAAATAAAAAAATTAGCTGGGCATGGTGGTGCTCGCCTGTAATCCCAGCTGATCGGGCGGCTTAGGCAGGAGAATTGCTTGAACCCAGGAGGCGGAGGCTGCAGTGAGCCGAGATTGTGCCACTACACTCCAGCCTGGGCAACAGAGCAAAACTCCATCTCAAAAAACAAACAAAATAACAAATATAAAACATTTTAAAATTACATGATTCGAAAGTGCCATCTGCTAGTTTTGTCTAGGAATAATACTCTAATTAAACTGATTTACATTCAGGGGACAGAAATAGTGAAGTATACACAAGGTCATATTTTTAAAGAAAATGCAATATACTATATAGTATCACTATAAAGTATCACTATAAAGTAATGATATTGAGGTCATAAAACCCATATAAGAATTGCTCTGTGGTCTTACTAACTGGAGTAGTTTTGCTTTTCCTGTGCAATGGTTTGCTTCTATTTTCTGGGTTCTACCAATCTGAGTTGGATGTTTTCCTTTTACCATTTGCTGCTGAAACCCTAACTTGTGAGTCAGCCTTAGAAAGAGTGAAAGGTGTCAGTAAATAGTTTGCGTCTTGCCTCATTCCTGACTCTGTTTTGTTGCTTTACCTGTGGTTTCTTCTTTCTTACTTGCTTCTCTTCTTGCTCTACTGTGTCACAAGTAAGTTTAAGGGCAGCATCACTATCATCTGATTTAAAGAGAGATTGGTTTCCAGACAAACCAATGAAGGAAGCAATCAGAAAAGGCATGACTGAGTGAAAGGGGTTCCTTATATTTATTTTTATTTTTCTAAGACAAGATCTAGCTCTGTCGCCACAGCTGGAGTGCAGGGATGCGACCACAGCTCACTGGAGCCTCGACCTCCCATGCTCAAGCAGTCCTCCCACCTCAGTCTCCCAAGTAGCTGGGACTACAATTACATACTACCACACTTGGCTAATTTTTTAAAATTTTTTGTGGGGATGGGGTCTCACTATGTTGCCCAGGCTGGTCTCAAACTCCTGGGCTCAAGCAATCCTCCCACCTCAGCCTCCCAAAGTGCTGGGATTATAGGCATGAGCCACTGTGTCTGTCAGAAAGAGGTTCTTTAGAATAGAAAGTCAGAATCCCAAACTGCAAAAGACACAGTAAAAATGATGCTTAGGGAATATAACTGATCTGGTGCCTGTCCTTTGGACATGACCATGATGATATCCCTGGCATGCAGCATTTACACCCCTTTCAAGCATGTATTTGTTATAATGGTCTTTTTTCACCTTCCATCAGTTTCTGTAAAACTCTGTAAAAAAAAAAAAAAAGTATAACTTTCTAGGTGGTATATCACTTACTAGCTATGCCACTGAACCTAATGAACAGCATAAAATTTACCCAAATGTAAAAACCCAAGTTTATGAAGTCATGTTAAACTGCATTACCTGATGTCTTCATCTGTGACGATAAAAGCTTTGCAGAGGGGTTGAGATGTGTTAAGCCAAACAGCGGGGTTCTTTTCCACAGCAGCGGAGACTTGCCCTGTGATTGGCGCAGAGCTTGTGTGCAAAGCACTGGCAACAGCAGATAAAAGGGTCTCATCATTGCTACCTGGACCAACTCCTGCAATGAGAAATAAGTACTAGTTAAAGGAAATGTCTCAATGTGCTGAGCAAACTTTATGTGACCTAAAACAACTGATATTTTTATATATATTTGAGATCATATATGTAAAACCGATATAAAACAAAGCAGCAAAAGATAATATATCTACTCAATAGGTATGATACACTAAATAATTCACACTAAAGAAATAGTAACAAAATAGCTGAGCATTTTTTCTTACTTTAAAAAACAAATCCTCATGCTTGCTGTAAGCTTATAGCTGAGCATTTTAATAATACATTACCAGAACTGTAAAACACATTTTCCAAGGTACTAAACTTTTAAAAAGTTGGCTATATTTCCCCAGCAATGTTAATTATTTTAATGAGGTGAGACCTGGTGAAGCGACTATACTCAAGTATCCCTTTTAATGTATTCCTAGAGGACTGGTATAGTTTCTCCTTGTAGCTTTTAACATTAATTTCCAGAAATATCTCAGCAATTATCTTCTTTGTCTCGGGATTCAAAGAAAAAGCCAATGCAAGCAAGCTGTACCTGTGGCTTTAACAGCTTTTCTCATAAACCTAACAAAACAGCCAAAATCAGAGAATTAATAACTGCACACTTTGATTACTTGTAAGATACTGGCACCGTGTCACATGTAAATGCAATGGTTAAAGTCCTAAACCTGTTTAACTAGTTAAGGCCAACATTCCAAGAACATAAAGAGATAAGGCAACAATCTAACCATGAATTATGAGGATTTTTGAGCAATTCTCAATATATCAAGCTTTAGAAGCCAAATTTTTAATACTTGAAAAATAAACTCTTCTCTAGAACTCGCAGTTCTCATATAACACGAAAGGTAGACCAGTGACTGAATTTTCCACCCCAGATCCCACTGGCTGCTGTTGCTGGACCAAAGTGCATCTGTTCTCACTGCTACTTAGAGCACCAGTTTGTGGAGGGAGGGGCAGAAGGAGAGCTGTTAGTTGTTCTTGTGGTAAGAGGATGAGAGAAAGAGCAGGTGGTAGGGCCAGATGCTGCTATAAGCAGGAAGCTTGAGAAATTCTGTTACTCATCCGCATCCAGTGCTAAAAGCAGCACATGGGTTAGCTTCTGTGATGAACCTAACCTAAAACCAGAATTTTTACACAGAAAAAAATCTAAGATAATATACTACATGGCAGCATCCCTGTAACATACAAGTTTTTCATGTAGCTTCTGCCTGGCTTTACTAAAACACAAGAGGTACGTCATCCAGCAAGGCATATGACCTCCCAAGGCAAAGACCTCCTGTCAGTCATTGCTGAATCCACAGCATCTAACAGAGTGCCTGGCATGCAGTAGGTACTTAATAAATGTCTGCTCAACTGAACTTAGATAATACCTTGAAGACCTTTGGGTAGTTCCATGGTTTTTATAATTTGTTCTGTTACATCTGATGCACTAAGTCCTTGTAGCCTCTTCTCCCAGAAAAGCTGTAAGGCAAAATATCACTGTTAATAGATACATTCTTGAAACAAGAAAGTAGCGCATCGATGCTGTTGAATAATGAAATTTAAATCATTTCAATAGTTTCCTATAATTTCCTCATTTTTCCTTATAAAAAGCTAAATGATATTCCAAACGTGAATTATTTCAACACATCATAATCCTCTCAGATGACATTGCTCAAAAAAGGTTGTTTTATGTGACCTATTCACTTGTTACAGTACTATAGATGGTTATATGCTGTATACTATGTATAGTTTCTTATAGGGTATCTTCCAAAGAAAAGAATTTGAATTTTTTAAAGATTCATCTGGCATGAAATTTTAATGCTACGACTTATTAGGGAAAAGAAAACAAATTATATGATGTGTTATCCCTCTTTATCCAATATTATTAGAGAAAGAGCTACTCCAATACAGGATTTCTCCAAGACAATGAAGTTTAGCTCTTTAGCACACTTTAAGGGAGAAAAGACCATTTTTAATGAAACATTTTCTAAAATGTTTTAGGTGCCTCCTTTATTTTTAAACTGGATGTCACATTCATGAGTGACTCCCTGCTGCACAGGGCCTGGATCACCATGGTCCTCAGTGGCCTCAGGTCATCATTATGGGCATCAGTGAGTACACTGAGAGGCTCTTCATGCCCTAGGGGCTATGGAGCTTTTTGCTTATTCAAACACTAACTGGTCCAAGACAATCACGGTTTTTATTTTATATCCTTTTCATGTTTGATTCTCTCTCCTAGTTATTACTTTTCACTAATATCACTCACCCATTCAACATATATTTATTGAGTTCCTACTAGGTACTGTGCTCACCCTGCAGATGTGACAGTCAGTAGCAGAGACAATATCACTGTCCTCATGCCTCCTTTCTTTTCTAGTCTGTTTCATATTTACTGCAGCCAAAAAAAACAGATAAAGGATTTCTATAGGACTCTGTATAATTGCCTTTAATCCCGGATACCAGGGCCTGTCACATAGTTGGTACTGAAAAAATATTTATGAGAATGACTGAAAATGGGAGCAACTGGACTCAGAGTGAGGATCTGGGGGACACACAAACCCATACTGAAATCTCAGCGGCAACACTGTCTCTAGATAGACGACCTTGGACAAGGTCTAAACCCATGCTGAAATCTCAGCTGCGATACTCTCTAGATAGAAGACCTTGGACAAGGTTTATAACCTCTTCAGAATCTTCAATTTATTTCCTCTTCTATAAATGTGGCAACAATAGCTATCACAAAAGATTACTGTGGGAGTTAAATAAGGCAATATGTATAAAGTATCCATTATAAACTGGGCACAAGATTTATCACATTTGCTTTTAGCAAACTGTGGCCACTCTGAGGGCTTTTGGGGCTTACATTCTGACTTCTAGATATATGTGAAGTATCAGATAATTGTTCTCCAGATAAATGAGAAGACACAGTAGTGTAATTCTATTTATGTTATAAGAGCAATATGCTGAATTTGTAATAAGCACAACACTAGCACCAAGGAAGGCCTTTGGTATATAGTAACATCTTACATCTCTCTGCTAATCACATTATCAGTAGAATATGTTGTCAATATAAACAAGTCAACAATTCGAGGATATAAATGTATTACTCATCATGAATGAAAAGTAGTAAGGTGAAGGTAATAATTGATGAATGCAATAAATGTCCCAAGAAAACCTGCCTGCTTTCTACTTGCTCTTTGGTGGAATAATATCATCTGTGCTTTGAATATCACAGCTATAGAAAAAAAAAAGGAAAACAAAACCCAGTTACATTTCTATTGAAAAAGTATCCAGGAGAATTAATGAGGATAAGATTAGTAAGTGCTTTCAGAATTAAATATAATTAAACATTTGTATCTGTGTGTGTGTGTATATATATATACAATTTAATAAAAGCACTTACTAATCTCATAGTCACTGATTTGTAAAAATAAATCAACACTACCAAATAAAAGCATGGGAATTATGAACAGATACATTGTTTATATTTTACATCTAAAAGTTCCAATTCCAGATACTAAAAAATAATTTGTTTTATTCTATCTTTTTTAATTCTTAACTTTTAAACTTCTATCAGTAACAAGGAAAACAATACAAAAATTTAAAAAGAAAAATTTAGTAAAACTAAATCCCGGACTGAAATACAAGTATATGGCTCTAGCTTGTATCACATCCTGGTAACCACCACGTGTCATCTGATAGCCCTCAACTACGGCTGAAATTAGAATCTGCTATGTGTGGATGCTCTCTTTATAAGAGAGGACATAAGAAACTAAGATTTTGCATATGCTCTTTTGATAGTAAAAGCACCATTTCCAGAGTTCAGGAGCAAAAATAACAAAATTGTTATGCCATGAAAATGGAGATATATATATATATATATTTTTATGTATGCGTATGTGTGTGTGTGTGTGTGTCTGTGTGTGTGTGTGTGTGTGTGTGTGTGTGTATCTTCCCCCACCCCCAACTCAGGGAAGAAAGGGGGAGTGAAAAAGGTCAGAGAAGGAGAGGAGGCTAGTTTAAGGAAACACTTAAATGGTCAAGGTCACTTCCTCTCCAACCTTTCCAACACTCACTCAAAGCTAACAAGCTCGCCTAATTTCACTGAAAACTGAAACAGTCCTCAGGAGGTAAATGTCTGTTTACATCTCAGTATGTTCCTAACTCACTTTTCTGTACATCCATCTTCTCAGATCCCTGTTTTATTTGTTTCAGCAGGGGATGCGGGCAAGGATTCTTTGCATTTTAAAATGCACTTTAAATGTACATACAGTAGGCATTATGCTAAGTGAAAGAAGCCAGTCTTTCCCACTCTGTGTGATTTCACTCCTATGATACCCTGAAAAGGAAAACCTATAGGGAAGGTTGCCAGAGATTAGGATGGAGGGGAGTCTGACAGCAAAGGCTCAGCACAAGCAACTTCTTTGGGGTGCTAGGACTGTACTTTCTGGTTGTTAATACGTGGAGACTTTGTCCAGCTTATATAATGACCATTTTCTTTTCTTTGTAAGCCTGTTCCTCAAGGAATGGCCCAATGTGCACTATTGCCCTTTCCCAAGCCTACTGCAACTTTATTAGCCCACCCCCTTTCTAGCCAACTTGCACTAAACCTACTCTAACAGTCAGCTCCTCTCACCAAATTCCAAGATCTTTTCTCATTATCTTTGGCCACTATAGCCCTCAGTGCTTCAGAGGGAGCAGGGGAGGAAAAGGTCTTCCTTTGCCTAAGTTTAAAATTTCCTGATCTACTCACTTAGGTGAGTAGGTTTTTCCTTGGAGATTCTGTTCACTTGGAAGTCTCCCCGCTTTCTCAAACATTAGCAGTCCAAAGACTTTAAGATTCAAAAGATGAGTAATACTCAAAATATTCAAAACATATGTAAGGACTCTCCCTCTATGATGGCTACCTAGTCTGTTGCACTACACTCCATAAGCACTACTGCTGTCATAAATCCTAACCTACTCACTGAAAATCTGATTTCCCCTGCCAAATTCAGTGGTTTTCTCAGCTTAATCTTGCTGCCTGGTGTGAAGCCAAATGATCAATATATAGAATATGTATAAGGAACAGTGATTTAACATTTGGAGAAACTCCCAAAATGTGCTATCACCCTCAGTTATTACATCTCCCTCGAATCCTCAATAACCAGATACTCTGAGTGCATCTAATACCTTGTTCTCTTTGTCACTTTCCAGTATATTAGAACATTGGCTAGCTCCACATGCCTATCACCTTATAACACCGTCTGGGCAATGCCCTATCCAGGAAACCAGCTGATGGAGAGAGAAACATGGGATGGAATTAAAAGTCACTTAAAACCACAAAAGTGCCTAAAATTTAAGTGACAGTGCAGAGCATCTTTGGAGAAACCATCTTAGTGGTCACTGCAGTTCATCTCTACACATTTTCTCCGCACAGTTCTCCTAGGAAGGACATCAACGGAAGCACAGCTGCATGGACTTTACTCCACTTAGTGTCCCAAAGAACAAACATGAAGGTGTATTACAAAAACTGCTTCTTTAGTGAGGTCAATGATCAAATCTGTTTACTGAAAGTAAAATGAACCCACAATAGCATTTCCTTTTCGTAATTGTTATGTATTCAACTTGGACTTTGAGGGATTTGTTCAATTTGCCTTATGAAGAATATACAAAGAGGATGAGAAAGAAACAGGGATCACAAACAACCCCTCGCCACCATTCATAGACAGTGATCCCTATTCTGATGCTCTGGAAACTGAGGCTGATAATGCTGATTATTATTTACCTTCATCACCCCGAGTTTATTAATATTACTCTGAAGAGATTTCTACTCTTTACTGAAGAACAAAAGAGATGGCTTACTAGGAAAAAGGAATTTGAGGATCAACAATATTCAACAAATACTCTTTGAATGCCCATGATATGTAACGTGTTTTTCTGGCACTGGGGATGCTTGGTAGGATAATCGACAACCACTGCCCTCCAGGAGCTGTTTGGTAGAAAACATGCAAAACTCTACAAGGCCGACTGCAATAATGAAGATACGTCTCTAACTTCAATTTGGGAAGATCTGGAAAGGCTTCTAGGAAGAGGTAGCCCTTGAAAATTGTGTAAGAATTCTATAGGCATGTAGAAGAGAAAAGACTATTTCAACCCAAGAATCATATGGGCAAGGAGGTAAGAGAGTGCAGGTCAGTGTTTCTGAAGATCTTATGAAGAAAAATAACCAAGGTGGCTTATTTTAAAAATATATTCCAAGGCCTCATCCCCAGAGATTCTATTCAGTAGGTCTGGGATTAGAGAGCTAGTTTTATTTATTTTTTTACAAATACCTTAGGTGATTCTGATGCAGGTTCGAGGTATGAGAAAGACTGGCTTGGTTTGTGCTGAAAGAATGTTAGTAGCTGGGTGCAGTGGCTCACAACTCTAATCCCAGCACTTGGGGAGGCCAAGGTGGGCAGATCATCTGAGGTGAGGAGTTCCAGACCAGCCTGTCCAACATGGTGAAACCCTGTTTCTACTGAAAATACAAAATTAGCTGGACATGGTGGCACATGCTTGTAATCCCAGCTACTCACGAGGCTGAGGCAGGAGAATTGCCTGAACCCGGGAGGTGGAGGTTGCAGTGACCCGAAATCACACCACCGCACTCCAGCCTGGGTGACAGAGCAAAACTCCGTCTCAAAAAAAAAAAAAAAAAAAAAAAAAAGGTAGTGTGCATGTAGTGGGGGTGTAGTGACCACCAAGATCTCCAACTTTTATTCTTAAATATGCTGAAAGATTTTTTAAAATATTATTCTATCCTCTTCCTTGCAGACAACAAGAGGAAGACATTTGCCTTCTAATTATTTCATTGCAGGAGGAGATACGTTGAAGTTTATTTAAAAGTAGAGCTAATTGTTTAGGTATAAATCAAGAAAGGGCTTACCCAATGTTCTGTTTTACCCAGTGAAACTATGCCCAGTCATACTGTTTTGATGAAATAGGGGGAGGAAGAGGAGGAAAACTATCACTTAGCCATTAACACCTTTCCATAGGCCTGGCACTGTGCTAAGTGCTTTATGTACAGAAATTCAGTTAAACTTTCCTGCAGCATTTTGGAGAAGATATTACTCTCATTTACAGATAAAGAAACGGAAGCGTGGGGAACTTAAATAACTTACACAATTAATCAGTGGTGCAGCTGGAATTAAAACTCAGGTCAGTGTGATTAAACAGTCCTTCTCTTAACAAAAGCTCTGAAAGAGCATTTATATGTTTGGCTCCTGTTAGGTTATATAGTACAAGCCTCAGACACTTCTACTGCCATCAAAGGCTGATAATAATAGATCAGTAAATTTTAAGAGAAGTATCAAATTACTCTTAATCCATTTAACTCCTAAGTAATAGATACTCGTCAATTGTAGGTAATCTACGCCTGATGCCTGCCTCTTCCTTATGCAGAATTAAGAAGACAGGCTGATAACATATTGAGGCTAAGACCAGCATAGAATTTTATGGGGATACCAAATTGTCATGAGAAGTAGCTCACATGGTAAAAAATAAAGAATTGGCGTAACATATATTCTCTGCAAATTAGCTTTCTTAGACCACAGTTGCAAATATCAATCACATAGAACATGAAATTTTTATTTGGTGAATAGAAATTAAAGAGACCCTGGCCGGGCACAGTGGCTCACGCCTGTAATCCCTTTGGGAGGCCGAGGCGGGCGGATCACGAGGTCAGGAGATCGAGACTATCCTGGCTAACGTGGTGAAACCCCGTCTCTGCTAAAAATACAAAAAATTAGCCGGGCGTGATGGCGGGCGCCTGTAGTCCCAGCTACTGGGGAGGCTGAGGCAGGAGAATGGCGTGAACCTGGGAGGCGGAGCTTGCAGTGAGCCGAGATCATGCCACTGCACTCCAGCCTGGGCGACAGAGCAAGACTCCGTCTGAAAAAAAAAAAAAAGAAATTAAAGAGACCCTACTCCAAGAAGACACTTTCAGCTAAGCAACACTAACAATGATATGGGAGCAAGTATTTCAAAAAATGGAAAAAGAGATGGAGCGGTTTGCATATATAACTGAAGGCTTTTGAATTTTTTCTGTAAGAACACTGTTTCAGATTAATTATAATAGCTACTTCTCCTGACCACACTGAAAAGCATCTACATCATATATCCTAGCACTATTTTCATAAATCATTATATCCAATTTGAAAAGTACTGATGTGTCTCTGTTGTGTTAAAAAAAATAATTCACTAGACAAAATGAAACTGATTTTCCATGTATACTCACAACCTCAAGAGTCAACCCTGAGGACAGGAATATCTAACTTATTAGCAGAGTGAATGGGATTGGGTTTTAGAATCTGAACAACCAATGTTCAAACTTGCTTTTTCACGAGCTTTATAAATTGGACAACTGACCTCTCTAAATATCAGTTTCATACTCTATGGAATGGGACAATATAAGCAATCTCAACGGGTTATGGGAACAAAATGAGGAAGTGTTATAAACACTTGACTATGCCCAGTACACAGCAACTACCATTTTACTATTTCGTTTCACCTGTGGCTTGTAGCACATTGCTGATCATACAATAGCACTTAATAAGTAGTTGGTCATTTTATTAAAATTAGTAAGTATAAACAAAGCAAAAATAATCAATTCTGAAAGGTAAGTATTAGCAAATGAAGAGACTGAGCACATGAATATGAATCTTCCCTTCCCTTCCTTCGCTTTCAGTTGGGGATTTCTTGCTACTACAAATATTTTTAAATTCTCCTCTTCCTCCTCTCCTCCAAGCCAGACTGCCTCTCACCTGGACCTAAGGTTGGTTGGGAGTACTTTGGTAAGCAGTACTGGCTATATAATTTACTGGGCCCAGAACAAATTAAAAATGTACAGCCTCTTGTTTAAAAAAATATTAAGAATTTCAAGGGTATATAGCGGCAGAGCATTAAACCAGGCATAGGCCCTTCCTTCTAAGTGAGGGGCTCTTTTAAGCACAAGGCCCTGTGTAACTGCACAGGTCACATGTCCATGAAGCTGGCATTGGTGGCAAGTATGGAGCAGCAGTAGACAGAAGGAGAGAAGGGAAAGGAGGTCCCTGCGCTGTGCAGCGGTACTTAAGGAAAGGCTGGGATGTAATCTCTTCCTGAAACTTTCTTAAAAGAAGGAGAACAACAGAAAACAGTTCTGGCCAGATCTATGCAATACAAAGGAACCTTTCCTTAACTCCTCATTAAAATAACACAAGGATTTTTCATCCCTGTAGTTTCTCATTGGGAGAAACAGGATCACTGCTAAAGCTCTCCATGGTGGAGCAGTATTAATTAGGAAGGTTGGAAGACCAGGGAATGAAACCATCATCACAGGAAGGAAAGGACTGAAGCCTAGAGAAGGATCAGAATTTTGCTCTATTTAAAGTCCAGTGGAGAGGATGGATAGCTTTTAATTAAGATTTCCTAAAACTGTAATCTTCTTGTTATTTTTGGTCCATCTAGTTCCATGATGTGATGATACTAAAGCCCTTAGAAAAACCTCAAAAGAGCTGTGAGCTTGTTTCAAGAATAGAAGGTGGGAGAGAATCAGGGAACACAGACTATATTTCTAAGCTGCAATGAATCAAAAAAGGCAAAAACAACCCTAACCAGTAGCATTAACTGTCTGGAGCAGAATTTCTCAGCCTTGGCATTCTTGACATTTGGGGGTAAATGACTATCAGCTTGCTTGGTTTATATACCCACAAGATGTCAGAAGAACGACCCCAGTTGTGACAACCAAAAAATATCTCTGGACATTACCAAATGTACCCAGGTAGGTGGGCAGTGGGGCAGTAAGAGGAAATGGGGGAAGCAAAATCATGTGTAGTTGAAAACCACTCGTCCAGAGAAAGAGAAAAAGGATAGGGAAATAAGGTTTATAAAGGCAGGCACCCAGATCTCACAGGAGAAACAGAAAGAAGGGCCCCCGCCAGCATGCACCATCACTGCAAGCTCCTCTCTCAGTTCTCAGTAGTGTGTCTCCCAGCTCCCCTCATTCATGAGCCTTAGAAGAACCTATCTAAATGGCTTGGAGGTGGGTGCCTCTTTTTTCTACTGCCAGACAACTAGGAGTGGTGGAGAACCCAGTCATTCTGGAGAGTCAGATAAAGCACAAGTGGGAGAAACATTTCATACCTCAGAAAATTGATAGTCAACGTATTTGCTGCTAGAAATGTGGTTGTAATTATTTTTAATAATTCAGATATACTTTTGATTAAATGGTCTTTTATGGGTGGGTCTGGAACACTAGAGTCATTTATAATATCATTTCTGTTGGAAGATGTAGAGTTCCAAATAAATGAAACATGAAATTTTATATCACAACTTGTAAACTAGAAATTATCTGTATAGAGAGATGTCAGATTTTAGAAGGGGCTCTCTTATTTACCACAGGATCGGGGTTCCCACACCTGTGCGAATCTGTCACTGACTACTGAGAAAGGCACAGCTCCATTTAGAATGACTTTAAGTGTTCAAATGTAGGTACAGTAGCAAAATAGAACAGACAGGTTTATTTGGAACATGTTAATTTCCATAAATTAGCATGTAGCTGTCAGTAGGCCTGGCTAATTCTTACATGAAAACTGGAGAAAATTCACCAAACTGAGCCACACGAAAACCTAAAACTTATTTTAGCCCTCATGCATTATCTTAAAAAGCATCTTCCCTTTTGAAATTATAATCTCCGTTAGAACAAAAAATAAACTGACCAGAGAAATCTGCTGAATTTCAATAATGAAACTAAGGGAAGTTCATCTAAAACTCCTACATATCCAAATTCCTGTTTTTTATTGTTTATTTTAGACACCATAAGCTGAATATTAACCTCCAAGCCAAGAAGCCTGTAGAGCAACTTCAGAACAACTAGAAAAGTCAGGCATGAAGCCTGAAGGTCTAGAGCCTCTATGAACATCGTCCTTTCCACCTCAGATCTCCTCCTATTTTAGAGAAATAAGAATCTGCTGCCCTTCTAAGATTATCCCGCCACCTGCGCTCCTGATCACGTCTTCTACCTCCTCCTCTTCTTGCCCCATCAATTTGCCCAACTTCTCACATTTTCCATTTTTCCCTTCCTCTCCTGGGACATCTTCTTTTAAGTGACAAATGCACTTGAACACTGACAACTTAAAACATGTCCTTATTCACACTGCTTCCCCCTCAAGCCATCTTGATCTTCCCCTCCCACTAGCAGAGAGACCTTGTGTCTTATTTCCCCACATTCTATTCATTCTTTTCCTTCTAACCCAGGCTCTGCCCCTCTTATTTATATGAACACTGACCTTGCCCAAGGTTACAGTAACCTAATTACCAAATCCAATTCCTAGCTCAAGCCTCCCCTGTCCTACTTCACTGATATATTCGCCTGCTGCCAGGGGACTGAGGACCTTTCACGACAGTTCTCTGTATGTTTCTGTATTCTTTACTACTATTAAGCAACAAATTAAAATGTCTAACATTAATTGTCAAAGATTTAGACTATAAGCATTTTTCTTTTTTCTAATGAAAAAAATTTAAATGCGTAAGACGTAAGATATGTGATATACTTTTTAAAGTATATGAGGACAACAGTGTTAATGCTTTATAAAACAGAAGAACCAAAAGTTACCTTAAAAATCTCCCCATTTTTAAAGTTTTATCTGCAATCTACAGCTGTCAAGAGCATGAGGCTAGACACAAAATTAGCACTCAGATGTTTGCGAGATGAATTTTTGGCTAAGTAGAGGGAGGACAGGGTGATAGAAAGTGCTGGTTTGGCAGCTAAATGCTTTAATCCTGGTGCAAACACTAAATAGATGTGCTTGGGCAAAGCACTTAATCTCCTTGCATATATTTTCACTAGTAAACTAGAAATCCTAATAACTGTCAGATCTATCTCAGGTTATCAAAACACTAATAAAATATGAGAAAGTTTTTTGAGAAAAAAACTTTTATCAAATTGCTCAGAATTTTTTTCTAATGTTAGGATTCCATCAATTCAATGAATATCTTACTCACTTTCATAAGGCAGTTACTAAAGCTAATCAAATAATAGAGACTCTTGTCACATAATTGTCGATTAAAGCAAAATCCAGAAAGTGTGTACTTTCTTGTCACTCTCAAAAAGCTAAATATACAAGACACTGAGTTAGGGCTATGTGGATGAATGGTGTTTCCTGCCAAGAAGAAATTCACCGTCCAGTTTATAAACTGCTTTATTTCAGATCAACCCCATATAGTATCTGAATTGTCTAGTTAATGGTCAGCAATAACAACTTAACTTAAATACCATGGTCTGCAAACATCAAAGATCAAGTATGAGCTACCCTCTTATTTTGTCAGAGTGGCCCAAGAAGAAAGAGCTAGATAATGACAAGAAAATTATTGCATAAATCAAGGAAAAGCTTCTTTCATGTGCTGTGCAAACTACAACGTGATCTCTTGTTAAGGCAAAAGATAATTTGGGCTAAACAGGATAGATTAATAAAGCAAAGGGCAGATTTTATGGTTGATGAAGATAGAGGTGCAGTAAGCATTTGCTGTAGTTGTTTGTCTAAATTTTGCCATGAATACTCTCTAACTTACACACTGTGGGTATACAATACTTGTCAAGTGCCTGAAAAGGTACCATTATCCTAAGATGACCAACCATGGAATAAGAGCATCATTCGAGGTGCCTAGATTTTTCATGTGCTCCTCCCACAGAAAAAGCTATAATCATTTTCTTATTGATACATAAGTTCATACAGGAACTTAGATGTGCTCCTTCACTACTTTTCACATATTTGTCATACATCAGTATGCCTGCAATTATTTGTTCAGTGTTAGTTTTCCTTATCAAATTCAAAGTTTTATGAGGATGGGAACATGTTCGACTTTTTTGTTAATATAGCATCTGTTAATCAGCAATATATGCTGTGGAATGAATAAATTGCTGATTTCAAAACCCACTCAATGGCAGGAACTTTGATCTCTAATAGATAAGAATCTATCATTAGTTGTTTATGAGAAGACATTCCCTTAAGAAAAGCTTTCTTGAAACTAATTTCAGTAGTATAAATTAATTCCTTTTTTGTTTGTTTGTTTCTTTTTCCAGACGGAGTCTTGCTCTGTCGCCCAGGCTGGAGTGCAGTGGCGTGATCTCAGCTCACTGCAAGCTCCGCCTCCCGGATTCACGCCAGTCTCCTGCCCTAGCCTCCTGAATAACTGGAACTACAGGCGCCCGGCACCACGCCCAGCTAATTTTTTTGTATTTTTAGTAGAGACGGAGTTTCACCGTGTTAGCCAGGATGGTCTCGATCTCCTGACCTCGTGATCCGCCCGCCTCGGCCTCCCAAAGTGCTGGGATTACAGGCATGAGCCACCGCGCCCGGCCAATTAATTCCTATTCTTTCTGTAGGACACTAACAGGCACAATTTTTCTTTTCTTCTTTTTTTTTTTTTTTTTTTTTTGAGACAGGGTATCACTCTGTTGCCCAAGCAGGAGAGTCAGGGATGCAGCGAGCATGATCATAGCTCGCTGCAACCTGAAACTCCTGGGCTCAAGGAATCCTCCTGCCTCAGCCACCCGAGTAACTGGGACTACAGACCCACACCACTGCGCCAGCTAGTTTCTTTAAAAATTTCCTGTAGAGATGGAGTCTCACTTTCTTGTCAGGCTGCTCTCAAACTCATGGCCTCAAGCAATCCTCCCATCTCAGCCTCCCAAAGTGCTTGGATTACAGGCATAAGCCAGCATGCCCAGTCGTTCTTCCTTTTTAATACCAATACATCGAGAAATAGAAGCACCATATGCACTATTTAGAATTTGACATTAGTCAACCACTAGAATTAAAATCAGGTTATAAATCCTCAAAATTACCAGAAGTATATATTTAAATGAAAAACCCAGACTACAGAACAAAAATAGAAATACCAAAAAATAATGACAAAATATTAAAAACATTATATAAACACAGTGACAGAATTAAGACCAAACAAATAGCAATAAATGTAATGGTAAACTTACCAATTAAGAAAAAGACCTTCAGATCATATTTTTAAACAAATTAAAAAACTCAACTATATGTTTTATGCAAGAGACAGATATAAAAATAAAGACTCAGAAATCTGGAAATAAAAAGAAAGTGCAAAGAAATAGCAAACAAATACAGGCATAAAAAAACAAAGATCCCAATAGTACTATAAGATTACTTCTAGGCAACAGTGACAAATAAGATGAGGCATAATCCATTATAAAGAAATAACTTCTATAAAATAAATGTTTTCTTATAAAAAGAAATTTGATTGAAATGGATTTGAATTTCAATGAGGAAAAGCTCGTGTATAGACTGAGTTCAAAACCTGTTAGGAAAGGTCTCCCCAATACCTCATTCCACTTTTCATTTGGATACTACCAAGATCAGAGAGAAGAATATCAAAATAGATACTGCAAACATTAAAAATATTACTAGAAATACATAAACAACCTTATGCCACTAAATTTGAAAATTATAAAATGCACAAATTCCTAGAAAATCACATGATAAAAACTAGAAAGAAAAAATGAATATTCTTCCATGTATCTATTTTAAAAATTGAAGCCTGAGCAACATAGTGAGACCCCATCCCTACAAAAAGCAACAAAATTTTTAAAAAGTAGCCAGGTGTGGTGGTGTGTACCTGTAGTCCCAGCTACTCCAGAGGCTGAGGTGTGAAGCTCACTTGAGCCCTGGAGGGCAAGGCTGCAGTGAGCTGTGATCACACCATTACACTACAGCCTAAGCGACAGAGTCAGACTCTGTCTCAAAAACAAAGAAAAAAATTGTATATATAATTTAAAACTTTTCCGTAAAAAAATTAGGCTGAGATGACCTCCCAATTAATTATTCCAAAAAGAAATGTTTTTTGTTTTTAAAAAATGCCAATTTTATGCAAACTCTTCCAGAGAATATAAGAAGAGGGATCACTTCCCAGCTCATTTTACAAAGCCAGAAAAACCTTGATACTAAAACTTGAGAAGAAAATTACAAGAAAAGTGAAAGTCAATTTCGATCATGAATATAAATGCAAAACATCCTAAGCCTAATAACAGCAACTCTATAAACACTGATAAAAATGATAAAACATTACAACCACATGGGGCTTACTCCAGGAATTCTAGATCTGTTTAACATTCAAAAATATCAAACAGTGAAATTAATCACATAAACCAATCAATATGATATACTTTATTAACAGAATAAATAATTAAAATTACTTGATCACTTAACTAGGTAAAGGAAAATAATTTGATAGAATTTAATATCCATTCATAAGAAATATTCTTAGTAAAATAGAAATAGAAGCAAATTTCCTTAATCTGACAAATAATATTTACAAAAAAGCAAATATCACATTTAATGAAGAAACATTAAAAATGATCCCTTGTATCACTAATGAGACTGGAATATCTGTTATCAATACTATTCAAGATTGTATTGGAAGTTCTACTAGTAAAATAAAACAAGGACAAAAAATCAAAAGTTTAAAGATTGTTAAGAAAGAAAGAAAGAGAGAGAGAGAGAGAAAGAAAGAAAGAAAGAAAGAAAGAAAGAAAGAAAGAAAGAAAGAAAACTCTCCTTGACAGATGACATGTTTATTCACATGTAAAGTCGAAAAGAATCATAGATGACTTAATAATTTAGAAAGATAACTGAATTCAGAGTGAATACACAAAATCAGTTTATTTCTAATATTAGCCAAAGATAATTAGAAAATAAAAATTTTATAAATGACACCACTTACAGTAACATCAAATATCTAAGAATCAATTAAAGATATATAAGATCACTAGACTGAAAACTATAAAACCTTAATGGAGGAATACATAAGATTTGTGAACTGTAACACTTAATATTATAAAAATATTAATTGTCCCCAGTTGATCCACAGATTTACATCCTAGCAGCATAAAGAAAATACTATTGATGGGCATGTGGCAGAAATTTTAAAATCAGAAAAGGTTAACTGTAATTATATTAGAAAACCTAACATAGAGTTATTAAGATTAAAAACAACAAAGACTTATGACAGAAAGGAGTGGCAGGGCATTACTTACCCTACCCAGAAGAATTTTCATTCATAATAATGCAAACTCTATTTAACCTATTTACCTAAAATTGTGATACATCTAGGTTGGGAGCATGACGGCAGAGAGAGAGAACTATATAGTCACCTATCCTTGGGGAAAGCAAAGAAATAACGGTTAAAATTAACAAAGACGTAGCCTAATAAGTATATTAATTAGAAATATGAAGAGAATTATAAAGAGATATGATAAGAATTAAGAATAAACGTTTCTGGCACAGACTAGAAGACTTAACTGGAGTAGTAAACTACTGTTTTGAGAAGTAGTTTTTAAAAACACTATTCGATTTTTTTCATCTGTATTCCTATGTTACTTAGAGAAATAAAAAAATTGCACAGATCCTTCCACATGACAGTTTTCATGTTTTTAAAATGAACTAGAAAAATACATGATAATTATTGGTAACTATGAACCAACAACCTATTATGCATTCCATAATTTTTTTTTTTTTTTTTTTCTTTTTTTTTTTTTTTTGAGACAGGGTCTCACTCTGGAGTGCAGTGGCCTGATCTCAGCTCACTGCAACCACTGCCTCCTCCTGGGTTCAAGCAATTCTCATGCCTCAGCTTCCCAAGCTGGGACTACAGGCGTGTGCCACTATGCCCGGCTAATTTTGGCATTTTTAGTAGAGATGAGTTTTCACCATGTTGCCAGGTTGGTTTCAAACTCCTGACCTCAAGAAATCTGCCTGCCTCAGCCTCCCAAAGTGCTGGGATTACAGATGTTGAGCCACTGCATCTAGCCTCATTCCTTAATTTTTAAAAATTCACATATAATGTTTCCATTGCAATTCTTCCCTCCATAAAGACTGACCATATCTCCAGATTCTCTTGGACTCCAGCCCATCATCTTTTACTAGCTCAACATGTAACAATTACTTTAAGACTATAAATTTTCAGGCTGGGTGCGGTGGCTCAAGCCTGTAATCCCAGCACTTTGGGAGGCCGAGGCGGGCAGATCGTGAGGTCAGGAGTTTGAGACAACCTGGCCAATATGGTGAAACCCTGTCTCTACTAAAAACACAAAAATAGCCGGGCGTGGTGTGGAGGTGGGCGCCTGTAATCCCAGCTACTCAGGAGGCTGAGGCAGGAGAATTGCTTGAACCCAGGAGGCAGAGGTTGTATTGAGTCAGAGATCGCGCTGTTGCACTCCAACCTGGGCGACAGAGTGAGACTCCGACTCAGAAAAAAAAAAAGAGTATAAATTTTCTACTACTCAAATTCATATTTTATTATTTTTAAAAAATATTGAGCTACCCTTTATTATGTCCATATTTCTGTCAATGACATCATTCTCACACTTTATTCTAAGATTCTTCATATAGGCAGAGCTGATAAGTCATTAAATTTTGTCATTTTTTAATTTTTATTTTTTTGAGACAGGGTCTCGCTCTGTCACCAGGCTGGAGTGCAGCGGTGCGATCTCGGCTCACTGCAACCTCTGCCTCCCAGGTTCAAACAATTCTCTGCCTCAGCCTTCCAAGTAGCTGAGATTACAGGCACCTGCCACCATGCCCAGCTAATTTCTTTCTTTTTCTTTTTTTTTTTTTTTTTTTGTATTTTTAGTAGAGACAGGGTTTCACCATCTTGGCCAGGCTGGTCTTGAACTCCTGACCGTGTGATCCACCCGCCTCGGCCTCCCAAAGTGCTGGGATTACAGGCGCGAGCCACCATGCTCAGCCATCAATTATTTTATGACCAGCATAAAACACACCCTTATCACTTATGCCCTAACTTCCTGTAAGAGTTTCTTCAATGATCTCCTAACCCTGTCAGTCCTCATACTACATACAATTGACAGACTTCTGTCTAGAATGTTCCCTCCATACTTCTCTGCTTTTGAAGACCACATGCTCTCTCACTCTTCTGGTGTTTTTTTCATTGCACTTAACACAACATGATACATTATCTATACATGTATTTGTCTGACTCACTTCCTATCCTCACACTAGATGGAAAATTCCAGACAGCGGGGACTTTGTCTTGTTCACTGCAGTATCCCACTGCTTAGAAAAGTACAAGTTGAAGGCTCAATAAATAATTTTTGAATGAATGAATAATTTAATTCACTAATTCAACAAATTTATATATTAGGCACTTACATAATAGAGAAATTGTGAATGAAGCAATGAATAACCTAATACAGTTGTGATCAGAAAAGAAGAAAGAAGAAACACTAAGGAAGGTCTCTAAATCCAAACTTGGTAAATCAGGGGTTTTCTGAACAGAAGAAGTGACTTCTAAGTTCTTGATGTCACTTGAGAGATGAGTAAGAAACAGCCAGCTGAAGGATGGAAAGGAAACAGCATGAAATCTGATCAAGGTATGCAAGGGTCAGGGGTAGTGAATGAATAGCATATGCAAAAACCTGAAAAATGTTCCATATGATTTGAGTGTAGAACAAGAGAAGGTGAGGCCAGAGAGGTAAGCAAAAGGGCTTGGCAGTCATGTTAAAGAGTTCTGAATTTACCCTAAAAGCTACCAGAAAGCACTGAAGGGTTTTCAGCAGTATAACACTATGAACACTATCAGACCATCACCCAGAGGAACACCTGGCTGCAATATGAAGAGAGAAGTAAGGGAACAAGACAAGAAGTACTTGTACCCAGGAGTTCAAGACCACCCTGGGCAACATAGTGAAATCCCATCTCTATGAAAAACACAAAATTAGCCGGGCATGGTGGTGTGCACCTGTGGTCCCGGCTACTCAGGAGGCTGAGGTGGGAGCATCACTTGAGCCCAGGAGGTTGAAGCTGCAATGAGCTATGATTGCACCACTGCACTCCAGCCTGGGTAGCTAAGCAAGACCCTGTCTCCAAAAACAAAAACAAACAAACAAACAAAAGACAAAAAGCAGAGAGATGAGAGATGAGATGAAATGAATGATAGTTACCTAGTCTCAGAATGGAGTAAGAGAACATTCAGGAGGTAGGATCAATAGGACTTGCTGGCTACATAGACTCTTGGAGTGAAAGATAGGAAGAGTCAAGGGTGATGCTCAGGTTTCCAGCTTAGGCAGCCAAGTGGATAGTGGTCCTTTCACTGAGATAAAGCACATCCAATAAAAGGCAGATTTGATCAGATGACAAAGGAGTTCACAGAGATAAAGCGATAGATTACAGGTGCTGGTGAGACTTCCAAGTGAACAATGTAAGTAGGAGAATTGACACAAACGACTGAAGCTCAGGATGAAGATATAAATTTGGGAATCATTAACATATGGATGATAACTGAAGCCATGGGAATGAGTGAAATCACCCCTGGAGGGTTTACATACAAAAAGGAATGCATAGTATTCCCTGGGGAACCTCAACATTTTAAAAGACAGATAGAGAAAGAAGAACCTAAGAAGGGGATTGAGAAAAAAAAATATGGAGGAAAACCAAGAAAGTGCAGAGTCAAAGAATGAAAGCGAATGTTTCAGAAAGAGGGGTAGTCATATTGTTTAATGTTAAAGCAGGGCAAGAAATTTAAAGACTGCAACTTATCCATTCAGTTTAACAAGGAACATCAGCAATCCTGATAAGAACAGTTTCAGTGAGAACAAAAGCTATTATTTCAGAGATATAAACATACGAGTAAGAGGTAAAGCAGATAGTAAACACACACACAATGCCAAGAAGTTTGACTTTAACAAGAAAGGAACGAGAACAAACGCTAAAAGGGGAGCAGTGAGGTGGATAATTTTTTTTAAGATGGGGTGGATTTGAATACATTTAAATGCTTTGGGAAGAAGCCAGTTTAGAGACAGGTTGAAGATAAAAGGTAAGTGACATATTCCATTGGATGGGGTCTCTGAGAAGGAAGGAGGAAGTGTATCTGCAGAGTACACATGTTGGAATTAGCTTTAGGCCACCAGGAGATACCTTTAAGTTCAGTTCAGATGGGTAATATAAAAGCTACTCCCTAGTTTAAAAAGCTCTAAACGTTTCTTATGTTTAAAATTTAACACAAATGCCTCTAAATTTAAAATAAAATGCCCTTTTAAATTACTGAATTACTCCCCCCACCCCGCCCCACAAAAAAAAAAAAAAAAAGAACTAATAGTAGTCAAAGCTATAGGAAAAGAGTCCCCAACCCCCAGGCCACAGACAGGTAGCAGTCCGTGGCCTGTTAGGAGCTGGGCAGCACAGCAGGAGGTAAGCATTACCGCCTGGGCTCCACCTCCTGCCCAATCAGAGGCAGCATTAAATTCTCATGGGGCACGAACCCTATTGTGATCTGTGCATGTGAAGGATCTAGGTTGCATGCTCCTTATAAAAATCTAACGCCCAATGATCTGAAGTGGAATGGTTTCATCCCCAAACCACCCCCCACCCCTTCACCTGGTCCATGGAAAAATTGTCTTCCACAAAACCAGTCCCTGGTGCCAAAAAGGTTGGGGACTGCTGCTACAGAAGGTAGGCTGAAACTGGAAAGTATATAACTTCTTGATAGTCTTTTAATTTGGTACAACCCTTTGGAATCAATTTGCTGGTATGTATCAAAAATGTAAATATTCACACTAATTACATTTCTGGGAATCTAGCCCAAGGAAACATTATAAAATATTGTTACACAATATTTTTTACATTTTAAAAATATGTCCAGCATATGTTTCATGCCTTTTCTAAAGATTTTCTCAAGCCTCCTAGCAACAGTAACCTCACTTTTCTTAAACACCTATAGCACTTGCCTGTACTACTCTACTATTCCTTTGGCACTTTGTATATGGCATCTTCCCAACAGTACCCAGAGTAATATTTTTAAGTGTTATAGGACACATCCTCTATTTTCTCTGCCGAGGCAGTCAATTTTTCTGTCCAGAGCAAAGGAATATATCCACCATGAGACTCTGTGCTTTAGCTTATCTATTTGTCAATCATTAAGAACATTATAATGAGACTATACTAGAAATAACTGTTAGAGATTAGAAACAAGAAAATGTTGCTAGAATGCCTGAAATAGTAACCCTCTGGGTTTTAGCAGCTGAAAGTTGAACTATTTCATACACTTTTCATACACAGTGACTTTAAACGGCACATTTAAAAAATTTATCTTCAACCAGGAAAGTTTCTTCTAATACATTTTAAAACATTCCTTCTAAAAGAAAAGGCTGGCTTCTAGAGAAGTAGGTAAAGGAAAGTTTCATATCCTTGCAAGGAGAATTGGCAAAATGAAATAAAAGGAAAAAAATATCTAAGATCAAGTGGAAGATTCAAATCTGCTTCTTTACTGTTAAACAATTACTCCTACAAAAAAGTGAATATTCTGTAAGAAATGTAATTAATATTCAAAGACTGTCAAAAACACAAAAGCCTTTTATCCCTCTATAATCTAATAATTAAAAGGAAGAAGTAATAGTTCAAAGATGAAGCTTCTTTGGTTTGACGCTAAAAGACAAAAAGAAGGAATCAAGAGACCAGATAGTATCAAAGATGACAGCAGTAAAGAAATAAGAAACAGAAATGGTAGTTCTTCATATTATAAAGGGGGTAAACTAGGAAAGGCATTGTTACCAGCAAAAAATTACAACTCAATTACACTAAAAAGATCTTGAGATGTGTTTCATGCATCTAGCTGAATAATGATATTTCAGTGATTACTGTTTGGGATAATAGTCTGGTAATTGGCAGAGTTCCCTCCTCCCCACTACAGGGGTCTTTTTAATCTAAAGAAAAGACAAGCAATCATCAAATACACTGATGCTATATACAAAGATGGCTGGCTACTACCCTATTATAACCAGGTTTTACAAATTCCATCACTACCTTATAATTTTAATTATAGAAATCACTGAATTCTGTTTAATGCTTTTCTTTACATACCCTAATTTGCACTTTTAAAGTTAAGGCATTTTCAAGGAATCAATACATTAAAATTTCATAATTTATACATTTTATAGAATTCAAATTAGGCTGCCATATAAATGACCTGGGCATAGAATGTTGGTTATAAAAGACAGAATTATTATTTTTAATGATTGCTTCTCATCTAAATTAAACATTTCAGATCTTTTCACAGTAAAGCCTAGTTAATATTCAGAAGCCTAATCCTAGTTATAGGCTTCAAAATTCAACACTTTAAAAGGAATTACAATATCATTATCTTGAACATCTTATTAAAAGAATGTGATATAAAGAATAAAAACATTTATTTCTATGGAAACCTCAAAAATAGAAACCTCATTGTCTAATTCGTTTACTCTATGATAAAAATAACTCCTCCAATTGGAATATTTGGCAATTTATATTACCAACCGAATTCAATGAATCTAAGTAATGGGTAGCAAAATTGGAAGAATCATTTTTGCCTATGTATATTGTGCCAACGATCTCCTCAATTACAATAGCTGATTAGCAGTCATCTGCCATATGTATATCAAAATAGAATTAAAACTAACATCTTTCCTTTACTAACAAACTGAATCTAAACTGGAAAACTTGGGATAACAGATCATGATTTTTAAAACATTAACATGAAAATTGTCTTTTTACTATTTTCCCATATTCTGCCCAGTGCACAGTCCTATTGGTGAGACAGTGGTCAAATATTACCTCACTTCTTACACTGAAGATAAAGAAAGAGGAAAATCAACTAATGTCTTAGCACAATCAAAAGCATCCAGCAAAAATTGTCAGGTACCATAAGGATAAAGTAAAAAACAGCCAAAGCTTTTGGAGAAGTGGCCTGCTAAATAATTTTAAACACTTCCTGTCTATGCAAGCTAAAAGGAAGATTAAACCCTCAAAAGATCTGGGTTGAAATGACATAAGTTTTTTGGGGAGAGATGGAGGAGATGGAACTTAGGTTTTTGGACACATACCTTTCATTTGAGAATAATCTCATACACCATAATAAAAGAAGGAAAACTTAAAACTATTCAACATACCAAAGAACAAGGAGCAACTAGTCTGGTTATTTCAACTTTAAAACTGTAAGTTACCAGTATCTCTATAGCCAGATAAACACCCAGTAAAAAATTACCAGAGTTTTTTAAAACTGTGACTGAATTTAGGTGCAGAAAATAATTAAATTACTGTTAAAATGGACAGAATTTGCTAATCAGTTGATCTTTAAATAAAATATTTGGGTTTATAGACTATATTGAGAATGATTTGGCAAAGAAAAGATGAGGATCAAATCTATTAAATACTATCTGATCTCATAAAGAACTCAAATTTCCAATGTGGAATGATATTATTAATTAAAGATTACATTCCACCTTCTTAATCTTTCAGAATTTTTGAAGCAAATCTGTTTTACCCAATTACATACTTTCAAAATTTTCCATTAACAAATATCTTTGTGGGGAAATGATTTTTAAATCACCAAAAAGTCAAAGGACAAGATGTTCAAGACTTTAGATAGTATCTGAGAAAGAATACAACCAGGGAACGGCTTTATCAAGGTGGACAAAGTTCAGAATGCCAGAATTCCTTCCCTGTTGTAATGAATATACTGCAACTTCCTGTGGTTTTGTGACTATCACTGGGTGTGGTAGTAAAACAGAAGGGAAAAGCCTCACACAGAAAGCTGAATGGCCCAAAGAAAACCTAAGTGGTGACAAGAGGCTAAAGGCACATGCAGGTACGCATCTTTTATGTTGGATGTGATACACTTACATGGCCCCTGTTGAATCTCTTGGGGACCAACAGTAAAGCAAGTTTAGAACTTCAAATCTTGAGACATCTATAGCAAGATGCTGATCCAATGTGGCTCCAAATATCTTCTGTTTTCCTGGCTCACCTGAAGAGGAAAAAACACTACAGAGGATGTGGGAACTGAATTTCTTTATGTAGTTTCTTCTAGAGCAACTGTCTGAAAGTTTTGGCCCAATCCTTTATGAAGTCTGGAGATGAGACACTTGAAGGACTAGTGAAAAACAAAATTCAAATGAAAAGGTGGAGTGAGACATCTAAAAGGGGAATACGAGAGCAAAAGATAACCGTCGTAGGTAAATCAGTGTTTCTAATCCTTAGCTGGACTCAGGTGGGAGGAGGCAGAGAAAGGAGAGAAAAAAACGCACAGATGTTTCTCCCTCCACTCCCTCACCCCAATTGCTACTAAAAATTCATGAACTACCTAGGCTTTTTGACCACATTTAGGGAGTGAATAAGCAAGGTTACGTGGAAGGTTTAAGCATTTTGTCCAGTCTCCCTCCCCGGGCTATATGGCATTAATAGGCTGCAGGGAGGCCTTTCAGGTAATGCTTTTTTTCTAAGAAAAGATTCTAGTGGAATACAGCTTGAAGCAATAAAGAAAGAGAAAAATAAATTGAATTTGTACAAAAATGGAAGTCACAGGACAATATACCAGATTGACAAAGTTTATCTAATTCTGTTTTTCAAAAGGGGTGGGACAGATTTCACAAAATAAGAAATCAGAATAAAAAGTAGTCTTAGCTTCCAAATAATAGAAAATATTTTTAAACTAAGCAACACGAACTACATGCTTCATTCTTCTATGAAATATTATCCTTGGAAAGATAATCTTTAAAAAACTAAGATTAGCAGAACCAAGTCTGATGTATATTACCACACGAAAAGCATAAAAATTTAGTCCATATTATGAATTAGATTCATTCTTAATTGACTTATTAAATATTTTCTTAAAAATATTTTACCTAAATTTTGCATACTACAGCATTCATGTAATAGCCTAGGACATAAAACAATTTTCTTTCCAAATACACTCCATTTTAGCCAGAATTTATTTGAATTATGTCTGGTAAAAATACCAGCATTTTTCTGAAAAATAAGATTGGAGAAAGAATTAGATCCTTACCTGACGTGGCTGTTCATTCATTCGTTGAGGGTCTGATTTCACTTTATTACTAGGATGATTTGTGACTTTGGTTACCGGTTGTTTGAAAATTGATGCTGTTTGTCTAATTGGCAATGTTGTATTCAAGTCCGGTTTACCCTGTGAACATAAATTTATTTTTATTTAAAATTATATAAACACAAGCAGATGACTTCTTACAAATTCAATATCTATTACTTTAAATCAAATTATTCCAAACTTCTCAGTCTATCGCAGCATTTTAAATACTCTAAAGTACATTTGAAGCACCTAATACGTCACACATGCACGAAGTTTCCTCAAAATAAATGAAAAACTTTTTGTATACTTTTTTTTTTTCTTTTGAGACGGAATCTCGCTCTGTCGCTCATGCTGGAGTGCGGCTCACTGCGAGCTCCACCTCCCGGGTTTACTTACACCATTCTCCTGCCTCAGCCTCCCGAGTAGCTGGAAGTACAGGCGCCCGCCACCACGCCCAGCTAATTTTTTGTATTTTTAGTAGAGACGGGGTTTCACCGTGTCAGCCAGATGGTCTTGATCTCCTGACCTCGTGATCTGCCCGCCTCGGCCTCCCAAAGCACTGGGATTACAGGCATGAGCCACCGCGCCTGGCTAGCTTTTTGTATACTTTTAAGTGTAAGAAAATTCTCTCCATAAATTTCGTATCTGATTAGCAAGGTACTAGTGACTTTAAATGAACAAATATGTTTAAGGTTGGTTTATACAAAAAAAAAAAAAAAAAGAACTTGGGGTTTTGTTTGTTTGTTTAGGGACAGCGTCTCACTCTGTTGCCCAGACTGGCGCCCAGTGGCATGATCATGGCTCACGGCAGCCTCGACTTCTTGGGCTCAAGCAATCCTCCCACCTCAGCCTCCCGAGTAGATGGGACTATAGGCACGTGCCACCGCACACCAGGCTGTTTTTGTTTTTTTTTTTTGTAGAGATGGGGTCTCCCTACATTGCCAGGCTGATCTCAAACTCCTGGACTCAAACAATCTGCAGTCCTCAGACTCCCAAAGTGCTGGGATTACAGGTGTGAGCCACCACACCTGGCCAAGAACTTTAAGGATAACAATCAGGATAGCAACCATTTCTACATTCTGAGAATGGAGGGAAATATTGGCATACTTGGGCATTAAAATATAAACAACCTGATCAGCAATTAGGAGGCCAGACTTACATAAAACCACATAAATTAACCTCTTTTATATAAAAATAGGTAAGTAGAGATGGTAGTTCTAATTCCAGCAAACAGAACTCAATTTAGAAAAATGTGATGTGTTCCTTATTTTTAATATACAGTAGGTCTTTGAATAATGTCGTTTTGTTCAGTGTCATTTTGTTATAACAATGATGAGAAAAAAATAATCCTTTCCCAGCCTAAGCCCATCTGTGTGACGTTGGCATGTTCTCCCCAGGTCTGTTTGGGTTTTCTCTGTGTACTCCTGTTTCCTCCCACATCCCAAAGATGAGTGCACTTTAGGTTCAGTGGTGCATCCATATGGTCCCAGCCTGAGCAAGCGTGAGTGCAACCTGTGATGGGAAGGGGTCCTGTCCAGGGTGGGGTCCCCGCCTGGTACCCTGAGTTGCTGGGAGAGGCTCTGGCCACCCACGACCCTGAACTGGAATCAGTGGGTGAATAATAATCTTGTTTATATTAATCTTTCTTAAATGTGTGGAGAGCTCACATTAATTTCAGTGTTTATCATTAGAAGTGTTTTGGTCTTTATTTAGAAGTTTGGGATGTTTTGTGACCAGAAATATGCCACAGGAACTTAATTTTTGTTTATATCAATTAGCCTAGAGTAAATATGTTTCATTACAAATCATATGGCTAAAAGTCAGTTTCCGAGAACCTATCAACAACATTAAGTGAGGACTTACTGAATATTATATTTAATACTTTTAAAGGAGACTTAACACTGAAGCTTCGTAAAGCCACATAACTTATTTACCTAGTTTTAATCAATCAATCAATAAAATCTAAGATGTGTTCCAATGAGGTCAAAATGTGACCAGAATTGCTATTAAGTTAATTTGCAATATTCTTAACAAGAAAGAAAAGGGAGAAAACACAATTATTGTGTTTTCTGAGATTCTGGGAAAAAAGATGAAGTTACATATACCTGAAAACAAAATACAGCTGATATATTTTTGATATTTACAGGATATTTGATGAACTACTACCCCACATAGAAACTGTAGTGTCAACTTCCATGCTCCAAAACAGGGGTTCTCAAACCTGAGCATGCATCAGAATCACCCAGAGGGCTTGTTAAAACACAGATGACTGAGTCTCACCCCTGGCACTGGGCTTTCGGCAGGTCCGAGATAAGGCCTAGGACTTTGCATTTCTATTAAGGTCTCAGGTGTTATTGATGCTGCTATGCCCGGGACCACACCTGGAGAAGCACAGCTCTACAACAAAGATTGCAACTTGATCACAGGTGGATCAAGTCCAACCCAGAGATGAGTGTTCATTTTTTAGTGCCTTTAATAAATTAAGTCAGCACCTAAAAATCTAGAGTTTTCATATAAAATCCAGAATTCTAGCTTCTCTTAAAAACTGAAAGATCTAGAAATACTGGACTTGGTTTGGCAACAATAGGCTGTGACTGGTTAGAAATGGCTCTCCAGTAGTGGCCTCAGGGTCTCCTGTTGCAACATTCCTCAACAACTCATATTTGCATTACCTGTCTGGGCCCTATAGGCACTGAGTTTGTGACCTCTACTTGAAGAACATCAGCATGCCTAGAAAGATAAGCCTCACAATAATCTGACAACTATTACAATTACAGTATTCTTTAGATCCACTATTAAATGTGTCCTCACCTCTACACCTCCCCACACAACACAGCCCTCCTCTCTGTTTATATTGGGCAATCCTGTCATTCCTTTATCTCGTTTTTCCCACAGTGTCTCTGCTTACCTTTAAAAGATATACTCATCTTACATGACTCTAACAGTATTATTTCTAAGGTATTTAGCTTTATCTTTATGGATTGTCAAAAAATATATAAAATGTGCAAATTTGGCTGACAAGCTGCAAAGTAACCACTTAGGTTGCCAACTCTACAAAGTGTGAGGCTCAGGAGTATGCATTTTAAATACTCTCCTGGTCATTCTGTGATGCAAAGAAAGTTTGAACACCTCTGATATATGACATCTAGACCATTTGGAGGCCCTAAATGAAGTCATCCAACCTATTAATGACAACAGGCAATATTCAGTCCTTAAGCAGCTTCACACATAAATGTTTAGAGGGAGCTTCTTGTCACTAATTAGGTATAATCAATATGTATCACTAAATGATACCTTGTTTGGCTTTTAATGTTTTTGTTTTTGAGATGGAGTCTCGCTCTGTCGCCAGGCTGGAGTGCGGTGGCGCGATCTTGGCTCACTGCAACCTCCACCTCCTGGGTTCAAGCGATTCTCCTGCCTCAGCCTCCTGAGTAGCTGGGACTACAGGTATGCACCACCACACCCAGCTAATTTTTGTATTTTTAGTAGAGACAGGGTTTCACCATGTTGGCCAGCATGGTCTTGATCTCTTGACCTCATGATCTGCTTGCCTGAGCCTCCCAAAGTGCTGGGATTACAGATGTGAGCCACTGCGCCTGGACTTTGTTCTTAATAAAGAATGATATACTCTGCTGGTATTAGAACAAAGGTGGCATCACGTGTCTACTCAGTAGACACACAGAAGTATTTGCAACTGTCTGCATGAGTAAACATATTCAAACCTGTGAGATTCTCATTGTTACCAAGGATGACTGGAGGCAGCAGGAACTACTCTAAACTGTTTTAAACTATGAATCCTGAATCCATGAAGACTGGAAGGAAGCATGGAATATGTCAAACTATTGATGCTATTGATGCTATACTGGTAAGATGGGCGTTTTTCCATTCACTTATGTTTCTGTGCAATAAAAAAAAAATTAAAAGAAAAGCCTGGCTAAAATACTTAAGATATACAACTAACTTCCATTGTCTAATGAGACAGTTCATTCCCCACTGGTACAGAATGAGACATTATTCAAAATATGCTGCATTATTCTTCACTCAATCTTATTTTGGTTTTTAGGATTTTTTCTCCTTTTAACTGGCCTAGAAGCTCTGACAACAGAAAGAATGTCTTTAATTTGGTTTTCTAAAACAGTATCACATGAAGCTGAGTAATCTGTAAAGCTGGACTAACTAGTTTTCCCAGAAACCGTCAATTCTATTACCTCTATCCTGAGGACTGCCCTGAGTCACTATTAATTTATGCCCAGTTGTGTGTCTTTTTCTACAGTTTAGTTTAGAATCTAAAGGACCAATCTACCATCAACTTTGGAGTTAAAAGCCAGACACTTTTTTATGGGACAAGATTAAAGCTTTTATGTATACGCAATCTTCTTATAACTTCAATATAAGAAAAAGTGAAGCGGAAATTCTTTGTTACAAAATTAAACTGGCAAACACATTCTAATATCAGAACTAAGTTTCCAACTTTTGAAAAATCTATGTACAGACTAGTCCTCAAATCAAAATGTAATAAATTTTATAATGTGTATATTAGGCTGAAAGTATTGTTCTTGAGGATCTATTTTATCCCCCTAGTTGCAGGGAGGAACATAAAATAAATCTTTATTTTTAAAAATTTTACTTCCTCTTTCCAGTAAGTATCTGAGATATATCATTTGTACATTCCCAAAGGACAAAATATACAAAAATTAATTTTTAAAAACAGAAAATCAAGGACAAGGAAAAAACAGATATCTGTTTGAAAAGATCAGTAGTGATACTAGAGCTGAGCATCAAATGTGGATCTGAATTTTCAAGGGGCCTGGGCAGAGAGAGAAACATTCAATTACACAGATATCATGGTCAGAAAGGAGGACGCATACCAAGTAATGAGGAAAACAAAAAATGTCCAGGTATTAACTCTAGAAGAAAATGGATAAAGGCACTAAACTTCACAACAAATATTAAGCAGATTTCAAATGTTTTTTTCTTTTTTAGTGACTTTCCATAAAAACCAAGAACATAAGACTTAAAGGACAACTCAGTAAAGGTGCCTAATTATTGGCACCTAGGGCCTAATTATTGTATAATCTTCCAGTGATCTCACGTGATTAAGGATACAAGAGAATAAAGAGGCATATGAAGAACATGTATCATAAGCCAGTGGTTGTCAAAAAATTTTGTATTTCTGCCCCTTATGAGAAATTTGAAAATATATATACCCCACCTGCATTTTAAAGTCAGCAAGAATATTTCATATTTTAATGTAATCAGTTGCGAAGGATGCACTTACCAGAAGTAATTTAAATGCTAATACTTTAATAATGCACTGTTACATCTAACAGAATCTAAATGTACCCACCATTACCTATTGATATATGAACAAACTCTTCAATGGTTATAAATTTTCATTCCCTTTGCTCTTTGAATAATTCCATTTCCAAAGTTATTTCCTATTTTAAACTTGATAATCTTTCACTGATCATTTATATATCATGAAATTATTTCACTTTCTGTGACCATAAAGCTCTTAGTGATAAAACAACAAATTTCTTCTGGTTTATTACAATTATTAGTATATATGTGACCAAAATAAAGTATTACAATTTTTAGTACATAATTATATATATAGAAATTTATTGTGTATATATATATATATATGTAGCTTAATGAAAATAATTTTTTAAACAATTTTATATTCTCAAGTGTGTATTACTAATTGCTAGAATGGGACAAGCTATAGCATCAATTCTATTCCTAGTGTCCCTTTTTCATAAATGTAGCACTGAGAAATGTTGTTCACATAAATGAGTAGATAGAATGAATTTTATTCCAAGTCATTCAAATTCTCTGAACTCCTTTTGAGTTACATGATAGAATGTAACAGTGAACCATCAAAAAAATTAAAAAATCAGTCAACATCTACATAAAGTCCTCTAAATTTTGTTAAAAGCAAATAATTGTACTTGTGGAAAGAACTGACTGTTCCTGAGTCATTCGTGTTCTCAATCCAGTATCTCATACTGTCCCTTTATGATATCAAACATTTTGTACCATGGTAATATTGCATACAAGTGAGAAGTATGCTGTTCTGTAAAATGGGAGGTTGACTATAAAGGAGAATTACAGAAAAAATAATGTGTACTTCTATCACAGGTTACATTCTCAGATCAATTGAAGGAAACAGTGTACATGGAATTTAAAGATATCAAAATGGATTCCTTTAAAGCCATCGACGTCTATGAATATCATGTAAAGCCTCCACACAGCATAGTTTGAACACCAGGGACTTATACTATACAATATTGTAAATACCACTTTTTTTCAGTATGACTTTGAAATAAAGCTTTATGACAGTTCAAATTGTACATATTCTAGGGTACAAGTCTAGCTCATTTTATCTTTAAAATTCACACAAATTTTGCACTTTACCTTAAACATTAGCCATGTTTAAGGTAAAAATGTTGCTCTACCTACCCAAAATGTTCAAATAAAACTGACACTTCCAAGTATTATTCAAGTGTCATTTTAATTCTGTGGTTTTTGCATACACGCACACACTCCCCCAAAAGATACTCCAATTTGAGAAGCAAAGACTGTATCTCTAAGGTCGGTTTCCTCATCTGTAAATGAGAATAATAATAGCTACTGCATAAGATTCTTATAAAAATCAAATGAGATAATGCATGTTATGCTGCTGCTGCTACAAATGCAGCTTTCATTCAGTTGATCATTGAACAAATATTGAGTGCCTACTATGTGCCAGGCACTGACTGGACCATCTATATATAGTCATTTAAAAAAAGAAAAAAATTCAGCCTTTAATAAAACAAGTTTATAGTTTATAATATAGTCATGTTGGTACAAATTCTAAATAAATAGCAGTTATTTCTTTAACCTAAACAGGTTATTGAACATGCTATTAAAATTTAGAAATTTAACCTGTTAAAGTTTTCCCAGAAATAAAGGTATCCCCTGGTTCAAACAAAGGTGTGCCTGAGTGATACCTTTAGGTCAAATCAAGGCTATTCTCAAAAAGTAATTGGAGATTTGCTCGAGAATATATACAGTAGTCCATAGTGAATGTCTTTCCACAAAATCAAATGCCAACAATGGAAAGTGCCTTACAATTCTTCATAAGTTTTTAATATAATTCACATACCATAAAACTCATCATTTTAAAATGTACAATTTAGTGGTTTCTAGTATATTCACTAATTTATGCAATTTCATAGGTTTTTACAAAAAGTAAAGAAAAAATTATCTGGTACCCATGATGTTTATGCAGAAAATCTACTTAATCTAATATCCTATGTGGGGAACAAGATTTTTTTAAAGGAGATCAATGGCATATTAAAATATTAATAGGATGGATGGACTATACTTTGAGCTCATTAAAAAGGACTACACCTGTTCACAGAAGGATGATTACAACTCATCAATGAAACAAGTTTTGAAGAGTTCTGCTTGAAAAATAACTTACTGGAGCTTTAGTTAATGTAAGATCATTAACAGACATCACCAAAAATGCCAGAGAGTTTCAACCAGATATCCTAGAACAGTCCTACTCAAACTCAGACAGTTATTATATGGAATTAATCATCTCCTTTACTTCTCAGTTGGCATTAGCTATGTACACATACTGGGAGAACTATGGAAATAGTGACACAAATGGTTTTCTGTAGGGCTTAATTCTATTGCCAACCTGGAGCCTACAAGTTAGCTTAACTCTTCAGGACCTACAAAAGTTTTGTTAACACCTGGGCATACTAAACAAAGCTTGTTAAAGCCATATCATGGAAAACTCTGTTTCCGAATCTACCTTCATGATTATCACTATAGCCAAGTCCAGGCCCTCTCAAAAAGTTCTATCACACTCAGACACATTTGAAGCACTAGTTTATAATATAATAAAGCTGGTATCATACTGAACAAATCATTCTCATCAGCAAGCCCATTTGCTAACATGGCTAACATTCTTTTGTTCACTCTTTGCTTCCTAGCAATCTCTATCCAATCAATATCTACATGACTCAAATTAGCCAAAAGGATGGAACAGTACTATTATTAATAGCTAATAACCTGATTATCTTCATTAGGTAAAGAATATCAGCTAAATATCCTTTATGTATTCACTCACTAAAAATATTTCTGTATTTGAGAAAAATTAGCTCTTTGAACAAGAGAACATGAATTAGTTCTACGGTCTTTTGCTACATGTTACCCTTTCTTCCTTTATTCATTCATTAAACCAGTACTGTCCAAGTCACCATCATCCCCACCTGGACAAATACAACAGCTTCCTAACCGGTCTCCGACTTTCACTTCTGTAACTCTGTTTTCCATACACAGTCAAAGCAGTCATACTTCTCCCTACATAAAACCCTCAGACAGCATTCTATACTATTCCTTATGCTGGCTGGCACAGCCCTATTACCAGGCTTGCCTGCTTTAACCTCACCTAGTAATACTCCTCCACTCACTAAGCTCCAGCAAACCTGGCCTTTTTGTCTTCACATGATGAGTGCATCCTTCCTTAGAGAATTTATACTGGCTACTCCCTCCATGGGGAAAGCTTCTCCTTCTGGTTTTTGTATAGCACCTCAAATGTTGAATATTTAAAATTGATTTTATTTACTCACATAAATTATTTCCCTAAAGTGACCTCAGTAAATGGCACCTCTGTCTACTCACTTAATCTAAAAACCAAGAACTCACCCTTAAGTACTCTTTTTCTGTTATGCTCTATACACAACTCATCAGCAAAACCAGTCAATTCTATTTTCAAAAGAGATTTAGAATCTGTCCACTTCTATCTCCACGGGCACGTGTCTAGAGCATCATCATTATCATCATCAGCAGCAGCAGCATCATCCTACAACAGCTACTTGCTCCTCAATTCCACTTTTGATTTCAGCATCCAATTAGTAGAAACCTGTATTCAACAGTGGCCCGCACTTATCCCTTGGAGGGACTTTAGGGCCTAGAAATGCTAGACTTATCACCTACGACCTATTCATTCCCCTTCCCTGTCCCCAACTTTATCTACAGAGACCAGAAAACACTCCGTTGAGCAAGACTTTAATAACTGACAAACAGGATATCAGTATCTTTGGCAACAATTTTACTTTCTCCATAGGTCAGGAATGTTGGTGGAATAAATGAAGTCTTTGTTTTCGGTTAGGATGGAGGAATCCTAGGAAGGTAGAAGCCAAGAGGCAGTTCTTACCACACTATAGGCCCTACCAGGAGCTGGTCATCAGAAGGGTCCTATCACAGGGCTCTGATTGTAATTAACTGGCCATGAAGTACCTCAGGCAGAAATAAGTCAGTCCAGTACGGCATTACTTCAATAACTGCAAAATCCATAGTCAAACAAATGCCTATTCTGAGCTGCAGCAAGTGACCTGGCTCTTCACCTACTCCCTCACATCTTCTGCCAAGCTCCTTCTCCTGCTTTTAAAAAAGTGGTTTTCAGTTACAGATTCCATTGAGAATTTGAGGAAAATAAGCTCTCTCTTGGAGAAATGTACACAAGGCTGGATGCTGTGGCTCACGCCTGTAATCCCAGCACTTTGGAAGCCAAGGCAGGTGGATCACTTGAGCTCAGGAGTTTGAGACCAGCCTATGCAACATGGTGAAATCCTGTCACCACAAAAAACACAAAACGTTAGCCAGGAGTGGTGGCCTGCGCCTGTAGTCCCAGCTACTCAGGAGGCTGAGATAGGAGGATCACCTGAGCCCAGGAGGTCAAGGCTGAGTGAGCTGTGATCGCACCACTGCACTTCCCCCTGGGCAAGAAAGTGAGACCCTGTCTCAACAATAAAATGTACACACACAAAAATTGCACACGATTCAAAGGTTCCTGGAGGTCTTTCTGAGGCATGGTCACCCAGATTAGCAACCTCTCTGCCTACTGGTTCCTTCCAAGCTGACCTCTTTAAACCTTTAAAGGAAAAATAACCATAACATTCTCTGATCATGCATTCTCTTCTGAATATTGTCTTCTCTCTTCCACTTCTCATTCAAGTTTGACAGTAGTCCAACCATTTTTGTGGAAAGGGGTAAAAATGCACGTATGTGTACATGTTCATAAATGCATATAAGCTCTAGCCAGACATACAAAAAGCCTCATTAACAAGTTTCCTCTAAAGAAGAGGACTGGGACTGAAAGACAGGAGAGAGGGAGACATTTTTCACTGAGTATCCTTTTCACTATGTGCCCAAATCACTTAACCAAATAATAAAATTTTAAAACATCTGAAAGAACAGGCACATTGTTTTTCTAGTCTCCCATTTCCCAGAAACTTTCTGGAATTCTAAATAGGACTTATTCTTTCTATCCATTGAAACTGGTAATGTAAAGTCACCAGTTGCTTCATAATTTAGAAATCCAATGGCTAGACAAGTCTTTATCCTCCCTGATCTCTAACAAAAGTCTTGTTTTCCAGGCTGTTGTAACACTACATTCTCTTGATTCTCCTATTTCTTTTCTGGAAGGTCCTCTTACTCTCTACAAGATTCATTTATTCATTTAATCCATGGGCCTACAGAGTGACAAGATACACTTCGTTTGTCCTTATTTTGGGCATTATCAATGACAAAAACACTGTCAAAGGAGTTTTCAAAGTGTGATCTGAGAATTCCTGGGGGTCTCCAAGATCATTTTGGAAGTCCAAGAAACAAAACTATTTTAACTCGATCTTCCCCACTCCACCCCCAAAACTTGCCCTTATTCCCCTATCCCCTGACTCCCTGCCCCAAGTGACCAAAGCCAGAATTGTTGCATGCATCAATTCTTTCTGTAACCATCAGGTACTTCTATCTAATTTCTCAAGTCTCACCTTTCCATACTTTCTGCCACAGGATTAATTCAGGCCATCTTTATTTTTCTAGACTTCAACAGCCCAACTATTCTCCCTACTTCTAGTTTCATCCCTTCCCAAATCCAGTCTCCATACTGTGCCCCATTCTATATACCCAAATCTGATTCTTATCATCACCACTAAGTTTCTCAAACTACACAGAAATTGCCACCAAGATAGATGAGCTCTCCACAAAATGTTTTATTATTGTTGAGGATAATTAAAACAAGTACTTTCTAGATCATGTGACTGAAAACCTAGCATACAGCCATATACCTATCCAAGTATGTGTTTATACTCACAATAACATACTACCACCTTAAACCAAGATCATTCATGAGAAATAAATAATGGCAGACTTAACACACAACTGATTCCACTCAAGAGAATATGATGTTCTTTATTTTCAAATGTATCCAATTTGGGTGAATAGAGAAATGTGATGAAAAAACTGAGCCTTTCCAAGATACCTGTAGTATTGTCAAGCAAAATAAAAAATAATTTGTTCCATACCATATTCATATTGTAAGCAATTTATAAAATATGTCATATGTCACATTAAATTAATGTTAGGGAATTGAATTTTATTAGTTTTGTAGATTTAATTTATAAAACATTTGATGTTAAGACCTAGAAACACAAATTCAGTATGTTTATACATCTAAAACACTAAAATAAACTTCCAGTGACAAACCAAGCTACTTGAAGTTCTCTAAACATATCTTGCACTTAGAATCACTGTATTCTTACACTTAGAATCACTGTATTCTTCTTTATCCTAGAGTGTCTCCAATTAAATTTTAATATCATCTTGCCTCTCCTCCCAGTTCCCTGCTAAAAATGTTGACAGTCACATCTATGAAACCCCGCAACATCTCCTCTTTGAAAAACCAAACATAAATGCCTAAACAATATTTAGCTTTTGAAGCAAAGGTTTGGTTTTTGTTTGCATATTGAGAGGCAAAGCTCTGGAGCCGTGCTGTTTGACACTGACTAGGTACATCCGGCTATTTAATTTTAAAGTAAAACTAAAAATTGAGTTATTCAGTCAGACTAGCCACATGTCAAGCACTCAACAGTCACCTGTGGCTGAAAAGAGTCCCGTCATCACAGAATGTTCCCCTGGATATGCTGCTCTGTAACTTTTCCCTTTAAGGTCTGAGAAACCTGCTCATGACTTCAAATACAAACTGTGCCGATGACTTCCAAATCTTTCTCTAGTCTTTTTCCATTAACCTAATGGAGTATCTTCAGTAACCTTCTTGATATTTCAACAATGTCAGGTGAAGAGATGGAGGTGGTGGTTGGAAATAATTATGGCAGTCAAGAAAATCAATAAGATATAATGTAATCAAGAATGGAATCGATTTTCAGGGTAAGGTTAAGATTGAGTTTGAGATATCTGAAATAGGTACTGCAAAAATTGTAGTAGAGACTAAAAACAATGCCCCCTTCACCCTACTCTCCCATCCTAAAAGAATTTAAAACCACTCTGCAGAGTTCTTAAAAAGATATCTTTCTGGCCGGGCGCAGTGGCTCACACCTGTAATCCCAGCACTTTGGCAGGTCAAGGCAGGCGGATCACGAGGTCAGGAATGGAGACCATCCTGGCTAACACGGTGAAACCCTGTCTCTACTAAAAATACAAAAAATTAGCCAGGCGTGGTGGCGGGCACCTGTATTCCCAGCTACTCGGAAGGCTGAGGCAGGAGAATGGCATGAACCTGGGAGGCAGAGCTTGCAGTGAACGAGAGGGTGCCACTGCACTCCAGCCTGGGTGACAGAGCGAGACTCCGTCTCAAAAAAAAAAAAAAAAAAAAAAAAAGACATCTTTCCAATCATACCTAAAGATATTATTCATCACCAGTAATTCACCTCTGATGTGGAAAATATGTTAAAATCATAGCTTATAATTACTTAAATTATAATTTAGCCTGTTTCAAAGTTTATTTTGTCAATTAAAGCTCTAATTCTTTCAAGATAAGAGTTTAAAAAACAGAACGTGCTGGGCATGGTGTCTCACGCCTGTAATCCCAGCACTTTGGGAGGCCGAGATGGGTAGATCACCTGAGGTCAGGAGTTCGAGACCAGCCTGGCCAACATTACAAAACCCCATCTCTACTAAAAATACAAAAATTAGCTGGGCGTGGTGGTTGGTGCCTGTAATCCCAGCTACTCGGGAGGCTGAGGAAGAGAGAATCGCTTGAACTTGGGAGGCAGAGGTTGCAGTGAGCCAAAATCATCCCATTGCACTCCAGCCTGGGCAACAGAGCGAGACTCTGTCTCAAAACAAAACAAAACAAACACAACAATGTACTGAAGCCAGATTTACAACCACTCTTACCTCAGATTTCTATTAATTACTTTAAAGCTCTTAGCTTTCTTTACACTGTACTATCATAAAAAAGACATAATACAGTTATTACTTAACTAGCCACAAATACATTTTCTGCTTTATAGAGCTACCTAATATGTTGTTGGTGTTACTTTCAAAGAGAACTTATTTTTTAAAATGCAAAGCTCCACTTTCTGACCATCTAAATAAAATCACATGCAAAAAGACCATGCCTCCAAAAATTCATGCAGAAAGCTTCAGAAAACAATGAAAATGAAAGGCATTTCCAAAATAATGTATAGTATATTTATTTATTTAATAAACATTAATTACGACTATACACTTCTGAAATGAGGTGGATGGTAAATCAAATAAACATAAAGCAATATTTATTAAGTACCTACAGTGTGCTAGGCTTTGGCTACATAGACAAAAACAAAAACAGGCATGGTCCTTGCCCTCATGGAGCTCACAGTCTAGCTAAAGCAGACAAACAAGTCACAAACACAATGGCAAAGCACCAGGGAAGCATTATGGAGGAAAGGATTGGTTCTGCCTGGAGTATGCAGGGAAGGCTTCCCAGAGATGGAGACAACGGAGCTGGGTCTTGGACGAGTAGGAGTTCACCAGATGAAGGGGAAAGGGGTAAGCACATTCCAAGCAGAGCAAACAGCGCATGAGCAAGCAGAGTCTTGAAAGCACATGCCATGGTGCAGGACGATGAGCGTTCCAGCGCAGCTAGAGCAGAAAGGTGCACACAAACTGAAGAGATGAATTAGTGTTTGGTTTTTGATGAAACGTTAAGTGTCAGAAAAATAAATCTGCACATTACACTTAACGTAACTAAACTGTGGTTCTGGTACAGAACAGTAATCTGAAAGTACTCTTCATTTCATAAATACTGAAGCCCCTTTCATAGGTACCCAGCACTGTGTTTTAAGATGGCAATTTTAGAAACATAAACCTGAATTTTCCTCTGTACATTTAAGAAGCAAAGTAACCCCAGAATAAAGGTTTCCTGAAGCTGAAATCACAGTGATTTATACACACACAAGATCCTAACTTTTGCTAACTTGGGCTCCCCGTCTACTGCTATTCTTACCTTTCTTAACATCTTCATAATGACCAACTCAAATCCACCCCATAGTTAAGGAATATAGAGGCAATTTAGCCTTCTCTTCCACTCTGCCTCTCTAAACAAAGGACCTGCCAATGTCCCTATGAAAACCAATGCAAGGTATTATGCTATGAAGAAACAATGCATTTTGACCTCTGTATCAATTATTAGAAATTATATTACTGTAAACTGCAAAAATTTAAGCTGAATTTCGAATGAAGACAGGTATGAAGCAGAGACCCCATGCCCCTCAGAAAATGTAAAATGACAAGAGGGAAGAGAGCTTGGGTCAGAAAGTTTCCAACACTGGCCACGAGGCAACACTGTTCACTGAGGTGGCTTAGTGCTCAGGAAAGGGGGTGGCTTACGGAAAGAGCAGTGTGGAAAGCAAAGGAATTAACGTGGGTCAAATTTACTTTGCTAGATGTTCTAAAAAATTCCCATTTACTCCTCACAACAATGTGAAGGGAAAATTTTCTTTCTTTAATTTTACAAATGAGAAACTGAAGGCCCTTGGAGTCTAAGAAAGTTTCTCATGACTGCATCAGCTAGTAAGTAGCAGAGCCAGTTCACCAAGTCATGCCTTCCTGGGTCCAAAGCCCTTCTTACTCCACTACGCTGCCTAAAATGCCTACGGTTCCTAAAATGAGCCCACTGGGACTTACGGGATTACATGAGCCCCATTAGTCCCACACATCAGTCACATCTTAAGAAAGAGAGCCCCTGCTTCTCCCTCCACTATTTTCACTGTCACTGTGAAGACAATGGTGGTAGCAATACACATACACACAGATCCCTGAAGTTTAGAGGAAGAAAAACTAAGAAAAAATAGTCACATAGGTTTAGTTGTCCTCAGGGAAAAAGCAGCTTTCTTTGTAAAGATATTGGATTCTTTAACACAATTAAATTAGTACAGGCTTAAGTATACCTCATCTGAAATGCCTGTGACCAGAAGAGTTTCAGATTTCAGATATTTTCAGATTTGGAATGTTCAAACTGTATCGTAATTCAAATGAGATTTGCTTCAATTGCTATACAATAAACTATCAACCAAACAGCTCGATAAAGCTAAGAGCTAACGGAAAAATATCCAAACATAGTATTAGAATATTATTCCAAAAACTCATTATCTTCAACATCATCAAAGGTCAAAAAAAACCCAAAAACAAAACACTGCCCTTTCTCAAAACCTGAACCTGAAAATCAATACGTAATTATAAACTATAAGATAAAGATACCTGCCACATTAAAATGTTGCCACTTTTTGGACAACAGGAACGATTTTGAGGGAAAAAGGAAAAAAAGCAGACAATTAACACTAAAGAAACCTTTTGTAAACAGCCCCAGTGGGTCAGAAAGTGTGACGTTCACTGACCTAGAGAGATACTGAAATGCTATTTTCTACTGTGCACAATTTACTTATGCTCTCTCTTGCTGGGACAGGGTGGGCAGGGTACAGGGACATGCATGGGACATTTGGACAACCAAAATTCCAGTGACTATGATGTGAGATACTTTTTGGACAGCTTTCGAAGTAGCATATACATGCGATAAGTAAATTAACCAACCTTATTTTGATTGAGAGGATCGTTTCGCAGTCTCTGTTTGTTCTTCTGTAATTTACTAGGCATCATCTTTCCAGTTCTGAAGTCAAAACTGCTGAGATCAACAGTATTTCCCAGGTACCTTGCCAACTGAGGCTTGCTTCTGAACTTCTTACCACTTGGACTAAAAGAAAGATAAGGTTAATTGAATAAAAGGCAACAATATTTACTCTAGGTCTCTACATAAGCCTTTTCTTCATGTCTTCCTCTACCCTCAATTGATACCCCATTCTATTGTACATATTTTTAAAGAAATGTTAAAGTTCTGCTAGGCATGGTGGTTCATGCCTGTAATCCCAGCACTTTGGGAGGCAGAGGCGGGTGGATCACCTGAGGTCAGGAGTTCAAGACCAGTCTGGCCAACATGGTGAAACGCCGTCTCTGCTAAAAAAAAAAAAAAAAAATACAAAAAATTAGCCGGGCGTGGTGGTGGGCGCCTGTAATCCCAGCTATTCGGGAAGCTGATGCAGGAGAATCGTTTGAACCCAGGAGGCAGAGGTTGCAGTGAGCCAAGATCGTGCCACTGTACTCTAGCCTGGACAACCAGAGCAAAACTCTGTCTCAAAAAAAAAAAAAAAGTTAAAGTTTTACAGGGAACTCCGTAACTTCCCTGTAAGAAGAGATCACGTGTCACCTAATATAACGCTCCCCTAGGTAGTCCACTAGAACACATAACATGTTGCCACAGCCTATCCCACAGGTCACTCAGCAACTACTGCGAGAACCTAAATCCAAACTTCATGCACAGCATAACAGGCATACTAAAAATGTCTTCAATCTCACAAACTTCCTTTCCAAATTGATTTTGAAATGCTTTTTTTCCCTGCAAGTATTACATATACAACTATGCCAGCAATAATCAGAAAAAAACTTGATAACAAATTAATCTGAAGTCAGCAACCCTTGTTTAAAACACACACACACACACACACACACACACAAATATGTGGAATCTATATCATATTTGGGCTCATAACACTCACAATAAAAAAATTCTTAAATCTTGACAATATTTAAATGCTAATACTACTGAAATGAGAAAACTAGAGCAAATATTTGTGAATGTGCTTGTACCATGCTGACATGAGTCTTGTTAGCCAAACTCCTCCCTTAGGGAAGCACATGAAGAATAATTTACTTCTGGTAAGTAATACCGCCAAAGCTGGAAAGTTACAAAAATGCCAGAATTATATGGAGGACTAGTCTTTCCCAAAAACATTTTTTCCTGTGTGGCATTAATCTGTAAGAAATTTTTTTATAGGAATAATGCCCCAAAGTCTCACCTAATAAATTTTCTGAACGAAATAAATGTGCTAGAACAAAGTCAGTGTGGTATGTCACAAGAAAATTGTGAGAATTCTAGAATACTTCTCAAAGAAGTCAATGTGTCACATTTAGAACTTAACCTTGCACCAAGTGACCACAATAAAAGAAAAATAACTCATAAGAAGATAAAAGGAAAAAGGCTGAGAGATCAAGCAATAAATATTATCTTGGAACAAGAAAACTTCTCTCTGGGTCAAATCCATAGCAATACACCCCTGACTTGTCACAAACTCTTTGATAGTCTGTCCCAACACACTTCAAGACAACTGAAGATCCTATCGACATTCTTTTTCCACAACCACATGACTTAAGTACTCCTGAAACACAATTCAAGGTATAGAGTTCAGCAGGCAGATGAAGATAACAACCGGTAACAACAAGAACAATACAAGAAAGCACCAGAGGAGAGAGTACGGGATCCCACACAAGCAAAGCTCAACTCCAACTCTAACCTGGATTTCCAGAATACTCAGTATCACAAAATAAAACAGCAAGTCACTCGCAATATTGTCCAAAACTTGAATCATCTCTGCCCACCACACAACACAGTTCCACCCCCAAAACCTGATCTTCTATACTCCACACCTGTGTCAGCAGCACTGCTGTCCACTTAGCACTTCATTCTCCAAGCTAGAAGGCCACATTACAATCCTTCAGCACCCCCATGTCTCAGTCACACATCCAGTACCAAGTTCTAAACGTTCAGGTTCCTCAATGTTGACAAAAAAGCTTCACCTCCTTAATAAGCCATCAAAAGCTTTACATCTGTTATATTTTCTTTCCAGACTCTTTTCCCACCAGTCTTGGTGGCCTACATTCCAAACTCTAAATCACCAAAATATGCCATATACCTTTGAATCTTCCAGTCATGTCTTTGCAGATGGAAGGATGAGCACAGAAACATCCTGCCTATCAAAAGGCTATTAAATCCTCCAAGTCCGGCTAAAATGTGCTCCACTTCCACTAGGAAGTCTTCTGAGATTCTCCAATTCAAGTCAGAAATAATCTACTACTACCCGAAATTCTATTTTCATTACAATAATTCCTATATATTTCCTTGCTGAGTCAAACAACAATGCCACTTTTAAACTTCAAACACCATTAAAGGCTAGCACTGAACAAGGTAACTTTCTGAGAGCAAAAAACCTTATCAGTTCAATACTAAATGATGTGGTTTTTGCAGACACAATGAGATAAATACTATCGCTTATTTAAGTTATATGGCATACAATTTTTAAAACTAAGCTAGAAAACATTTTCATTAATGTGTTTTACCACATAAGAAATAAAGTATTATACTTTGTCATTATACTAATGACCTAAATTAATATGAAAAACTAGTAAAGATTACTCTGCTATTATGTCACTTATAAAAAGCTGCAATAGCCGGGCATGGTGGCTCACGCCTGTAATCCCAGCACTCTGGGAGGCCAAGGCAGGCGGATCACGAGGTCAGGAGATCAAGATCATCCTGGCTAACACGGTGAAACCCTGTCTCTACTAAAAATACAAAAAAATTAGCAGGGCGTGGTGGCGGGCGCCTGTGGTCCCAGCTACTCAGGAGGCTGAAGCAGGAAAATAGCGTAAACCCGCAAGGCGGGGCTTGTAGTGAGCCAAGATCGCGCCACTGCACTCCAGCCTGGGCAACAGAGCGAGACTCCATCTCAAAAAAAAAAAAAAAAAAAGCTGCAATAGCCATATGGTCCTTATTATCAGATACTCAAGTTATTGGTAAACAAGATTCTGATAAACTAGTTAACATACCACAAAAAATGAATAAACAAAATCTCTCCACAAAATAAAATGACAATTCCGTGGCCAGGCACGGTGGCTCATGCTTGTAATCCCAGCACTTTGGGAGGCCGAGGTGGGCGGATCACCTGAGTTCGGGAGTTTGAGACCAGCCTGATCAACATGGAGAAAACCCATCTCTACTAAAAATACAAAATTAGCTAGGTGTGGTGGCGCATGCCTGTAACCCCAGCTACTCAGGAGGCTGAGGCAGGAGAATCGCTTGAACCCAGGAGGCAGAGGTTGCGGTGAGCCGAGATCGTGCCACTGTACTCCAGCCTAGGCAACGAGCAAAACTCTGTCTCAATAAAATAAAATAAAATGACAATTCTCAGTTATCCCTCAGATAGTGCAATAAAAAACAGTTCAAGAGTAGACCCCATATTTCAACAGATTCATTTTCCACAAGATGAAATGTTCAGGCAGTAACTCTTACCAAAAAGATAAGCACACTGCTCTTAGCATATGGCTTAGCGAACAAATAGCAAGCTATTTATGAGGGAATCAATTAACAACCTTCATAAATTAAACCTGCAATAAGTAGTTCCTCATTTAACAGTTGAAATGTCAGTGATCCACTGCAGCTGAAAACATAATAGAGCCTCAGTACAATGTTCCTCTACAGAACAAAACTCATTAGCAATCAGTTCATTTTAGATACCTTTCTCCCAAATCAAGATAATTTGAACTCAATTAAAAGGCTATACTCACGAAATGTGATCGCTTATGTTTATCATCTAGATTAGCAGTTTATTAGCAGTTTAACACGGCTTCATATTATTTCTATGTTTATTGATTTTAAAAATGAAATGGGGGGCCAGGCACAGTGGCTCACACCTGTAATCCCAGCACTTTGGGAGGCTAAGGAGGGCAGACTGCCTGAGCTCAGGAGTTTGATACCAGCCTGGGCCAACACGGTGAAACTCCGTCTCTACTAAAATACAAAAAATTAGCCCAGTGTGGCAGCGTGCACCTGTAATCCCAGCTACTTGGGAGGCTGAGGCAGTAGAATCGCTTGAACCTGGGAGGCGGAGGTTGCAGTGAGCTGAGACTGTGCCACTGCACTCCAGCCTGGGCAACAGAGTGAGACTCCATCTCAAAAAAAAAAAAAGAAATGGAAGGTATTTATTATAAACAAAAAGGCTAGACATCCTCTACTAATAAACTAAATTAGCAATGAAGGAAAAAAGGTAGAAGTTTTAACTATTAGCATATTCAAAAGAAAGCTGGAATATTCGCCAGTAACCAACAAATTCTTATTCATAATGAATCACCATTTCCTGTCTTACAGATGGAATTCTTTTTTTTTTTTTTTTTTTTTTTTTTTTTTGAGACGGAGTCTTGCTCTGTCACCCAGGCTGGAGTGCAGTGGCCGGATCTCAGCTCACTGCAAGCTCCTCCTCTCGGGTTCACGCCATTCTCCTGCCTCAGCCTCCCGAGTAGCTGGGACTACAGGCACCCGCCACTTCGCCCGGCTAGTTTTTTGTATTTTTTAGTAGAGATGGGGTTTCACCGTGTTAGCCAGGATGGTCTCGATCTCCTGACCTCGTGATCCGCCCGTCTCGGCCTCCCAAAGTGCTGGGATTACAGGCTTGAGCCACCGCGCCCAGCCTACAGATGGAATTCTATGAAACATCTGTATTGGATAGCTACAAGTATCTGTCATACATACTGCTGCCTTCAGAAAACAGTACTACAAGCCATTTTCTTCTCCGTAACTGCTACAGTCTGTGTGTGGTGCTTTAAGGGAAGTCAACCTGGCTGCCCCAGGGGATTTTAGGCCAGAGACCTTACTCTTCAGGAGTTGAAAGCAAACATGGAGGATGCCAAGGTCCAAGGGAATGGTTAAGTAGGAATTCTGCCCATGAGATGAGATACACACCATCTATACAGGGGCAAACTGACCTTGGGAGAGGCAAACTAAGGAAATAAATGCTAGATGAACAAAAAGACTGTCACCTAAGTTCTACTCTTACCCAAAGTGATTAAATTTAATCACCTATCTACCTTCAATAATGGCTGCTGTAGGTCCTGATCTCAGAAACACCAAGACTGAAAGTGACTAAGCTTTTATTTTAAAAGCATCAATTCGTAACTTAGGGAAGTTCAAAACCTGTTTAACTCTAGAAGACTGAGTAAAGGATATTAGTCATTTTCAGTTTTCTCTGCCCATTATGATTACTTCTAATCCCAGTAATGAAATACTATTTCACTTTCAACCACAAAAAAAAATTCCCTATCAACTGCCCCCTAGATATACCATTCCTGAACCAACTGTGATCACACCTTTAACTTCTTCTACCTACTATTTAAATAAACTCTGAAAAAAGCCCTGAAGAAACATACTAATTGAAAATCAAAACATGAATTGTATCTTTCCCGTTCACATAAGAACATTTCATCACTTAAAAATAAAAATAACAAAAATAAACGTCATCACTTAAACTATGTCTTGACCTCTTTTCATTTCAATTAAACTGTTTAAAGCAATTTTTAAGCCTAACTCCATCTTAGCAGTTTTAATGTTTCTATTATCAAGAAGAAAGGAATTTTATGTGGCAACTGATTTTCAAATCTTAAAAAAAAAAAAAAAAAAAAGTAATTGAAACCAGAAATACTCCGATTACGCTCACTTTAATTTAGTGGTATTCACAATTTGTTGCACTATGAACTTACTTGTAATTACCATTACCTGAGTTAGACAACTTTAATATGCCCTCTCAGTCTATGACATAAAATTATATCTCCAGAAGACCTGCTGCTTGCATGTGAAACTCTACTCTGAAACTACTACTCTAATATAGAAGATACTTTTTCTTGTTTCTTTGATAACATGGATAATCATAATGTTCAGTCAAACCATTATGAGGAGACCAGAGGTTTAAATAAACACAAGTCTATTTTCAAATCAATTTCTAACATGATGGGGGTAGCAGCCACCAGATTGGAATAAGATGAAATGGACTGTGAGTGACAAGGGGTGTCACAGATGGCAGATGGCTAGCTAGACAGCTAAACAGCATGTTCAGAGGCACATCACTTCCCATCAGTATCAGAAAATACTTTATGGGGAATAAAAAAAATCTCCATACTAAAAATTCTATAAGCTACAGCACTGGAAATGTTGAGACTAAAAGAAACATCAACTTTCTTTTTTTTTTAAATCTCTTTAAATGTTAACGCTTACTTCTTACTTACAAGAGTAAGTATTCAAAGAAACATTTCCCTAACTTTAAATAACAATTTTCTTCAGAAATCAAATTTCATCTGAGACTAAAAACATGAAATTAGAGTTAGTGTTTTGTACTTAGATACAAAACAATCAGAAACTCGCTAAAGTGAAAGAATGTCCACTGCTACACACACACACACACCCCGCCCCCCCCAAGAGAAAAGCCTACCTAAGTCAGCTCCCCAAACCTCCTTAACTCCTTTCCCCTTAATCTTTAAATGTAGGGCTTTCCTACAATGCACCATCCTCAGCACTCTTCTACAGCTTGTCCCTGATAGATTTTATCTACTCTTATTTTATTCATATCTCCCATGTCTGATCACTTTCTAAGTGATCACCTTTAAACCCAGCCTTCCTTTCCATTGCCACTGCCCAAATCGTCTGCATCACCTCAGGTCTAAATCACCATGATAAGCTAATTTTGCTAGTCTCTTTGCATTCTACACTATCCACATGGCCCTTCCTAAAATTTACACCACTTTGACACAGCTCTGGCTTAACAGCTTTCAGTGGACTTTTACCCCATTAGCAAAAAAGAGAGCCAAACATCTTAGGCCTGCGTTTTAGATCCTTTTTCCTATGGCCTCATCGCTTTTTTTTTTAATTTTTTTTGAGATGGAGTCTCGCACTGTCGCCCAAGCTGGAGTGCAGAGGTGGGATCTCAGCTCACTGCAACCTCCGCCTCCTGGCTTCAAGCGATTCTCCTGCCTCAGCCTCCCAAGTAGCTGGGATTACAGGAGCCCGCCACCAAGCCCAGCTAATTTTTTGTATTTTTAGTAGAGACGGGATTTCTCAATGTTGGTCCTATGGCCTCTTCGTAACCTTTCAACCCTACTTTCCACTCTTACCTAGTGACCTTTGCTCTAGCCATATTGGTTTAATCACTCTATTCTGAATAGTCTAAATGGCTTCCACAGTTTTTTGCAAGAACCATGTCTTTTACTTGGTCCATAATGCATGATGCTATGCCCAGTCTCCAAGAGCCCAGAAATACCAATCCACTTTATATACTACCTCTTCCATAAAGCCTTCACAGAACCCAGTAATAGGAATTTTCTTTCCTCCGAACCCATATAGTAATTATTGCCTACGTTAGGCAAATAGTCATGAACTGCCTGTTGGCCTCATTCTAGCTTTGAAACACAGAGTTCTGCATTGCTAGAAAATTTTCACAAGTTAAATCTTCTCAAATAGCATATTGAATACTTAATTATGAATGAACTTATTCGATGTCTGATTTGCTTCAAACAATGAAGGTTGGGTCAGGAGTAGTAAATTGGGATAGGGATGAAATAAGATTGACCATGTGTTGACAAACTGTTTAAGCTGGGTAGTTCCCACTACTTTTGTATGTATGTAAGAAAATTTCTCTATTTTGTTTAAACATTAAGTATGCTAGCTGAAGATTTGCCCCCAAAATAGGAAAGCTTTTAAAAAATCAAGACTCTGGGCAAGTAAATTTGAGCATTAAAGAATTTGCTGGTCAGGCAAAGTGGCTCACACCTATAATCCCAGTACTTTGGGAGGCCGAGGTGGGCAGATCACTTAAGCCAGGAGTTCAAGACAAGCCTGGGCAAAAAAGGCGAAACTCAGCCTCTACAAAAAACACTAAAATTAGCCGAGCATGGTGGCACGTGCCTGTAGTCCTAGCTACTCAGGAGGCTAAGGTGAAAGGATTGCTTGACCCTGGGAGGTCGACACTGCAGTGAGCAATGATCACAACACTGCACTCCAGCCTGGGCAACAGAGCAAGACTCTGTCTCAAAACAAAAATTTAAAAAAATTCCTTGGCAGTGGGGTTGAGTGGGAAGGATTACGGGGGGCGGCGGCAGGGGGTGGGGGTGGGGAGAATTATTTTTAAAGTATGAATAAGGAAAAAATTTACTACAGTAAATTACTATAGCTAATAGTATTATCTCTATTTCAGGGATCCCTAAGCCCTAGCCCTGGACACTGACCACGGTCCATTAAGAACCAGGAGGCACAGCAGGAGACGAGCATTATAGCGTGAGCTCTGCCTCCTGTCAGATCAGTGGCAGCTTTAGATTCTCATAGGAGCATGAACCTATGGTGAACTGTGCATGTGAGGGATCTAGGTTGCATGCTCCTTATGAGAATCTAACTAATGCCTGATTATCAGAGGTGGATCAGTTTCATCCCAAAACCATTCGGGATCCATGGAAAAACCATCTTCCATAAAACTGGTCCCTGGTGCCAAAAAAGGTGGGGACCACTGTTTGGTATCAGTTTGTTAAAAAATTAAAAACCAGGGTGTGCCACTAAAATGTGAAAAATGAACCATATGTAGAATTCTACCTAGTCTCATCCTTAAGGCATTTGCTTTCTGAGAAAGGAAAAAAAGAAAAACACTGGTTATTTTGGTTGAATTGGGGACTGGACACTGCTACAACACTTTCAGAAATTAAGTATGTTTGGGAATTATTTCAAAATATAACTGGGGAGAATGGGGTGAATACAGATAAAACAAGACTGGCCAGGAGTTGGTAACTGTTAAACTGGATGACTATATAGGGATTCATTATACTTTTCCATCTATTTTTGCCTATGTCTGAACTTTTCCATAATTAAAAGTGTGTGTATGTAGGTATATGTGTGTGTGTGCATACACATATATACCCTTATACATATATCTTACATATATACATACACACACATATTAGTATTTACTTAAACAAATATGCCCAAAAACCAGATTGGAAGCTACTATGTCAAAATTAACAGTGGTTCTCTTTTCTCTTCTCTTCTTCTCTTTCTCTCTTTCTTTCTTTCAACAACAAACATTGCCTGATAAAACAGTAGTTCTCTTTGGGACTATAATAATGACTGTCATTACTTCGCTATCCTTTTCTATATTTTCCCAACCTTCCCACTGAGCATGGGTTACTTTTATAACCCATACATATATTATATATGTGTGTGTGTGTGTGTGTGTGTGTGTGTGTGTGTATATATATATATCTTTTTTTTTTTTTTGAGACAGGGTCTCATTCTGTCGCCCAGGCTGGAGTGCAGTAGAGCAACTGTGGTTCACTACAGCCTTGAACTCTTCCACTGAAGGAATCCTCCCACCTCAGTCTCCAGAGTAGCTGGGAGTATAGGCTCAGGCCAACATGCCCAGCTAATTTTAAAAAAAATTTTGTAGGGACAAGAGTCTCACTATGTTAGCCAGGCTGGTCTGAAACTCCTGTCCTCAAGCGATCCTCCTGCTGGGATTACAGGTATGTGCCACCATACCTGACCCACAGATAATATTTTTTTTAAACTTTGGGGAACCTTTATAACCTAAGGTCTGCCCTAATCACATTCAAAATACAACAAAAGACAGTAAACCTTCACATAAATACAAAGCATGCGCTTCTATTTCTGTTGGCTAATTAAAAGAAGAGAAAGGAGCTAACACTTTACTGATGCACTAACCACCTATACATGGCAAGCACATTTAATCACAAAAAAATTCCACGAGGTAGAATTCTTTTATTCATTTATTTTATTTTATTTTATTTTTTTTTTGAGACAGAGTCTAGCTCTGTCACCCAGGCTGGAGTGCAGTGGCACAATCTCAGCTCACTGCAAGCTCCTCCTCCCAGGTTCACGCCATTCTCCTGCCTCAGCCTCCCGAGTAGCTGGGACTACAGGCGCCCGCCACCATGCCCAGCTAATTTTTTGTAATTTTTAGTAGAGATGGGGTTTCACTGTGTTAGCCAGGATGGTCTCGATCTCCTGACCTCGTGATCCGCCCGCCTTGGCCTCCCAAAGTGCTGAGATTACAGGCATGAGCCACCGTGCCTGGCCTCCACGAGGTAGAATTCTTACACTAGATTTATAGTTGAGGAAACAAAGGCTTACAAAAACTTATCCATCCAAGATTAACACAGTAAAGCAAGATACAAGCCCAAATCTTTTGACTCAAAAGTTCCCATTGTTTATTCTAAACCAGGACAACCGAAGTGTGGTCTGTGCGCACACATACTGGTCCTCGAATACTTAAGTCCGCAAGTGTAAGGAAAGCATTTGGAAAATGTTATGGTAACTTGACAGGGTAAGTTTATGTGACTCAGGAATCTGGTACTAAAAAGTTGCAACATGTTTTTTGTATATCCACTTTTACTTCATTTTTCTCTTCTTTTTTAATACAGACCACTCTACTTTCAAGATACTGTAACAAATGCTTCAAGTTTATAGCAAAAGAAAAAATAAATTAGTTAAAATTAGATAGAAACATAGCCTTCCAAGATGATACAAAAGCAATTTCTGAAGATATGTTTTTTTCTTTTTTTTTTTGAGATGGAGTCTCCCTCTGCTGCCAGGCTGGAGTACAGTGGCACGATCTCAGCTAGCTGCCATCTCCAACTCCCTGGTTCAAGCGATTCTCCTGCCTCAGCCTCCCAAGCAGCTGGGATTACACGTGCATGCCATCACGCCCAGCTAATTTTTGTATTTTTAGTAGAGAAGCGGTTTCACCATGTTGGTCAGGCTGGTCTCGATCTCCTGACCTCGTGTGATCTGCCTGCCTCGGCCTCCCAAAGTGCTGGGATTACAGGCGTGAGCCACCGCGCCCCGCCTTTTTCTTTTTTTTTATTTACTTTTCTTTTTTATTTATTTTTATTTTTTATTTTCTTGAGACGGAGTTTTGCTCTTGTTGCCCAGTTTGGAGTGCAATGGCGAGATCCCAGCTCACTGCAAACTCCACCTCCCAGGTTCAAGCGACTCTCCTGCCTCAGCCTCCTGAATAGCTGGGATTACAGGCACCAGCTACCACGCCCGGCTAATTTTTCTTGTATTTCTTAGTAGAGATGGAGTTTCACCATGTTGGTCAGGCTGGTCTCGAACTCCTGACCTCAGGTGATCCACCCACCTCAGCCTCCCAAAGTGCTGGAATTACAGGCATGAGCCACCATGCCCAGCCCTTGTAGATTTTTTTCAAGCAAAATATAAAAGAATTTTAATATTAAAAATGAAATCAAAAGTCCTATAAATCATTTTAGATCTAAAAGCCTATAGGTAATATATATACATCAACACTACACATATACAAGTTTGAGGAAAAAAATTCCATTTACTTCAGCTACTCAATATTTGCATATCTGACTTAGTGCAAGGCAGGATGCTGGTAATTGCAGGGGACATAAAACAGCCCCTATAAGGGTAGGCAGGCCTATGTACACAGCCAGATTAACCGTAAGTTTTTTGATTAATAGAGAAATGTATTTACTATTTGCTTCATTTAACAAGGATTTATCAAAAATGTTCCATATTATACCTGGGACTGTGCTGGATACTGAAGATTCAAAAATGAATCAGACGCAGCTCCTGACCTTGAGGAGGTTCAGAATCTCATGGGCAACAAAGACTTGCCAGCTATTTCTTAAAGCAAATGTGGTAAGAGTTAACAGAATTATACTCAAATGCCATAGGAGCTTCCCATTTCTGCTAGGGGACTCTAGGAAAGGCTTTTTAAAAGAGATGAATGCCTATTAAAAAGAATTTTAGTGACATTCATCCTTGCTTATCTATGCATTCTTCCACTGTAAAAATAACAAAGAAAAGAATACCAAGATACAGCATTTAACAAAAAATCTTCAAAAGGGGATGATGGGCCAGGCACGGTGTCTCATGCCTGTAATCTCAGCATTCACACGCCTGTAATCTTAGCATTTTGGGAGGCCAAGGCAGGCGGATCACCTGAGTTCAGGACTTCAAGACCAGCCTGGCCAACATGGTGAAATCCCATCTACTAAAAAATATAAAATTAGCCAGGCATGATGGCATGTGCCTGTAATCCCAGCTATTTGGGAGGCTGAGGCAGAAGAATCACTTGAATCCAGGAGGCAGAGGGTGCAATGAGTGGAGATCATACCACTGCACTCCAGTCTGGGCAACAAGAGCAAAACTCCATCTCAAAATAAAATAAAATAAAATAAAATAGGGGGATGATGTTCTTCCTCACATCTGTAAAACACTCAATTATTCCTAGAAGTCCTAAGTGTTCAATTTTAAAATCTAATTTTAAGTTTTAGTATTTATATTCACATAGAGTTTATGTACACCAAGTTCTCAAAATGAGTTTGAATTTGTATTATACTGAGAAAGAAGACAGGACAAAACCATGAAATCTGCAGATATTATTCAAACTTCATTCTATTCCATAATTTTATTCTCCTTCCTTGGGAAGTTTTAGTTTTTAGAAGTTCTGATAAAATTAAGTAAAACATCATATTACAAAATTTTCCCCATCATTTCTCACTGGAAATGGCAAAGAACAATGAAAGATCAATATGCAAAAGCTGTAAGAGGCATTAAGATTCCCAGCCAAACACTAAATCCAGGAAGAGTTTATCGTTTATTTCTAATTCATCATGCAAGTCTTGAGAAGATTTTAAACATGAGTGAAAGAGTTATGAACGTCTATGAGCCCCACTATAGAATCTAAAAAACAAAATCAAAAAAAGCATCACTTCCTTTAAAATTCCATTAAAACTAAATTATGAAAAAATGACTGTGTATCTCATTAATAACATTTTTAAAAGCAATGTGAAAAAAAATCTACCAATTTCTGTTGGACAGTATTTTTAGAATGTATATGCATCAGTTCCTTTGAGCTATGTATTTCCTCTAATACAGGTATTGTGGGTGTTGGGGCAGGTGAGACTTTGCATGCCAGATTCTAAAAATCAGATGCAGGACAGACAGCAACGCTGCACCCTAACAAAAATTCCTTTGGCATCTCACAAAAAGATGTGATAGTACAGCTAAGGAAAATGTATCAGAGCATAATCTCCACCACACCTATGTCCTTCATTTCTGGATGCAGGCTTCAATCACACAACATCAAGAGAAAAGACTAAAAGCAAGACAAACTTTCTATTATGCAATTAAGCTCTTAATAAATAATGCATTTCTTTCCTTCCTCCAACTAGAGATTTTTTAAAAATTGATCTGTAGGGTGTATTTCAACTGTATCTCAAACCTCAATATCTGAGAAATAACAGGGTAATCCTAGGTTGAACATTTATCAAAGAGAGAATATTTTTGAACAAATTGATCACTTTTATTACCCAGAACAATACTGCTTTAATTATGCGGATTTATTACTTTTTTTTTCCCCTCCAGGATTATATAAAGCTGGAGGGTTATCCTTTGGTACAATAGCTTCACTATCAAATAGGATTTAAAATTTACCCTTTGACATCTTCAGGATACAAGCATAATAGTAAATAATCACATTATTTTAATGGCACACTAAGCCCAATAAAGTAGATTAGACATGGGGTGTTGTAATATTTGAGAATACAAATAGGGATCTCTATGCCGTGCAACAGAGCATGGTGGTTAGGAGTTCTGAGGTTAAACCACCCGCTTCAGGATTGTAACTTTGAACTTACCAGCTATACAACCCCAAGCATGCTACTTCCCTTTGCTAACTCCCCATCTGTAAAATGGAGATAATTGTACCTATGTTTCATAGGGTTATAAGAATCCAATATGATAGGCCGGGCGCGGTGGCTCACGCCTGTAATCCTAGCACTTTGGGAGGCCGAGGCGGGCGGATCACAAGGTCAGCGGTTCAAGACCAGCCTGACCAACATGGTGAAACCTCGTCTCTACTAAAAATACCAAAATCAGCCGGGCGTGGTGGTGTGCACCTGTAATCCCAGCTACTCAGGAGGCTGGGGTAGGAGAATCCCTTGAACCCAGGAGGCAGAGGTTGCAGTGAGCTGACATTGAGCCATTGCACTCCAGCCTAGGCAACAAAGTGAGACTTCGTCTCAAAAAAAAAAAAAAACAAAAAAACCAATATGACAATTCATGTAAAGCATTTAGCAAAATAATAACAGCTGCCAAAATTCTGAGAGCTGTAACACAAATACACATAGAATTAAGGCACAGAAGACCCTACACTACTTTACCCTATGTTACACAGTCAATGAAATTCAAATGCCAATTTCTCACTTGTGTCTGTGCACTATGAGCATCCTATTTTCCATTTTCACTGTATCTCTAATATTCAAAATCCCAGAGAAAGGCTTTCTGCAGTACCCTCACATTGATGATGAAAACCAGAAACTACAAAATATGTAGCCTTATTAATAAAATATCTCAACCAATTTTATCCCAACACACCACCACAGGAACAGAAATAAAGCAAAAACTACGAAGTCATTTTAAGGCTTGTTTTACAAAATGCTAGGTGGAATATCAACTGATAAATCCTTATTTAGCACCTGTGTGTTCAGCATTGTGTCGAGGGGAAAAACAGCTATGTGAGAAAGCCACAAGTTCTAAGTAAATGAATATGAAAGTTATACAAGGGACACCAAGTTTAACTACATAGGAATAATGAGAAAGAGGACAATATCAGAAAAGGCTTTTTATTGAAAGCCAAGAAGACTAATTCAAATATGTAAGAACTGTGACAATGGTCATATTCCTTACCTGGGTCCACTCGGTCAGTTTTCTACAGAGCCTACATGGAGGGTCCATTTGTTTTTTGTTTGTTTGTTTTTAAAGGCAAACCAAGATGAGGGGAGGACCATGGTTGAACCTCAGTGATTGAGAATTCATGCTCTTGAAGCATCATACTAGTCTTTAGCAACAAATGGTGCACGCGCACGCACACACACACACACACACACACACACACACATTTCTGAGACTCTGTTGCCCAGGCTGCAATGCAGTGGCGTGATCTCGGCTCCCTGCAAGCTCCACCTCCCAGGTAGCTGGGACAACACGCCTATCTCCTGCCTCAGCCTCCCAAGCAGCTGAGACTACAGGCGTCCACCACCACGCCTGGCTATTTTTTTTTTTGTATTTTTAGTAGAGACAGGGTTTCACCGTGTTAGCCAGAATGGTCTCGATCTCCTGACCTCGTGATCCACCCGCCTCAGCCTCCCAAAGTGCTGGAATTACAGGCATGAGCCACGGCGCCCAGCCTAGACTTGATTTTTTAAAAAGGGCAGGAGAGGGCTACTAAACAAAGACTATGTGAGGAAGAAAATATTTCAAAAATATCAATTAGCAAGTGTTATGCAAGTAACTAGAAATGACAGGAGTCAAGAAGACAAGTTAGAAAATTACTGTTCAAATAATGGTTTCAAATGATGGCAACAAACTTTTTCAGAAAATACACCAATGGATCCAGTCAAACGACATTCTTTTAAACAAACACACTGTATGATAATATATGAACTGCCACAACACTATCAGTAATCCTGACAGAAGGTATAATTACATTGCTTAACTGGCAACTAGGGGCACTCCTTCCTATTAGAACTTGGCAGTTTCAAAAAAGCAGCCAAAAAACATACTACCAAAATTTGAGGCTTTCTCGATGAGCTTAATTTCAGTCCAATTAATAAATGCCTGCCACACCCTACATTAACAGGCACAGATTTGTTTAAATTAATCTCCCCAGGGGCAGGCTAATTCAGGGGTTAGTATTATTAGAATCTGTGTGAACAACTGGGTGCAGGTGTTCACATTACCAACAGGAGAATTAAACTCTTAAACCACTTTTAGCAGATAGTGGGTGTTCGGTGAACTAATGGAATTTCTAAAGGGTGGAGTATACATGGGGACACTAATATGTAAAGCAGTGACACTGTAAGCTGAAAAATAATTTGTCTTTCTTTACAATAAGTGACCGCCATCATTCATCACAGAAAGCTACAGTCACAAGTCAAATTAACTACTGTATCACAATCATCATATTATGCTACATACATATACCTTACTGGTTCAGAATGTAACCTTTCAGAAGAAAAACAAGACTGGTTGTTAACAATCCTGCAAAGTAACTGAACCTCTGTAGACAGTAAATAAACAGCAGACAATGCTCCTTTAGGCCCTGAACGAAACAGGTTTGGCATAAATCTGTTCAATGTGTCCTTTCCATTTTACATAAACAAGTAAAAGGCAAATCATAGAGAGTAACTACCACTACACTGGCTTGCGACTTGCCTTAAGATGAATTTGTTTAGAAAGTTTGTTTTAAATTGATCATATTGGGGGAGGGGGGGCTCGATGGCTCATGCCTGTAATCCCAGCACTTTGGGAGGCCCGGGTGGGCAGATCACGAGGTCAGGAGATCGAGACCATCCTGGCTAACACGGTGAAACCCCGTTTCTACTAAAAAATACAAAAAATTAGCCGGGTGTGGTGGCAGGCGCCCACCTACTCAGAAGGCTGAGGCAGGAGAATGGCAAACCTGGGAAGCAGAGCTTGTAGTGAGCTGAGATCACACTACTGCACTCCAGCCTGGGTGACAGAGCAAGACTACGTCTCAAATAAAAAAAAAAAAAACTTATTAAGTTTGTATTTAAAAATTTAATGGCCAGGCCTGGTGGCTCACGCCTGTAATCCCAGCACTTTGGGAGGCTGAGGTGGGTGGATCACAAAGTCAGGAGTTCAACACCAGCCTGACCAATACTGAGAAACCCCGTCTCTACTAAAAATACAAAAATTAGCCGGGCATGGTGGCAGGCACCTGTAGTTCCAGCTACTTGGGAGGCTGACACAGAAGAATCACTTGAACCCGAGAGGTGGAGGTTGCAATGAACCAAGATCGCGCCACTGCACTCCAGCCTGGGCGATAGAGCGAGACTCCATCTCAAAAAAAATAAAATAAATTTAACATCAGAAAATTTACAACACATTCAAGAAAATGTTAAGTGGCCACAAATCCAAATGAGTACTACAACAATCTTGACTTCTTGAAATAACTTTTCCAACTACAAGAAAAACCAACAAACAAAAAGCTTTGCAATACCCAAAGTTAGTCTGAACAAATACATCATCCCAAAACCAAACAAACCATATCCCAGGAGAACTACCATAAAGAGTAAAATTCAAAGTTTAAGATGTTCTACTGCGAACAAACTAGTCATCTATTCCTCAAGGAGTTCAATCACAGACACAGAATAATTTTGTCAAATATAATTGCCTACAAGACATCAGCACATAGTTCACAGAAGGTTATGAAGACTGCCTGCTTACAAAGAAAACAGAATGCGCTGTTAATGAAAGAATACTAGAAAATGGACAATTATGAACAGCACTAAATGAAACTAATGAACTTGAGAGGACTAATCTTTTTTTAACCACAGTAACTTTTTTTTTAATCAGAAGAAATTGTCCCATTGAATGACAGCTGCCACTGGCACAGTCCCAGGGCAAGGATGCCATCAAAGGTTTTCTCTTAGCACCAGCTACCAAATCCTGGCCCCACACCCTGAGGGAGGACCTGTGAAAGTGCTCACAATAACTTTCTTACCATTAAATCAAATATTTAATGACGAGGAAATACAAACCAAGACTATCACACTTTTTCTTTTTTCTTTTTTTTCTTTAAAGAGATGGGGTTTCACTCTATCGCCCAGGCACAATCATAGGTTACTGCAGCCTCGAACTCGGGGACTCAAGAGATTCTCTAGCCCCAGTCCAGTGAGTAACTGGGACCACAGGCGAATATCACCTTCATATATTTAAAGTAAGTCCTCCATTTTATCATATGAGGTTTCAAGATGAGGGTCCAGATCAAGTGGAAAACTAAGTTCTAATGAAACATCACTCTTACTTTGTTTTTTAGCTGAGGTGAAGTGAACTCACTACAACTACTCATCCATATATAGCAACCATCAGGAATGTGTTCGTATTTACATGCTGCACAAGCAGTGATCACATTCTTGTGTGTGCATATGTGTGTATACATGTGTATGTACATTTCTTTAACCTTTTCAATCTAGTTAAAAGTATTTTCAGTTCACAAGCATGGTATGTGTACAGACACATTTTCCCAGAACTTCTTGTAGAGGACAGGAAATCCTTCATAACATTATTACAACAGCTAAATGACAATTGTCTCCAATAGCCATATACATATACATACCCTGAAAAATGCTTCAATCACTCCACAAACACGAATCTCCAAACTACTGAATACAAGTTTTATATTATCTTCTATCAATAGGATGGCTTATTAAAAAATTTAGTAAATGTGTATTAAGTCCACGGATGTCAACTGCCATAGGCACTTTCTTGAGCTTACTGGGTCACACAAACTAAAGACATGAGTGGCATGACCACGGCAGCGCAAGATCACATTAAGGTGAAAAACCTTGAATCATTTAAAACAGGATGTCTCAACCTCAGTACAGGTGACATTTTGGGCCAGATCATTTTTTGTTGTGGGAGCTTCTTCGTATTATCGAATATGTAGCAGCATCTCTGGCCTCTACCCACTAGATGCCAGTATCACACCCTCCCCAGGTGTGAGAATCGAAAATGTCTCCAGATAGTGACAAATGTTCCCTGGGGAGGAAATTTTGGTCTAGGAATCTAAAAACTTAGTACAGTGTGTCAGTTTCAAAAGAGTATATTCTGCAAAACCAAGGAAGTTCCAAAACAACTTCAGGCATTCCAAATAGCTGCTTTATACAAAACTTTCTTGGATGAAGTAAATGAAACCGTGTTACTGGAGATAGCTAATTCTTCCACATGTGCATGATTAAACACTTGTGATGATGAATCTGGGACAGGCTGGGACAGGAGCCAACAGTGACTGGGTTTTATAGTTTCGATGAATTACACCTCCTTTTAACCCTTCAGTGGACTAACCATCCTGCCAGGGTAACCCTTTATTCGCCAACCATATTCCCTGACGTCTTCCACGTAAGATTCACTCCTGCGGGCCCTCACCTTTTGACACTGCCTCCCACTGCACTGGGGTCAACTCTCACCTAAGAGTTCCGCCACCAAACCAGCTTGTCCTTGCCACATGCCCCCAGGGCCCCAGCTCTCATCCTGGCATACCCTGTCCAGGCCCGCTCTTGACCCCTGACCCCGCCACCCCCTCCCCCCCAGGGAGGTACCTGAAGTAATAGACATCGCTCTTGCCAGCACTTAGCCCAGATTTTCGGATCACTTCCTCCTTCTTCCATCCGGGGGGGAGGGCAGGGCAGTCCATCCTCTTCCCGCTCTCCGTGGCCCGGGATCCCCTGGGCCCCGGCCCCGCGCTCCCCGACGGGAAAGGGACCGGCTCCCGCCGGGGGGCGCCGCCGCCACCGCTGCCGCCGCCGCCGCCGCAGCCGCCGCCGTCGCCGCCAAGGCCGCTGCCGCCACTCGGGGGACGGCCGCGGCCCCGGCCCCGGCCCCGTCCCCGTCCCCGGCCACGGCCCCGGCCCCGGCCACGGCCACAGACGCCGCCGCCCCGGCCCGCCTGCTTCCACCGCCCCCGGCCACGGCCGCCGCCCCGAGCGCCTTCCCTGCGCACGCCGCTCACCGGGGACGGGGCGAGCGCGCTGCCCTGGCCCCCCTGCTCTATGGCGGAGTCGCCGCCAGCGCCGCTGCCGCCCGCCGCGCTCTCCCCCTCCTCCTGCTCCGGGCAGCAGCGGCCTCCCCCCGGGTGCGCGCGCATCCAGCCCCCTCCCCAGCCGGCGCTGCGCTTCTTCCGTAACCGAGCCCTTGGAATCCCGGAGACCCGCCCCGCCCGCAGCGCGGCGCGCGGGGGACGCGCGCAAGCATCATAGAGCGGGCGCGCACAGAGCGGCCCTCCTGCCCGGGGCGTGGCCCCGGCCACCGCCTCTTAGGTCCTCCAAGCGCTCTGGGCGGCCATCTTGTCTCCGCCTCCTCGGGGCCACGCCCTCTGCCGCGCTTTTCCGGCCCGTGCCCCCACTGGGCGCGCGGAGCCGGGAAGGTTGATCAGGCTAGTCACCAGCTGGAGGTGTCATAGTGACTGTGGTCAGTTTGTTTCATACCGGGTAATCTCCACCATTATGTGATTTTACCTATGTTTGCTTCCCAATTAATGAATAACAAGCAAAATAGATCTTATATACTCACTAACTTGGCTATTCATTTAAGGGGATCATAGCCCCTTTTCCCGCCTCTCTGCCCAAAGCTTGCAGGGGAGCTTATACTGAAGGAATGGAGCAAAGTGTCCCATTCGCGGAATACCAATGCACCTCCTGAGCCTGGCTTCAGAGCCATTGACAGATTCTCCTGGAACCTTGTAAGGATGTAGGAAGGGAAATGATAACTTGGAATATGCCCATGAGTCAGATGTGGCTTACCTCTATATTCTTCTTAGAGTGACCAGAATCCCTAAATCCATCTAGAAATTTCCAGATGTCTTTGTCTAATACAAAAATCAATGGCCTTTTATTTGGTAAATATTCCCTTATGTTGAATGTGCAGCCTAACCTACTGTCACAAGCCTTTAGGAAACTGTGTGGGATTCTTTTCGGTCAGCCAACTCATCATCCAAGAATGATTTTAAAGCATAATGACAAATCGATTAAGGAAACTGATTTGAATTTTAGAAATGCATATTTTCTATAAGTTGTTGAACATTTATACAAGTGTGCTATTGAAATTCAAGACAATGTATTCTGAAATGTTTGGAAGATTGAAAAATGTAAAGCACATGTTATCAGCCTGATGATAAGCTATCTTGGGTTTCCGTACTCATATGACCTAAAAACGAGGACCAAGTTTAACGTATAGAAAAAGTTGATTAATATAAAGTAACGAAAATCTAAAATTAATTTGGTTTATCTTTGCAGTATATGCAAACATTAACTCATACACACGAACTTGTGTGTCTCTAAACCTGACCCTAGTCTTCTTTTAATGTCCTTTAGTTGAAAGACACTAATTTATGGCTTCCTACAAAAAATTTAGAAATGTGAATCTAAAAATTCATCAAGTAAGTTCTGAGGAGAGAGATCAGTACTGGAGACATTCACATAGAAGTCGTTTGTGGCCAGGCGCGGTAGCTCACTTCTGTAATCCCAGCACTTTGGGAGGCCGAGGCCGGCGGATCGCGAGGTCTGGAGATAGAGACCATCTTGGCCAACATGGTGAAACCCCGTCTTTATTAACATACAAAAATTAGTTGGGCGTGGTGGCGTGCGCCTGTAATCCCGGCTACTTGGGAGGCTGAGGCAAGAGAATCGCTTGAACACGGGAGGCAGAGGTTGCAGTGAGCCGAGATCGCACCACTGCACTCCAGCCTGGCAACCGAGCAAGACTGCGTCTCAAGAAAAAAAAGTCATTTGTGAAAATGTCAATTGAAGGAGACCCTGCAAGTAAGTAAGATCTCCAAGGAAGGGCTTGCATGGTTAATAATAAAAGGAAAGAGGATCAATAACTGAATCTTGAAGAATGCCAATACTTAAGGTTCCACTGAAGGAATAAAGGAAAAAAAAGATATTAAAGTTTGTATGACGTAAGAGAGTACTCTGATTTTCACACATAATTGAAAATAAAGGGTAAACATGAACAAAAAATCTCAGTAGAAACGGTAATTGAGACAGGTGGTTGAGACAACAGATGGAAACAGGTATACTTTTGGAAAATTCTACCTTTTCATGCTGTGCTAATAAGGCTGTAGATCAAATGATATATTGGATACAAAAGCATTCTTAAAGAAATAAATCACAGGATTTTCGGGTCATTATTTTGACTTCTACTACCAGATTCCATTTGCTAAATCCCAGAAGATGTAGCCTAATGTTTCCTCTGTTAAGAAAAATCTCATTTAGACATATCAAAAGCTTTTTGGTTACACTTGAACTTTTCTACTGTGATACCATAGAGCAAAGTAAAAAAAAAAAACAAAAACAAAAAACAGATAAAAATAAATGCTCTTATTTATTCTCCCACTAAAAGAAAAAAAAAAATACTCCAATTAGGGCAACAATAAATTCCAAAGGGGACTAGATTGAGATCGAAAACTGTTAAGAATAGACGCTAAATACCTGAGAGAGAGACCACTTTGTTTCTCTTAAAATACTGGACAAATAATAAACCTTTTATACTTCTAGGAAAATGCATTTTCTATCACTCCTCCAGGAAGCATAACAATGTTGTTTTTCTCAGGTAGTAAAGTTATGACCAAATTTTCAATTTGGTCTCTCTTACAATGGAGAAGGCTTGCTCACTTACCTCTTGGAAAAAGTGAAAGACAAAAGCAAGACAGGATCTGGTCCACTAAATGAACAAACAGAGATGTAACCACCTGTGATCTCTGCCTCCCAGGTATAGAGGCAGGTGCTAAAACACCAACTGTCACCCCTAGAAGACTATTCATTCTTTGATTTTTCCCTTTATTGTTTAGCAGGTAAAACTGAGTAAAGTTAAGCCATTAAAGAAAAAATTGTTTTAAAGAAAGGTGTTAATCTGGATTTTTATTTTGAAAATTAGAACACATTCAGGTAATGAAACTTCGAAGAATATTAGGAGGTGAGACTGATTTTGAGAACTATATATTCTGTCAAATATATAACCTGCATTTAAACCTTTGAGTGTGATAAAATACCCAATAAAAGCAGGGTTTTTTTGTTTGTTTTTTTGTTTCGTTTTGTTTGGTCTTTGTTTTTTGGGTTTTTGTTTGGTTGGTTAATTGGTTTATTGGGTTTTGTTGTTGTTGTTGTTGTTGTTGTTGTTTTGGCCTCCTGTGTATAACTGGTACCACAGGTACATGCCACCACACCCAGCTAATTAAGACTTTTTTTTTTTTTTTTTTTTTTTTTTTTTTTGGTAGAGATGGGAGTCTCCCCCTATTGCCCAGGCCGATCTCAAACTCCTGGGCTCAAGCAATCCTCCCGCCCCACTTCCCAAAGCCCTAGGATTATGGGAGTGGGCCACCGCACCCAGCTAGAAAAACGTTTCAAATACTGGAAAACCTTACTTTTTTCAATGAACATTTTTGCATGAAGGAGTAACAGGGACTTTAGGGTTTTTTTCTCTTAGACTCCAAACAGGTCAGAATTTATCAAGACATTACATAGGAGTAAGGGCACAGTGGGGGGGATAAAACATTTTCCAGCACTAATTAACAGGTTTTATGATTCACTAGGTTGGCCCAACTACTGTTCTCACCTAATTCCCAGGCACAGCATGTCACGAGGCCAAATGACACTTTCAAGTGCAAGAGCTTGTAGTATGAAGAGGGCAAAGATCATCTAGTAGCCATCAAGCTGGACGTCCAGAGGCAAAACTCCTTATGTGAGGAATTTAGAAGTAATTAGGCTCCCCTATTATCTAAAGCTGGCGTCTGTGTCCAGGCTTCTTTCCCAAAAACTTGTAAGTAACTAAAATTTCTACACGTCTCCCATGCATGCATGTCAAAACTTATTATGCAACCCTTGCTGACATTAAGACACCAAAATGTCTAAAAATGTAATCATTTATCATGACCTACGTGGTTAATATGGCCCAAATTCCCTTTAAGCTCCTGCTTTAAGGTCCATAAATATCCCTAAGGAAAATCCACTCATTCCTCTTTTGCTGAGGCGCCCTGCTGTACTCTTCTGCACTGTTCTTTCTTTCTAATAAAACTTGCTTTTTCGAACCTGTGCTGTCTTCTGTAAATTCTTCTCACAACCCTGTGACTTGTGAGCCAACCACTTTCCAATGCCAGGGCTCTGACACCGCACCTGGCATAGTATAAATAAAGTTTTTGTTTGTTTGTTTGTTTGTTTGTGTTTTATAACCTTCCACTTGGAAAGACTACAGAGGAATCTTGCACTGCATAGTTCAAACTAAAACGAGAAGAGTTAATTATCTGAAAAGAAAGAGAAAACAAGAAGGGGTAAATTTTGAACCAAGGGAAAACATTTAAGAAGTGTCTGATATTTTTTAAATTGCTGTCAGTTATTACATTTGTCATAAGTAAATGTTTAGGAATAAAGGATGGAGACATGCTTATTTTATTTAACTCTCCCAAAATTAAAAAAAAACAAAAAATGGAAAACAAAACAGTGCAACCAGTAGAAAGAAAATGATCTTTAGGTTTTAGAGCCCTCAGATACCACTTAATATGCTGAACAGTGGTTTTTAACTTTAATTCTGGCTGCAAAACACCAGAATGCTAGGACATATGATACATCAGAAATGAGGGCTGACTATGCAGTTTACAAGTGAGGAAGGAGTAGTCACTGAGTAAATCAGAAAATACATCTCACCAAAAGAGACTTTGTACCTAAAATGGCTTTCCCAAGTCCTCATGCATACCTCACAAGAGGCAAGGCAAAGACTAGAACTCCAGTCTCCTGACTCCAAGTTTAGAGCTTTGTCTGCTTTCACTGCCTGTCCCACCTTCAATGGCCTCTTCACTCTCATGCTTGCTGCTACTTCAAATTGGAAAGAGATTGTCTGTTTCCACCCACACTCTCACCCCAACCTTCCATTTGGCTAATTTCTACTTATCTCTTAGGTTTCACCTTAGACATTACTTCATCCAAGTTGCCTTTTCTAACCTCCCCAGAAATTCCACTGCTGATTCGGTGCCCCCCAGGTTGTATACTCTGCGCCATACTAGTATCCTCATCCATTTATTGTACTTTATTGAATTAGTTTTTTAATTGTCTTTTGTCCCCCACCAGCCCACAAGGCACTTTTCATATTCACCATTGCATTCTCCGTGCCTATTAGTGGACTTGCCGGGCACATGGGAAGGGTTCATTAGATAGCTGATGAATACATTGAATTAATACTTTTTTTTTTTTTTTTTTTTTGAGACGGAGTTTCGCTCTTGTCACCCAGGCTGGAGTGCAGTGGTACAATCTCAACTCACAGCAACCTCCACCTCCTGGGTTCAAGAGATTCTCCCGCCTCAGGCTCCTGAGGAGCTGGGATTACAGGCACCTGCCATTATGCTTGGCTAATTTTTGTATTTTTAGTAGAGACAGGGATTCACTATGTTGTCCAGACTGGTCTCAAACTCCTGACCTCAGGTTACCCTTTTGTAAAAATTGTATAGTCTTAAAATAATGAGCAGCATATTTACTTCTTAATGAAAGTATAATCACATGGATTATATAAAAAAGAAATTCACAGCTCCTCCAATCTTTGAAAATTTGAAAAGGTTTCCATGCCTAAGAGATATTTAACAATAAATTTGACCTTTTTTGTATAAATGTGGGGTACACGTGCAATTTTGTTACATGCATTGATTGTGTAGTGATAGTCAGGGCCTTTAAGGTATCCATCAACCATATGATACACATTGTACCCATTAAGTAATTTGTCAGCAACCACCCTCTCCCACCCATCACTCTTCCAAATCCCCATTGTTTATTATTTCACACTCTATGTCCATATGTACGCAATAGTTAGCTCCCACTTATAAGTGAGAACAGTGATATTTGACGTTCTGTGTCTGGCTTGTTTTGCTTAAGATAATGACATCCAGTTCCATCCATGTTGCTGCAAAAGACATGATTTCATTCTTATTTGTGGCTGAATAGTATTCCATTGTGTATATATGCCACATTTTCTTCATCCAAACATCTGTTGATGGACACTTACGTTGATTCCATATCTTTGCTATTGTGAATAGTGATGCAATAAACATATGAGTATGGATATATTTTGGATATAATGATTTCTAATAGTTTCTTTAACTTTGGGTAGATAACCAGAATTTAACTTTATCGTAATTAAAAATGAGGCTTAAATTCATTTTACAAATATGTTTGATTATAAAAGTTATAATGTTTTCTTTAGTCTCTTCTACATCAACTTTAACTTGAACTGTTTATTAGTTCCTCAAAAATATTGGAGAATATATATCATAAAAGATAATCACAAAATGACTACTTCTAAAAACCTATTTCTGAATTGAAATATTTATCTGCATTCATGTTTCTGCTCATTTGACTTCAAATAATTTGACTCCTCCTAATAGTCTAAGTTATATGTACTCACATGTGTCTCATGTCTTTTTATTTTGGAACCATCTACAAAGTTGTCAGGGTATTATCTTTATGGCTTTGCTCATTTCTAATGGGCCCCTAATCTGTAGTACTTTTGAGAATAGTTTAAAAACCTAATAGAGGGCTCGTGATTTGACCCAGTGATCTTGTTCTGAAACACTTTCAGACTTTGTATTCCAAGTCGTTGCATACCTCAAGACTCCCCAACAAGTTAATCACAATTATACGCCATTGTACACAATTGCTTCTCTCCAGGCAGCTGTTATTATTGCCACATATCCTTTTACATAGCTTGGAAGTCTGTCCTCTGGGGTGGGGGATTGGAACAACAGTGACCCAGCAACTTTCTCTGTCACCATCTGTGGCAGACACACTGGTTGGCAAAATCAAACACCCATTAGCGATTTGAGTTTCCCTTGCCCACCTTCTCTATAGAAACTAGAAAGTATAAATACTCTCCCAATCTCGCTTAGGCAAGAATAGGAGAGAAGCAAGAGTGACTGTGGGAAACTGTTTACTTCTTTATCTTAAAAAAAAAAAAAAAGAGAGACACTGGGCACACTGGCTCAGGCCTGTAATCTCAGCACTTTGGGAGGCCGAAGTGGGTGGATCACCTGAGATCAGGAGTTCAAGACCAGCCTGGCCCACATGGTGAAACCCCATATCTACTAAAAATACAAAAAATTAGCCAAGCACGATGATGGGCGCCTGTAGTCCCAGCAGCTCAACAGGCTGAGGCAGGAGAATTGCTTGAACTCGGGAGGTGGAGGTTGTAGTGAGCTGAGATTGTGCCATTGTACTCCAGCCTAGGCAACAGGAGTGAAAGTCCATCGCAAAAATAAATAAGTAAGTAAATAAATAAATAAATAAATAAATAAATAAATAAATAAATGAGATAAAAAAGATATGATCGGCACTACCCTTTTGCCTTTGTTCCTGCTGGAACATGGGCATGATTTTTGAAACTCTGACAGCTGTCTTGCAACTATGAAGCAAAGAACGTTAAGATAAAAAGCCAGCATCCTAAGAATAGCAGAGCCAGAAAATGGAGAGCTGAATGACATTATTGAGCAGCTGAACTGTCTTGCAACTGTTTATCTCCAGACTTTTTGTTATATGAGTAAGACCATGTTTGATTAAACCACTGTTTAGTTTTTGGATACCTGCAGCAGAAAGCATTTTTTGCTGAAATAAAATTTCTTCTTTTAATGGATTGTTTAAATCTTGCTAAAATTCAGGCAGCTCCTAAGCTTGAGACCTCGGTGTAACAGATTGCGAAGAGTAAAGGAAGAAGTCAGAGAGAAATATAAAGAGAGAGAGCAGGGGAAAGTTGTTAGTAGGCTTTCCCCTAGTAGCAGCAGTCCAGGAGAGGTCTCCCGTTCACACCCCGGTGGAAAGAAAGGTATTCCAAGGGGCCACCTCTGCTTGGGCTCTAATTCCCTTGCTAGGCACAATGCAAGCTCCAGCTCCAGAAAGTATGGCCCAGTAAATTATCTTTGAACTTGATCATTTCATAGCAACTGTCCTCTTTTCTGAATACAGTAACAGGTATGGGGAAGGAGACCCTTGATCAGCATTTCTCCAACTGAGATCCACAAATGGACTCAGTTTGCCAATTCCCTACCACAAAATTTTAGCATAAAATTTTCATTTCAATAATAACATTTTTATTTTCTTTTAAGCCCCAACATAAGCATACAATGGACTGTCTGCATAACCATCTGGTATCTGAGTCATATTTCCTTATTTCACTGCCCCAGCTTGATCTAGTTGGTAATAAGCAGTGCTACTTTGAATGACATTAACTAATGATAAAGGAACAGATGCCAACATAATATGCAAATAATGAGTTTGTGCGTATGAAGACCAAGTAACTTCAGGGCACATTGAATGAAAGTTTCGTAATCATTCCATCAGAGAAAAGGGGTGGGAAAACTTAGTCACCTGAAGAGCAAAGTGGCACCTGTAGGCCAAAACCCAAACTATCTGACTAGTTTCAATCTGTGTCATCACTTTGGGATCAATAATCTGGTTTCTGGGAAAATAATAATCTATAATAGCAATTTGACTTGACTACTGTTTAATAATTTTACTTGTATTTAACTTATAAATTTATTCAATTTTTATAATTATGGAAGAGCCACATGGTTAAAATGAGTTAAATGAGGCTAAAGTGAGTTTTATGCTTTCACATATTTATGTGACATCAGAACAATAATACAATACAGGTTGGGTGTGGTGGTTCATGCCTGTAATTACAGCACTTTGGGAGGCCGAGGCAGGAGGATTGCTTCAGTTCGGGAATTCAAGACTCAAGACCAGCATGGGCAACATAGTGCGACCTAGTCACTACTATAAACAAAACAAAAAAATTAGCCAGGCATGGTGGTGCCTGCCTGTTGTCCCAGCTACTCAGGAGGCTGAGGCAGGAGACTTGCTTGAGCCCAGGAGGTCGAGGCTGCAGTGACCTAAGATGGTGCCACTGAACTCCAACCTGGGCAACAGAGTGAGACCCTGGCTCAAAATAATAATAATTCTTATTATTATTTAACTCAACACTGTGGAATCGAGTCCTCAGTAATTTTTTCCTTGAAAAAGAAATATATATCCTTTTTTCAATTTTGAGAAACAGTTCTCTAATTTTCAGTCTCACCATCAAATTCTTTCTTCCTATGCGATGAGATTTCTGAGAAATTAATAAGTATAAGTGTCTCTCGTGACCCATCTTGAAATTCTTTCTCTCCTTGGCTTATGAGATATACCCTTCTGATTCTCCTTCTATTACTTTCAAGTTCTCTTTGGTGTACCTTTTTTCTTGGATAGTTCCTCAAATGATCTGTTTTCCCAGGTTCCATCTTTAGGTGCCTTGTCTGCTCGTTCTACCTGCTCTGCCTTGTCAATGTCGCCTACTCACCAGCTTTAGCTACAGGAACTCACCCTTGCCTTCCAGTGACAACATGGCCAATGCGGCATCGGCGAGATCATCCTATATATACTATAGATAACCCTATAGCAGTTTTCCAGATGACAGATCACACTATTGGCTACTTTTGAGGTCTTGAGGAGGCCCCAAAACTGGTACCCCTCTGTCCCTCCTGAGTAGTGAAACTAATTAAGAAACAAGAAGGCCGGGCGCAATGGCTCACGCCTGTAATCCCAGTACTTTGGGAGGCCCAGACGGGCAGATCACGAGGTCAGGAGATCGAGACCATCCTGGTTAACACGGTGAAACCCCGTCTCTACTAAAAATACAAAAAATTTAGCAGGGTGTAGTGGCGGGGGCCTGTAGTCCCAGCTACTCGGGAGGCTGAGGCAGGAGAATGGCGCGAATCCGGGAGGCGGAGCTTGCAGTGAGCCGAGAACACGCCACTGCACTCCAGCCTGGGCGACAGAGCGAGACTCCGTCTCAAAAAAAAAAAAAAAAAAAAAGAAAGAAAGAAAGAAACAAGAAAAGGAATGAGAAAAATGACATCCAGAATAACTCCATCATGAGAAAGTATCGCTTAGAGAATGTGTGAAAGCTGAATGGGCTTGTCACTGAATTCCAAAATTTAATGGCCTAACCTACCTTGCTATAACTGGACTGTCGGCAGTGTCTCCATCCACCTCTTGAGGTCTGGCCTTTACTCTTACATTTTGTAACATGACCAAGAATAACCAAGAACAAATGTGCTAAGCAGGCAGGAAAACGCCAAAAAAAGGAAGAAAAGAGAGGAAGGAGCTGAGCTACCAAGATCCTGTTCTTTCCAAATTCACCATTCACTCTACCTCTTCAGGGGATTGGGAAAAGAGACCAGGAGTGTGAAGAGAAGAATAAGGAAAACAAACAAACAAGCAAACAAACACTGTTTAAAAACAAGAGTAGAAAGGTGACATTCCCCTTTAATAGTAATATCATTTGTGAGTGCTAAAAACTGTTTCCTTAAGTATTGTTTCAAAATCATGTTACCCCATAAATATATATCTACTACATACCCACAACAGTTTTAAAAGAAAATTTAAAAATACATATGTTAAAGGGTTGGTATTTTTCTGAGAAGTTTGGAAAATATTCAGATGAATTAATACTAAATTTAGAATACCAGATTATAAAATCTAAGTGGTCCGAAAAGATAGAAGGACAAGATATTGCTATAGTATTTCAGTAAAGTAAAGCAAGTTTACAGATTTCACTGGGACATATATTGTAAAGGTAGAGCTAGCACAAAGAAAGTCAGTAATGTGATTTAAAAGAAATATAATTTGATTCAGGTCTAGTTTTTGCCTAAACTTGTTTTATCATGAAACAATTAAGATAAGGAGATAATCTCTGAACATACTGATTTTAAATGAGTCTTTTGTGACCATTGTGAGAATATATTTTTTATTTGCCAAAGAAATATGACTTTACAGTATATGTTATTTACTCTTCCAAGATACAGCTGAACTGGTGGGGAATTGGGTTGTGCAGATGGCACATTTTGTATGTCCCTCACTCAGATAATTGGATTGTAGAAACAAAAGAAATAATCAAGATGTCAAACTTGAACATTCCTTTTACTCATAAATACTTTGGTGTTGCTCTTATTTCCATAAGCAGAGGGCAGATGATTTTTAGCCCCGTAGAAATAGCAGAACGTGCAGGCTACTAACTTCACTTCCTTGAACTAACATTATGATATCATCACCGGATTCCTCAGCACAACAGCCTGTTCTTAACTCATTTCCAAATGTTTTCTCTCACTATCATCTTGATCAGACCATCCCATTCTTAGGTTCTTACTGTGCCTTCTCACTCTGTCTTAAACAGACAAGTCCTTCAGCTGATCACATTTTTTTTTTTTTTTTTCTTTTTTTCCTACTAAGTATTTATTTATTTATTTATTTATTTATTTTTTAATTTATTTATTATTATTATACTTTAAGTTGTAGGGTACATGTGCATAACGTGCAGGTTTGTTACATATGTATACTTGTGCCATGTTGGTGTGCTGCACCCATCAACTCGTCATTTACATCAGGTATAACTCCCAATGCAATCCCTCCCCCCTCCCCCCTCCCCATGATAGGCCCCGGTGTGTGATGTTCCCATTTCAAACGTGTCACCAGGTTGACCTGAACGCATTGGTTTCTTCCTATCTTGTTTCTTCCACTTTTTTATATAAGATAGATTTTTCTAGGAGGACACTATTTAACTTTTCAGCACATATCCCCATGTTTTTTCCTAGGTACATAGAAGCCCTGCTTTCTGTATATTGTACCATTTCCTTATTCCTTCAAAACATTTTAAAGGTCTTTCCTGCCTGTATACACAGAGCTTCCAAACAGCTTTCCTGTGTTTTACTCATTAATATGGGCAGCCAGGATCTCCAGGCATTTGAAGAAAGCCTTTAACATGGAAAACCAGAGCAAGAAAACAACAACAACAACAAACAAAAAAAAAAAAACGGAAAAAATAACTTTGGAAAAAACAGAGGCAACAAAGGGAATTGAAGAAACTTTTAAAAAATCTAGGAATATAATATTACTCAGAGATTAACATACTCGGAAGATCCCTTAGGATGAACCAGACAATATTAAAAAAGAAGAATCAGAGGATAAGGAAAACCTCTTAGAAATGTAACTATAGTAGCATAATTTTTAAAAAAATCAATAGAAATATTAGAAAATTGTTAAGAAAATCTCCCAGAAAAGGATGTTAAAAAAAAAAAAAAAAAAAAAAAAAAAAAAAAAACACAGAGAAATCAAATTAGGAGGTCCAGAAACAAATAACAGACATTCCAGAAACAAATTTCAGAAACAAATAACAGACTTAACATAGAGAAATGATTTTTTTTCTAATTAAGGAATTTTTCATGACATGAGTCCTCCAGATTGAAAGGCCCACTGAGAACCCAGCATAATGAAGAAAATGCAATCCCACACCTGCATACAGTATCATGAGACTTCAGAACACCACAAATAAAGGCCATAAGAGCTTCAGGGATAAGAAAATTCACATGTAAAGGATTGACAGTAAGAATATTGTTGAATTTCTCAACAATACTGAAAGCTGCAAGGCAAAGAAACAATGCATTTAAAAATTTGCTTTTAAATTATTTTCAAACTAGGATTCTATACCTAGTCAACAATCATCCCCAGAACTACAAGGTAGGTCTCAGAAAATAAGTTTCTTAAGCACCCTTCCTAGAAAGCTGCTGGAGGATGTGTTCTACCAAAACAAAGGAGTAAACTAGATTTATGAAGATGGGAGATCCAGGCAAGAGAAATTCCAGTACAAGAGAGTGGGAAAAGAACCGCAGGATGATGAGGAATGAAGCTCTTAGCTGCACAACAGGCCTGGAGAGCAATATTCCAGTTTAAAGGAAGAGGGAAGAGGTTATAGAAGGCACATCTCTAGTGGGGAAAAAAAGAGGATTGGTTATCTGTGCTGATGGCTATGTAGAAAATTATATTAAAAAGCTCTTGGAGTGTGTGGGGAAAAAGAATCAGTGATCGTTACATAGAATACTAAGAAAATTTTAAAAAGAGGTTATCATTGAACTTTGATGAAATTCTTTGACGAACTTCCTTGGTGAAGGGAAAAAAGAAAAGAAATATAATCATGGTCATAATATTGTGATATTTTGTAGTATGTAATAGTGGTTAAGTGATTGAATCAGAAATTAGAAAGGTGAACCTACACTAAGGAAGCGGCTAAAAGTGCAGAGATGTGTTGCCTCTGGGGAGTGGGACTGAGAAATAAACAGATGGAACAAGATACTGGATATTTCCTTTATATACGTCTGTTCTTTAACTTTTTGAACCATGTGCTTGTATTATTTTGAATACAATTTGACCATTTTTAAAAATTGTAATGTGATTTTCTTTTAGTACCTTTACTTACAACCTCATGATAATAAGGTTAATTATCTCTTTTTCCTGAGTAGCCAGCCCCTGTGTTAGACACTATGCATGCATTATGTTTAATCATCACAACATCATGCAAAGTAGATATTATTATCTTCAGTGTACAGATGAAAAAACTAAGGCATTGAGAGATTAAATTACCCATCGCTGTTTACCCAAATGACAAATAATAAATTTGAAGTTGAACCTAAGTCCATCTGGCTTTAAAACCTAGGCTCTTTCAATTACACATTGTGGGTAAGTACAACTATACCTTTGTTTATATGCAATTTTAATTTTTGTATGTTAACTAATTATTCCCTGTGTGCACTTAATGTACATTTGAGTCACTGTTGTTTGTGATGGCGTTATTCCTTAAGTCGACATTTTCAGCATGTAGCTTACTATCTTCTTCAGGCTCCTAGTATATAGTATTGGAGGACTCTTCCTGTTTTTCCTTTAGGTCACCTGAGGTTCAGAGATTGCTCTCGGCTGTAATTCTGAGCTAAAATACATTTTTAGCACTGAATGATAGCTCTGAACTGTTCCTGGTGTTCACTGGCAAGTCTGATGGCTTGGTGAAGGGAGAAAAAAATACCTGTTAAAGAAGGAGAGTTGTGTCTAGAAAATCAGAGTCCCTGTAGGCTCAATGACTACAGAGCTGAATGTTAGAGCAGCAGTCTTAGGAGAGACAGAGAGGAAAGCTTGCTCTTTGAGTGAGAATTATGCCCTCATTCCTTCCCCTTACTCATCTCCTTCATCTATTAATCAGGGAATTCTAATATAGGAGTTTCATGAAGATAAAAGTAAATAAAAAGATTAAAGCAATATCAAAACATTTAATGAGAAATATTTTTTCTTTAAAAGACATATAAACAGAAATGTTTACAAATGTTTCTAAACATGCCATTTGTCTGGAGTAAATACATAGGAAGATGATACTTCTTGGAATCTAGTAGCAATTTTTTAAAAGTTAGGATTAGAAATTGATTTTTTTTAGCATCTAAACTTAGGATCAGAAAGAAATGGTTTTCCAATTGTATCTTGCTTTGCAGTGTACACTAAAATAACATTTTAACATCTATACTAGATTTATTGTTAGCCACCGCAATTTGTAGAATACTGTAATTAACCGGCCCTCGATAATAAATAGCACATGAGGATGCATAAGGAAAAACTTCCAAACTAATTTTATTTTTTATTTTGTTTGAGATAGGGTCTCCCTTTCTTGCCCAGGCTTGTGATTGTGCAGTGGCACAATCACAGCTCATTATAACCTCAAACTCTTGAGCTCAAGCAATCCCCCAGCCTCAGCCTCCTGAGTAGCTGGGACCAGAGGCATGTGCCACCATGCCCAGCTAATTTCTATATTTTAAATTTTTTGTAGAGACAGGAGTTTTGCTGTGTTGCCATAGCAAACTTCTGGCTTAAGTGATCCTGTTGCCCCAGACTCCCAAAGTACTGGGATTACAGACGTGATCCACTATGCCTGGCATCAAACTAATTTTAGAGAGAAATGGAGAATTAATAGATGCATGAAAATATAAAAAGAGAAATCTGTTCTTATTTTAGCATATATCTTCTGCAAACTTTTCAAAACCAAATCATGATCTATCACAAAGGAAACAAGTAATTAGTGAAACCACACATTAAAAAATGATAAATTTTACAGTTTTAAAAATGAATAAAAAATTATATGGTTGCCATATAGATAAGAAATAGTTTCATTAAACATTGTGTTATTTTTCTGGAGAAAGGGCAAAACAGAGACTTTTAAAACAGTGCTTCATGGGAATTACTTGAGGGGTTTCCCAAATGCATAATTTTTTTAAAGTCCAAGTTTTAGCTTTTTGTATACTTTCCATTTTAAAGCAATCTCAAACTTCCGGAAAGGTTGCAAGAACATCTGTTTCCTCACTATTTTAAAATAAAATTGTTAACATGACCTTCTATAACCCCAAATATTTTAATTTGTAATTCTTACAAATAAAGGCATTTTTCTCCTTAATAATGCCAATGTAACCATCAAAATAAAGAAATTAAAATTGATATATTACTATGATCCTCAGATGACATTCAAGTTCTGACAATTGTCTCAATGATATTTTTTGTTTTTGTTTTTGTTCTTTTGAGACGGAGTCTTGCTCTGTCACCCAGGCTGAAGTGCAGTGGCATGATCTTGGCTCACTGCAATCTCCGCCTCCCAGGTTCAAGCGATTCTCCTGCTTCAGCCTTCTGAGTAGCTGGGACTACAGTGAAGTGTCACTACGCCTCGCTAATGTTTTTGTATTTTTAGTGGAGACGGGGTTTCACTGTGTTAGCCAGGATGGTCTAAATCTTCTGACCTCGTGATCCACCTGCCTCTGCCTCCCAAAGTGCTGGGATTATAGGCGTGAACCACTACGTCCAGCCATACATCAACTTTTAATTTATTGGAGGTCATTTTATGCTGCTGGCTTGACTCATTTTTGCATAGAGCTTAGCAAGCAGTTTTTTGTTTTCCTCAGGTTCTTAGTGTAATATTGAAGGACTCTTCATATTGTATTTTTCTCTAACTGAGCTGCATTTTAGAGATCATGCTCAGCTATAATTCTGAGCTTAAAGAAATGTTAATACTGAATGACAGCCCTGAGCTGTTCTCAGTATTTATTTGCCTGGGAATAAAGCATCTGTGTTAGTTTTCTTTTGCTAGATAACAAATTACCACAAATTTAGTCGCTTAAAGCAATACACATTTGTTATTACACAATTTACATGGGTCAGGAGTGTGGAAATGGCTTAACTGGGTCCTCTAATGGTCTTGTCATGGGATCCTTGGGGCGTTGCTTTGCCAGCTGGAAACCTCTGTGGTCAGTGGTGCCTTTGCCTGAGTTTTGCTCTGGCCTGCTGGGCTTGTTCCGCCCACTCGCCTGGCAGGCTGCACTAAGCTTCCACTACTGGCCTGGATCCCATGTCTGCCAAGGGTGAGCCAGGCACGGAGCAGTGAGGGGTTTGTGAGCAAGCGTGGGGTCTGGCTACTGTGTATAGCCAAGCATGCTGGCTGCAGTGGGGCGCGCAGCTCCAGGCCCAGCACAGGCACTGGCTCCCTGCGATGCTGCAGCTAGACCAGGTGTACCATAAGCAGCTTCCACAGCTGACATCGGGGAATACAGTGGTGCCCAAAAGCTTGGAGACACCAGGAACCGTAGATCCCTAAAGAGGGTGTCACAGCCCTGGCTTGGGGAGCTTCTAGGTCTGGGTTCCCTGAAGGGTTGCAGCTCTTCTCTGCTTCTCTCTTCTAGTCACCCTCAATGTGGCGAACAAGGGGCATGTTTCAGCCCTGTTTGTGTTACAGCTCTTTTAGCCCTGCCATTCAGCAGGTCCTGAGTTCTTGTCTTGCATCCAGGAAGAATGAGGTAAGAAGACAAGTGGAGGATGAGCAAGACATAGAGGAGCTTTATTGAGTAATGGAACAGCTCAGAGGAGACCCACAGTGAGTAGCTCCTCTCCACAGCCAGGGTGTCCTGATGAGTGTTCAGCTTTCAGCAGACAGAGTAGCTCCTCTCTGCTAGGCAGATCTTCCCCGTGAGTGCTCAGCTCTCAGCAGAGAGGGTAGCCCCTCTCAGAAGCTGGTTGTCCTGTCTCTCCATCCTCACCTCAAGTCTGGCTGAGTGAGGTGGGAGTATGGGCCTCAGAGGGGAGGAAGTGTGTGCTGATTTGGTCTATGGGTGGCCATGGGCGGGCCCAGGGGAATGCACCACAAATTCCCACTCTGGCCCCTGGGATGGGCAGCCTGGCCCCCAGGCTTCAGGCCCAATGGGCCCAATGCCTCCTGCCATTGTTCATGATGCCCAGGCTGTTCATGCCAAGGGCCGCCTGCAGGCCAGTGCTGGGGTGCCCTCAACACCCTCCTGGCCTCCCTCTCCTCTTTGTCCACACCTAAAGTCTGGAGAGGGGTCTGAGAGGGCAGGGGGCTGGTGTGTCAGCACTGCCGCAAGCCTGTGCACACTCTACCGGGCTGCAACAGCACTCGTGTTCGGCCCCAACTTTGCTGCAAGATTGGATTGGGCAATCGGAGTAGGAGCCAACAGTGGGGAGAAACCAGACAGTGGGAGCAGGCACTTCCAAGCCTGCAGGGGAAGCGGTCCCCAAGAGTGCAGAGATCTCTGGGTCCGCAGTCACAGCTTGGGTGGCTGCAGCTGCGCCTGGGAGGGTAGAGCTCCTGCCTGCTCCTGGTTCCTAAGAGCACAGGGGTACCTGGGTGGCAACCATGGCTTGGGTAGCTGCATTTGGGCCTGAGGAACTCTTGGCTCCAACAGAACAGGGGCGCTCAGGTCACAGAAGGCTTGAGCGGCTGCAGTTGCACCTGAGGAGCTCCTGCCCCACCAACTCAGAAGGGGCGGGGCTTCCACTTGTCCCTGGCTCCAGCAGGCTCAGTGGAACCCCGCGCAGCCCTGGGGGTGCCTCCTTTCCACGTTTTGCCCACAGTGCCTTGGCCCTGGCCATCCCCACACAAATGAACCCAGTGCTTCCAGGGCCGGGCCTGTGAGCCCGGCTGCGCCCTCAGCTGGGTGCTCGTGGGCTCCTGGGATGCAGCGGGCAGTGAGGTTGAGGCCACGGTGGAGGCTCCAGACCTGGCAGCAGGTCCTGCTTAGCTGTGCGAGGTAGGGGTGGCACATTTGGCTCCATCGGAAATGCAGGGCACAGAGCACCCACGGCCACCACTGCTGCTCCCACAGCCACCCCTGCTGCCACTGCTCGTGCCTCCCTGCTGCAGCCAGCATGACGGTAGCAGCCGCTCCGGACGGCCTGCCATTGCCATCAGTCTCATCTCTGAATATTATGCTCTTGGGTGTGGTGTGTTGAAGGTGTTGACAAGGGCTACATTCTCATCTGAGGCTCAGACCCCTCTTCCAAGGACATGTGGTGCTTAGCACAGTTCATTCCTTGCAGCTACTGAACCCCCTTTTTCGAGCCAGTATCTCACTCTATTACTGGGGCTGGAGTACAGTAGCACGATCACAGCGTAGTACAGCCACAACCTCCCCGGCACGGGAGATCCTTTCGCCTCAGCCTCCCGAGGAGCTGGGACTACAGGCATAGCCACCACATCTGGCTAATTTCTGTATTTTTTGTAGAGACAGAGTCTTAGAGTCTTACTATGTTGCCCAGGCTGGTCTCAAATTCCTGCACTAAAGTGTTCCTCCTGCCTCAGCCTCCAAATGTTCTGGGATTACAGATGTGAACCACTGCATCTGGCCAGCTAGCTGTAGAATTCTTGATGGTTTGTTTCTTCAAGACCAGCAGGAGAGCCTCTGACTTCCATCTCGATATCCTTTGTGGAAAGGGGTCATCTGGTTAAATCAGGCCCACTAAGGATAATTTCCCTTTGATTAACATAAAGCCAACTAACTGGGGTCCTTAATTTCATCTGCAAAATTTCTTTACCTTTGCCAGCTGACATAACATAATCACAGGAGTGACAGCCCATCACTTTTGCCATATTGCATTGGTGGAAATTTATTGAAAGGTTCTGCTCACACTCAAAGGGCAGGGGAGTATACCAAATCTATAGCTCTTCAGGGTCGCACCTAAGATTCTGACCACCACAACTTTTCTGCCATCTGGATTAGTATATTTAAAGTTTTTGTATTGCTTTAATGTTTATTGATTGTTCTGACTTAGCTTTTTGTTTTTTTCTCCTCAATTTTAATTTAGGTTTTTGCAAGTCTGAACACATAAAATTGTACAACTAAAAACACTCTTAGAACATGTGGGTACCATCGTGAATTATCAGTAACAAGTAAATGTACAGTATATTGAATTGTGATGTTTTCACATTAGATCATTCAGATATTTATTTTAAATTTTTGTATTTCTTGCCTGAATTTTTTTTTTTTTTTTTTCTGCGACAGAGTCTCGCTGTCATCCAGGCTGGAGTGCGATGGCACGATCTTGGTTCACTGCAACCTCTGCCTCCCAGATTCAAGTGCTTCTCCTGCCTCAGCCTCCTGCGTAGCTGGGATCACAGGCATGTGCCAGCATGCTCGGCAAATTTTATTTGTATTTTTAGTAGAGAGGGGATTTCTCCATTTGGTCAGGCTGGTCTCGAACTCCCGACCTCAGGTGATCCGACCGCCTCAGCCTTCCAAAGTGCTGGTATTACAGGCGTGAGCCACCGCGCCTGGCCCTGAATTTTATTTTGTTTTGTTTTTACAAGGAATGAAATCAATTGTTAGATATCCTTAGTGATTCAATTTAGAGGCAAATATTTGTTGTCATCCTCTGAAGCTTCTGAATCAGTTTAAAAGGAGAGTATACTCAGTTTTCAACTGGCACTGGTTAAAACACACACACACACACACACACACACACACAAAAACAACAAAAAAACCCACCACCATTTGGAACTTCTTGTCTGTGTGAATCTGGAATTTCACACAGACAAGATATAGAAATGAATGCTGATGTCGATACATCGTCAACCATCATCCACAAATTCTCTTTGGGAAATGGTGTGGCCATTATTCTCTAGTTATATTACTTTTATTGATTATATGAGGATTAAAAAGTAAACAAAATAAATACATAGTCATAAAATTCTTCTGTTATGCACAGCAGGGGTGGTGATTGAGGTGGGTGTATTGAATGAGATTTTGGAGATTTTCTTGACTAAAAGGTCTGTTGCTTGAAACACATTTGAAAGCCACAAAACAATTTGAGCAATGATAGTAGTGTATTGGGATGCCTGGACCTGCAGCTGGTAAATGAATCTAAGAAATTCAGGAGCCTCATCAAGTAATAATTACATTCAATTCCTCCTTTGATGGAACTTACAGCACTATTTTATAATTTGACCATATCCACATAGTCTGATAATAGGACTACTGATGTCACCTCTTTAACCTATGGGTTTATTGAACCCACTTAGGATCACATTCATGTTCTCCTACAGTGACACATGATAACCCATCTTGGGTGGCTGATTAAGCCATACATCTGAATAATAACTCTCCTACCACCAAGAGCTGACTATATGCATTTTATCAGACAAGGTCTAGTCTTGACTGTCAGCTATAGTTTTAGTTTTAGTCAACTGTAGGCTGCAAGAGGTTCATGATAAAATTTTCCAGAGTAGATTCCTTGGTATATGCCTTCTAAGTGACAAAGGTTCCTCCTCTGTAATGGGGCCAGGAAAGGACCTAAATTGAAAGATTCTGAAGTGCTAGCTTTTTCAATGTATTTTGTTGTTGTTGTTTTCAATTTTATTGAGGTATAATTGAAGTACACCAAACCACACACATTTAAAGAGTACAATTTTATCATCCTTAACATATATACATACCATAGACATGGTAACAAACGTTTTCACCAGCCTCAAGTTTACTTTACCCCTTGGCAAACCTTCCCTGCCTCCAACCCCTTCTTCAGAGAGCCACTGAGCCTTCTGTAACCATCAATTAATTAGCATGTTCCAGACTTCTACATAAATGGCATTATATAGTATGTACTTTTTTTTTTTTTTTTGGCCTGACTTTTTTCATTCAGCTACTTTTTTTCTTTTTCTTTCTTCCTTTTTTTTTTTCTTTGAGATAGGGTCTTGCTCTTTCACCCAGGCTGGAGTGCAGTGGTGTGATCACAACTCACTGGAGCCTTGACCTCCCAGGATCAAGCGATCCTCCCACCTCAGCTGCCTGAGTAGCTGGGACTACAGGTCAGTACCACCATGCCTGGCTATTTTTTTTTGTACAGATAGGGTCTCACTATGTTGCCAAGGCTGGTCTCCAAGTCTAAATCCTGGACTCAAGCAGTCCTCTCACTTCAGCCTCCCAGAGTGCTGGGATTACAGGCATAAACCACAATGCCAGCCTTCATTCAGCAATTTATTTTAAGATTTATCTATGTTGTGGTAAATAGCGAACATCAATACTCTGTTCCTTTTTATTGTTGAGTAGTATTCCACTACATGGTTGTACTACAATATATCTATTCACATATTGATGGACATTTGGATTGTTTATGACTATTGGTAAGAAGCCTGCAATGAATATTTGCAGTCTTTACACAAGCATATGATTTCATTTCTTTTGGGTAAATACCTAGAAGAGGAATGACACATAATAGATGTATATTGAACTTTTTAAGAAACTACCAACCACTTTCCACAGTCATTGCACCATTTTGCATTCCTACCAACAGTGTCTAAGTGTTCTGGTTGTTCCATATCCTCATCTTCATGTGGTAGAGTCAGTTTTTTTTTTTTTTTTTTTTTTTTTTTTTTTTAAGTTGAGACTTTCCTGAGGCAGGAAAATCACTTGAACCCAGGAGGCAGAGGTTGCAGTGAGCTGAGATCACACCACTGCACTCCAGCCTGGGTGACAGAGGGAAACTCTGTCTCAAAAAAAAAAAAACAAAAAACCGGTGAGCCTTTCAATGGGCGTGTATTGGCATCTCATTGTGATTTTAAGTTACATTTCCCTGATGACTAGTAACGTTAAGCGTCTTTTCAGGGCCAGGTGTAGAATTCCAGCACCTTGGGAGGCCCCAAGGAGGGCAGATCACTTGAGCCCAGGAGTTCGAGACCAGCCTGGCCCACAGGGCAAAACCCTGTCACTACAAAAAATCAACCTAGAGAGGGGAGAGTTTTTAAACCCTTTTTCTCTTTGCCATTTGAATAACGAAGAGTTCTGCTCTCCTCTTTCAGAGATGCTGTATTTACACACACACACATACACACACTCTCTCTCTCTCTCTCTCTCTCTCTCTCTCTGTCTCTCCACAGCACCACCCCCGATCTTTGTTCTTCCCCAAGGCAAGAATAGATGTTTCTTTAATTAGTGAGAGGAGAAGAGTCTGACAATCATAAGGCTATATGTGGGGTTAATGGTGCTGTGGCCCAGCCTTTAGAATCCTTTCTGGGTTTCCTCCCCCCAAGGCATTGTGGGCTCACTATGCTTCAAGTTCTCACCAGTAAGCTGGCAGGTGTGTTCGGCCTCCTGCAGGCTCTGACAGGCCTTTGTTCTCTCAGAACCGGCTTCTTACCCTGCCACTAAGTGGAAGAATCAGGTTTGCTGTTCACATGGGGCTCTTCATTTCCAATTCACCGTGGGTAGAGCCGTGAGAGGTGTAGGAAGGAGACTTCAGGAGAACACTTCTTTTTTCCCTCCATAACTACTTTTACTGATAATAAAGTTGAGAATCAAAACATTTTCTACCTTCTTGGATCTATTTCTGAGTTAGTAGAATCTGGAGGGGATTTTAACTATGGGCTTTGAGATTTAAAAACAACAAAAAAAATAAAACTCTGTGATTGACTTATGTAAACACGTGGCTGTTCTGTTCCCTTTGAGGCCGACTTGCTCAGCTCAGCGGAAACGCAGTTCATGGAGAACTCTGGTTGTTGTCCCACCTTCTTTGCAGACGCTTTCAAGATCAGACTCCCTCCTGTCTCCTCCAATACTTAAGTATTTAGATACCTTGTAAAAAGGCTGGGTGTTACATAGGCATTTGCTGAAACTTATAAGAAATGGAGGAAAGCATAAGTCAAAGATACAGTAAATTTCAAGGCAGAAAGGGTTGATTCAAAAGCATTAAATAGAGCTATAGTCTGATAATGTGATGCTAACCTGAGAAGCTCAGGAATTTTTCCCTGAAGAATTGAAAGGTGACTCAGGGAAAATACCAGAGCGGGTACGAATGCCAACAAATATGGTTTGTTTCAAAAGCAGATGACTTCTACTTTTATTTACTGAGTTAAAAACGCATATAATATTTTTATGGCATACATTTTCCCCCTAAAACTGTATATTCTTTGTGATCATGATCTTAGCAATAATAGTTTTGCCAACCACAGTCCCATTCAGGAACATAACCTCTATAATTGATGAAGGATTATCATGTTGCTTTTAGATGTGGGGAGGTCAGGGAATCATTAAATGTAAAAATAAAATAATTTAAATGTTCTGATTGAAAATCATAAGCTGGAGGCACAGCCAAAATGCCCATGGATGTTGGAAGAATACCCTCTTTGACATAAAATTATAAATTATATCAACATTATAAATTATATTGATTCATTTCTGAAATTTTCTCCAGATATTTAAAAACAGATCAGTAAAAACCTCAAAACTGACTTTATCCTTCTAAAGTTTAATATTTCATAACCGGCTGGGTGCAGTGGCTCACAGCTGTAATCCCCGCACTTTGGGAGGTCGAGGTGGGTGCATCACCTGAGGTCAGGAGTTGGAGCCTAGCCTGGCCAACACGGCAAAACCCCGTCTCTACTAAAACATACATTTGCCAGGCATGGTGGCATCCCCCTGTAGTCACAGTTACTTGGAGGCTGAGGCAGGAGAATGGCTTGAATCCAGGAGGTGGAGATTGCAGTGAGCTGAAATCACATCACTGCACTCTAGCCTGGGTGGCAGAGTTAGATTCCATCTTGGGAAAAAAACTTCCATGATTAGTTAGCCAGCTAGAGGTACAAACTCACATGAGGCCTCTGAGAATTCAATAATTTTTAGTGCTATCCTAAATTTATTACCTATAAAAATATCTATAAAATCCTGGATCTGGCCATTCAAACCTTCACTGACAGTAGGGTTACTCTGGTATATCAGATTATGAAGGTTCTATATCTGACAGACATTTTGGAGGCCTCTTCAATTCTATCATCTTAAGACAAATGCCCTGAACTTTGTAAACTGCAGTCTTCTCTCTTATTCAAATCTACTAATATCTCCTCATATAATTCACGTGAATAAAAGGTTTGAATTAAATAGGGCATACAAAGACTTTTGCTATCAGAACAGTTCAAAAACCTCAGATTTGTGGACTTCAAGCCTTGCCAATCTTTTAACCTACTTATATTCAACCAGTGAGATCTGTTTGAATGGACTAAAGAGTAGATTCAACCCAACGTCAAAGTGAGTATTCTTCCAACACCTAACGCTATAGACAAATTAATTTGTTGCCTATTTCATCTACAACTTATGACAGCATCCTCTTCAATAATTGCAAATCTAAATTTTCAGATCAATACTCAGCTGGGTTTCAGGCATGACTAATCTGCAATTAACCTGTTATACTATTTTAATATCTTATAACGAAGTTAACTGAAAAAAGATAATATTATTGGCAGCTTTTATTGGTCATTTATCGAGCTTGAACTAAAGGCTAATCTATACAAGCTCAATATAGATCCTGGTTGTTGACACTTTTACAAAACCTGCACTTCAGTGGACAAGAATAATATACTGGCATATTTCAAATAATGTTAAATATAATTCTAAGCCACCTACAATTCTTGTGTATTTTCTTTAAATAATCTAGCTTTTTCTAAATTTTATATTAATTTAAACTCTCTACAGTGGGTGCTTAAAAAAATACTTGGCTCTTCTGTTTGTGTTCTTTACAACATCAAACCATGATACAGAGAGGATAAACTTGAGCCACTAAGAAGTGGACTCTGCCTAGGAAGACAGTTTGCTGAAGTCAGAAGGTACTGGTCTAGGAACAAGAAAACCTGATTTTTGCCCAAGAGTTAGAATTGTGAGCAAATTCTTTCTGGTTTTTAGTTTCCATCTGTAACGTAATAACCCAATTGGATTGGATAATCTCTATGATTCCTTCCACATTCTGAATACTTGGATATCTACTGTTTCTAAAAATTTTGGTATTTCTTATAAAGCTCTTTCATGTTTACTTTATTATTTTTTCCTCACAAGAATTCCTGAAATAGACAAAGCAGAAGTTTAGAGAACAGATGGGTCGGGTATCATTTTAGATGTGGTAACTAAGGTTATGAGAGATTAGGTGTGATATGGTTTGGTTGTGTCCCCACCCAAATCTCATCTTGAATTCCCAGGTGTTGCAGGAGGGACCTGGGGGGAAGTAATTGAATCATGGGGCAGGTCTTTCGCGTGCTGTTCTTGTGATAGTGAATAAGTCTCGTGAGATCTGATGGTTTTAAAATGGGGAGTTTCCCTGCACTAGCTCTCTTCTCTTGTCTGCCGCAGTGTGAGACATACTTTTCACCTTCTGCCATGATTGTGAGGCCCCCAGCCACATGGAACTATAAGTCCCTTAAATCTCCCTTTCTTTTGTAAATTGACAGGTCTTGGGTATGTCTTTATCAGCAGTGTGAAAATGGACTAATACAAGGTGATTGGTAAAAATTACCTATCTGGGGCCAAGTTCGGTGGCTCACGCCTGTAATCCCAGCACTTTGGGAGGCCGAGATGGGCAGATCACGAGGTCAGGAGATTGAGACCATCGTGGCTAACATGGTGAAACCCCATCTCTACTAAAAATACAAAATTAGCCGGGTGTGGGGGCGGTTGCCTGTAGTCCTAGCTACTGGGGAGGCTGAGGCAGGAAAATCGCTTGAACCCGGGAGCCGGAGGTTGCAGTGAGCAGAGATCGCACCACTGCGCTCCATCCTGGGTGATAGAGCAAGACTCCACCTCAAAAAAAAAAAAAAAAAAAGCAAAAAAAAACAAAAAACAAAACAACAAAAACCCAACAAAAACAAAATTACCTATCTGGTAAAGAGCAGAACTGGAACATAAACTCAGATCCTCTCATTCCAGCAAATTTCTATATAGGCCACAAAAACACACACAACAGGAAGTATAACTGCTTGGAATCATTAGTTATATGCATGAATTACTTCTAAAGGAAGTGATACTTCCTTTAACTACTGAAACTACACTACACTTAAACTCAAAGCTAATAATAGAAATAAAAGTAATAAAATAACCAGTGCTTTATTGTAATATGAATGGGAGGGTAATTACAATGGTTTGGAAAATAACAGCTGAGCTCTGAGGGGTAGGTTTGAGGCTACAGTGTGGAGCACAGTTATGATTCAGTTATGGCTCCCCTCTTACCAGAAATGTACAGAAAATGTACAGATGTGTTTGAAGAAGCAAAGCTATGAGGAAAGAGGAAAAATTGGGAAACCCTTATTACATAGCTAGGTGAAAGTTAATGAGAAAACTAATGGCATAAAAACACTTGAAAAGCAATAGTATATGAGAAACATATCATGTACCATGTTGGATAAAAGTAAGACTAGGAAAGGATATAAACTTGATGGTTAGATTGCAGTAAAAACAAAGTTTGTGCCGACAGATTTACAGCTTTAAAAAGTGATAGGACACAAGAAGCACACACTGAAATACTAAGGAATAAAGGACATGATGTGCAAAATGAAATAGTTAAGAAAAAATAAGTAATTGTGCTTGTGTGTGCTTCTGTGTGTGTGTCTCAAAATGTTAAAGAGTGATAAATCTGGGTAAAGGATACATGATAGTTCTTCCCATTATTCTTAACATTTTTCTGTAGGTCTGAATCATTTCAAAATCAAATGTAAAAGATAAAAGCAGTGATAGGAGCACAGCCATTAAGCCATTCAGCAATGTCACAAGACTTTTAATAGAGTTGAGAAGAATTTCATGTAGTATTTCATACACAGATCAGTGGACTTGAATTCTGGTTCACATTTGTCCTCTAAGTAGCTATGCAGTCTTTGACTATTCTTGGAAAAATTGGTTTTGGACTAGATCAGTGATTTAAAAACTCTTCTGTGGATTCTGGAAAAGTATTTTGGGCCCAAAACAGCAAAGCAGGAAGTATGCCAGGCGTGCCTTCTATCCCTGTCCCCGTTTAACCAGAGAAGCATTCCTTTTTTTTTTTTAACTTATTTATTTTTTTTTTTTACGCTCTCATTGGTTCAAAACTTTTTTTTTTTTTTTTTAATCCCAAAGCCAGTGAACTAGATGACCTTTAAGGCTGATTTCAAGCATGAATTCACAGGCTTCAGTTGTCTGGGGGGGAACTGTGGTATATTAGACCCAAGGGCCAAATCCCCTAGCCATTGTCTCCTGTAGAAACTCTGAGCTAATAGTGGTTTTTAAATTGTTTAAATGGTGAGAAAGAAAAGAATACCTCGTGATTTGTGAAAATTCTATGAAATTCAAATTTTAGTGTCCATATGTTTGATTGAAACACACCCATTTGTTTACGTTTTGTCTCTATGGCTGCTTTCACTTACTACAGCAGAGTAGAATAGTTGTGATAAACATCAGAGACCTTATGCCCAAAAGGCGTAGATATTTATTATCTGGCCCTTATAGAAAATGGTTGCCAATCTCTTTTGTAGAAGTAATAGCCATTAAAACCAATAACCATTATAAATTATCAATTTTAGGACACTCAGTGATTTCTGTGCCAAATATTTAGACCAAAAAGAAAATTGTCCTTTTTTCTTTTTGAGACAATGTCTCACTCTGTCTCCCAGGCTGGTGTGCAGTGGCATGATCATGGCTTGACCCCTAGGCCCAAGTGATCCTCCCATCTCAGCTTCTCCAGTAGCTGGGACCACTTGCGTGTGCCATCACACTCAGCTAATTTTTGTATTCTTTTGTAGAGACAGATTTTTGCCATGTTGCCCAGGCTGGTCTTGAACTCCTGGGCTTAAGGGATCCTCCCGCCTCGGCCTCCCAAAGTGCTGGAATTACAGGTGTGAGCCACCACACTTGGCCATGATAATCCATTGATTTTAGCAAAAGAAACTTCTTTCTTTATTTCCTCAATTTCAAGGCATGCCTCATTAATCTTGCTGAATCTATGTTATTGAAAGAGGAGTATATATGCTTACCTCACCATTTGCAATACTATGATGACAGTGAATTCAAAGACCTACCACGTGGAATTCTAACATACCCAGCTTGGTGTGTCAGTTTTTCAATATACAGATCTTTTCTCCAAGAACTAACGAATCGTAAGTGAAAATACACCTTAAAACTTTATAAGACCCGTGGAAAATGCAAGAGGTGTGTTATGGTTGAAGTCAAGCTGTGGGCTTAGCTGCAGACTATAGTGTAACCAGAAGCCTCTGAGGATAGGTGTTCACTGGTGTTAAAGGGAAAATAAAAAATAATATTCTTTTTTTTTTTCTTTCTGAGTTGGAGTTTCACTCTTATTGCCCAGGCTGGAGTGCAATGGCGTGATCTCTGCTCATAGCAACCTCTGCCTCCCAGTTTCAAGTGACTCTCCTGCCTCCACCTCCTGAGTAGCTGGGATTATAGGCATACACCACCAGACCGGGCTAATTTTGTATTTTTAGTGGAAACAGGGTTTCTCTATGTTGGTCAGGCTGGTCTCGAACTCCTGACCTCAGGTGAAGAATATTCTTATAAAGAATATATCAGTGATAGAACACTTACAAATACCAGATCTCAATAAATTCTGTTGGACAACAAATTCTTTAAGAAACACAAGGGCTGGGTGCAATGGTTCACACCTGTAATCCCAACACTTTGGAAGGCTGAGGCAGGCAGATCACTGAGGCCAGGGGTTTGAGACCAGCCTGGCCAACACGGTGAAACCCCCGTCTCTACTAAAAATACAAAAATTAGCCAGGCTTGGTGGCATATACCTGTAATTCCAGCTGCTCAGGAGGCTGAGGCAGGGCAGGAGAATCATTTGAGCCTGGGAGGCGGAGGTTGCAGTAAGCCAAAATCACACCACTGCATTCCAGCCTATGTGACACAGCAAGATCCTGTCTCAAAACAAAAAACAAAAAACAAAACAAAACAAAAAGAAAAAGAAAAAGAAAAAGAAAAAGAAGCTCAAGGCATTGGAGAAGACTTTCTATGGCTAAAATATTTGTAAATCTGAGAGTGAGTCTATTTATTTTAAAAGCAATATTAAATTCATGTGCCATTTTCATAAAATTATTCCAGCAAAAACATTAATTGCAACAGCAAGCCTTTCCCATTGTTCCCTCAGTGAACCCCCAAAATTCAAAATATAATCTTCATTTTCATTTGTCATATACTAACATGTGCCATACATCTTACAGGCAATTACTGAATATGTCTTTGATGCAGTAAGACAGGTTCTGCCTAATTCTCTGACTCCACAGGGTTCAATGATAAACTCTGAAAATGAAAAAAACTCAAAATCTTTTCATGAAGCCTTCCCCCAATTTGTATTCAAGCAGTAACAGGTTTAGTTATTAGCCGTAGGTCTCCCCTGCTACCAACAATTCTATGGTTACTGTGTAGGAAACTATCAGTGAAGCCCATATAAGAAGTTGTGAAACCAGGCTTAGAAAAGACTGAAAAATGAGTGTTGTCAGCTTCACGCCTGCAGCAGCGTGTGAGGGCAAAGGTCTGAGAGAGAAATCTTCAGTTACCTTTTGCAGTAGCCTGATTTCCAGTCCATGCATTTGTTTATTTATGAATGCCTTTCCCTCATGCAAGAGCTCAAAGTGTACCCGATGGACTTAAGTCAACAGTAAGTAGCGGCGATGACAGACACTGAGCCCCAGCTGAATTGAAATTTTGGTACAAGAAACATAATGAGAAGGAAATAATCTAGCATTTTCTGAACACTTAGTGACTAGGTCAGTGCCTCCCTCCGACTTTGATGTGCACGTCAATCATCTGGGGATTGTTTTAACAAGCATATTCTGATCCAGCAGGTCTGGGAAAAGACCTGAGATTCTGCAGATTTTTTTTTTTTTTTTTTTTACAAGGTTTTAGCAACTGCTACCTGCTGGTTCCCAGGCCACACTTTATCACAAATCCAGATCCTTTATATTTAATACTTAACAATAAATTTGAGAGATAGATATTATCATCTTTTAAAACAGACATTAAAAGAGAGGTTAAAGGATTCATAATGGGGACACATGAGGGTTATCTAATAACAAAGTTCATATTCTTTCCAGTACCCTAATAACACCTCACAGGAGTGACTGATGCTTTATTGTATGTTACTGTTTTGAAATTTGAGACCAATGCCTCAAATATGTCTGATCACCAGTGACATTTGTCTAAAATTCAGATCTTCAAGGCCCTGCACAATCTATTTCATCATAATTTCTCAATGAGGTCCCTAAGATAACTTACTTTTAATGATAACTGGTGATTCTTGGGACCAGGAATGTTTGGGAAACTGATCACCTAGGTCACACTTTAGTTTTGAAAACTCCAGTAGGGAACATTGGTGTTCTGTGTTTATAAGAGAGCTTTGAAGGAACATTGTCTGCTCAGGCAAAGAGGATATCAGAACCACTTTAATGCACATCAGCTCCACTGAGAAGGGCTGCAGGGTCAGATGGTGTGAAACTTCTGATGTAAGGGATAGGTTTAAACCTGTATCTTATAACAGGGTGCTAAAGTATAGGATCTAATTATGTCACTTTTAATTGTAAGGTGAAAGCAACAATAGCCACAAAGTTTAATTGCCCTCTTTATCAGGTAAATGATCTTTGTCACTCAATCCAATTACAGAGCATACGTATTAGAATAAAAGATCAACTAGAAAATATTTCCCATATCTGAAGTCCATAATTAAATATTTCATTAGAAACTTTCAATGAGATCAGAGTGAGGGTAATTATTTATTTCTGCTTTGAAAGGATACTTTTCAGCCATGGAGATTACCCATAAATTTTTCACTACAGCTCTGATTGGTAAATATAGGGCCAAGGGAAGTAGACTTTTTTTTTCTTTTCTTTTTTTTTGAAATGGAGTCTTCTTTTGTCACCCAGGCTGGAGTGCAGTGGTGTGATCTCGGCTCACTGCAACCTCCGCCTCCCGGGTTAAAGCAATTCTCCTGCCTCAGCCTCCTGAGTAGCTGGGACTACAGGTGCGCACCACCACATCTGGCTAATTTTTGTATTTTTAGTAGAGATGGGGTTTCACTAAGTTGGTCAGGCTGGTCTCGAACTCTTGATCTCATGATCCACCAGCCTTGGCCTCGTAAAGTGCTGGGATTATAGGCGTGAGCTACCGCCCAGGCCAAAGTAGACTTTTGAAAGTAAACATTAAGGTTACTTCTTTCAGATCATTGATATTTTTTCTTGCTTAAACAAAATACATTTAGAGTACTACAGTTATACATTTTTCAAATGCGTTCTAGGATCTTGATACAATTAAGTCAGTGTACTTACAAAATATATAATTTTTAGCTTAATATATTCTGTTGTTAACAGAACCTAATAATTCAATTAATTACTAGAAGACTTTGGGTTTTCTTGACTTTCTATATTTTGAAGAAAATATAATTACCTATGACTATGTTCAAATGAAATATCATATTTTTTCTTAAAATTAACAAGGTATTTCAAGTAAGTCAGAAGACTTCTATATTGGAATCTTATTATGCCACAATTCACTAAGGGTAGAATTTGTTGCAGTGTAGGTCAACCAGTAAATAGACATATAGAGACAGTCCAGTCTGAGTTTGAAGCCTAGATCAGGCCAGTTATTTAACTTCTTTGAGCCGCCTTTTCCTCATCTCTAAGGAAATGGGACATTTCATTGCTGGATTCTGTATTAGACTAGAGACAGTTTAATGGCATGTGGTAGATGATTAATGAATGGTCATTATAATAAAATAGTGTATAATTGCTGAGCTGCCAAAAGGGCCTACTTTTAATGATTGTAATTTACAGGGTAATCTCAAAGAATGAATCTCCCATAATCAGTTTAGCAAAATTCCTAAATATTTACTTCCCCCATTGGATCACAGTAAAGTCACATGATACCTACGTTTAACATATTTAAATTCAACTATATGCAATTGATTAGAAAAAAAATAGAAGGAAAAAAATCCCTCAGTTTTAATTTATCTGGGAAAATCAGCCTAATATTCCTCTCAATGAGCAAATACTCTGACATAAATATGAGAAACTTGAACCTTTTTTTCAATGGCCTCTCAAAGTATCAACATCTCAGTGTACAGAGCATAATTCTAGTATTTAAAAATAGACACTTTCGTGCAACATACTACTAAAGCACAAGCCAACTGCACTTTATCTGCTGCTCAAGTGAAGAAACAACGTTCTGCCTCAAAGTTGGAAGAAAAACTCAATTAGAACATTGAGAAATACTATGCCTCTCTCTGAAGTAACAACTTCCTGAGGAATTTTCCAATGTAATTTAAAAACATTTTTATTTTGAAATAATTTTAGACTACAGAAGTTGCAAAATAGTTGTCCAAATAGTTCAGAAAGTTGTTATCTACTCTCTACCCAGTTTCCCCTAAGGCTAACAACTTATATAACCATAGTATAATTATCAAAACTAGGAGATAAACATTGGAACAAAACTATTAACCTAAGTAATGGACCTTATTCACATTTTGCCAGTTTTTCCCCTAATGTCCTTTTTCTGTCCTGGAATCTGATCCAGGATCTCACTTTTGATTTATTTATTATATTTACTTAGTCTCCTCCAAACTGGGACAATTTCTTACTCTTTGTCTTTCATGACTTTGATCTGTGGTTCCATGAAGGTAAAGAAATGTAAATCAAGTCAATAGTTTTTTCTTTAGTGTCTTAAGTATCAATTTTTCAGGCAATTCTTTATAAATCCAAAACCAGGATATTTTCTATGGTAGATTATTAATTAATTTGTCATTACACAAGTGAATGTAGCAAATGGCATTACCGAATTGAATTTAACTGCCCAAGTGACCAAAAAGAACAAACTTCTCCTATTCTTGCATAGTTGCTACCTTATAATAGGAACCATTTCAGACACTGGCAGAAGACTCCATGGCTAACATTCCATTTTTCTTATCCTCAGATGGATAGGAGATTCCTTGGCCTTCACATAATTTGTGAATTCTGACATCAGGTACTCATTACCATTTCTTTCTTTCTTTTTTTTTGACACAGAGTCTCACTCTGTCACCCAGGCTGGAATGCAGTGGCGCAAATTTGACTCACTGCAACTCTGTCTCCTGGGTTCAAGCGATTCTCATGCCTCAGCCTCCTGAGTAGCTAGGATTATAAGTGTGTACCACCATGCCCGGCTAATTTTTGTGTTTTTAGTAGAGATGGGGTTTCACCATGTTGGCCAGGCTAGTCTCGTACTCCTGGCCTCAAGTGATCTGCCCACCTTGGTCTCCCGCAGTGCTAGGATTACAGATGTGAGCCACCGTGCCCGGCCTACCATTGATTTCTTAATAATTTTTCTGGCATTTATTAAAAAAAAAAGCCAAAGCTTATAGACAAGTAACAATCATCTTATGTAGAAAGTTTTTAAAGAAGTGATTATTTCAACAGCAGTAATTGTCTGTTTGCTACCAATCTGTTCAAAAATATTCTTCAATTATAAACACTACATAGACATCAACTCTAATGATAGCATTGTTTAAAGATTTTACAGCATGGTGACAGAAATGAAAAAGAATAACTGAGACCTAAGAGGTTTAAAAAAGTTTTAAGCAATTCAAAGGATAGTAGTTATCAAATATGTCTATATTAGTAACATTAAAAGGCAGGGTTTATATTACACTTTTGAGTACCCGTAGCAACATATAAGTATTTCTCTAGATAAATTTTTTTTTTTTTTTTTTTTTTGACAAGGTCTCACTCTATTGCCGAGGCTGGAGTGTAATGGTGCAATCTTGGCTCACTGTAGTCTTGACCTTCCCTAGCTCAGCTGAACCTCCCACCTCAGGACACCATCGCCTCGACTGCCCACTCCCCATCCTACCTGCCTACCTGCTCATGCTTGAGAATACAAGCATGAGCCAGGGCCACAGCATCTGGCCTCTAGAGAGACTTCCTATTTTAGTTTTTTCTTCTCTTATTTGTGACTTGAAAAAAACTTGAAAAAACTATTGTGGTTTATTTAGATTCTGGTTTGTGATTTTTTTTAAATAAACTTTTTATTTTGGAATAAATTTATGTTTAGAGAATAGTTGCAAATATAATAAAGTGAGTTTTCATAAACCCCTCACCAGTTTCACCTGTTGTTAACATTTTACATCACCATGCTGTCGCTTTGGTCAAAACTAAGAAACTAACATTGCTGGATGCAGTGGTTCATGCCTATAATTCCAGGACTTGAGGTCAGGAGTTTGAGATCAGCCTGGCCAACTAACAAGGCCACATCTTTACAAAAATTATTTTAAAAAACAAAATTTAAGTAGAAACCAAAATTAATGTATTTCTATAAACGTCAGATTTTATTTGTATTTTCATCAGTTTTTTCCATTAATGTCCTCTTCCTGTTTCAGAATTTAATCCAAATGTCACATTGCTTTTAGTTGTCATGTTTCCCTAATGTCTTTCAATATGGGACAGTTCCTCAGCTACATCTTGTCTTTCACGACCTTGACACTTTTGATGAACATTGGTTTTGTAGAACACCTCTCAATTTGGATGTTTTCTTATGATTTGATTGAGGTTATGCATTTTGGGCAAGAATTCCACAGAAGCAACACTGTGCCCTTCTGATTACCTTTTATAAGGGATACATCCATGTGGTTATTTGGTTAAGTTAGTGACTGCAGATTTCTCCACTATAAATTTACTATTCCTCTCTTTTTTTTTTTTTTTTTTTGAGACAGAGTCTTGCTCTGTCACTCAGGTTGGAGTACAGTGGTATAATCTCTGCTCCCTGCAACCTCCACCTCCCGGGTTCAAGTAATTCTTCTGCCTCAGCCTCCCAAGCAGTTGGGACTACACGTGCGCACCACTGTGCCCAGCTAATTTATTGTGTTTTTAGTACAGATGGGTTTTTGCCATGTTGACCAGGCAGGTTTCAAACTCCTGGCCTCAAGTGATCTACCTGCCTTGGCCTCCCAAAGTGGTGGGATCACAGGCGTGAGCCACTGCGGCTGGTCCTATTCCTCTCCTTTTTATTTTTTTGTTTTGAGATGGAGTTTTGCCCTTGTTGCCCAGGCTGGAGTGCAATGGCGCAATCTCGGCTCACTGCAACCTCCGCCTCCTGAGTTCAAGCGATTCTCCTGCCTCAGCCTCCCGAGTAGCTGGGATTACAGGCGTGTGCCACTACCCTGGCTAATTTTGTATTTTTAGTACAGACAGGGTTTCTCCATGTTGGTCAGGCTGGTCTTGAACTCCTGACCTCAGGTGATCCACCCACCTTGGCCTCCCAAAGTGTTGGGATTACAGGCGTGAGCCACTGCACCCGGCATATTCTTCTCCTTCTATACTCTATTCTTCAGCAGCCAGTCACTATGTCTAGCCCACCAGCAAAAAAGGGGAGATTAGGAAAGGGGGAGATTAGCCTTCCCACAGGAGGGCTTATCTACATACGGTGTTTGGAATTTTTTGGTAAGGAAAATTTGTTTATAACAGACTTTAAAATCTGACATCTTCCAGGTGTCCAATTTTTCCACCAACGTTGAAATAATATTTGTTGGCCAGGTGGGATGGCTCACACCTGCAATCCCAGCACTTTGGGATGCCGAGGTGGGCAGATCACAAGGTCAGGAGTTCGAGACCAGCCAGGCCAGCGTGGTGAAACTGGGTCTCTACTAAAAAAATACAAAAAATTAGCTGGGCATGGTAGTATGCGCCTGTAATCTGAGCTACTCGGGAGGCTGAGGTGGGAGAATTGCTTGTACCCAGGAGGCGGAGGTTGCAGTGAGCAGAGATCGTGCCACTGCACTCTGGCCTGGGCGACAGAGCGAGACTCCATCTCAAAAAAAAAAAAAAAAAAACCAAGAAAGAAATAATATTTATTTACTGCAAGTATATTTTTGGTGGATTCTAATAAAGTACAAGGCATACAAATTTTCCACCCTAATATGTTGTAATAGAAGAGAGAGGCATTAAAAACAAGTAAGCTGTAAATAAACAAGATAATTACATATTGGGATAACTGTTATAAATGAAACTCAGCAAGATATGAGAGAATGTGGTAACTCTGGGGGAGGCCTTCTGAGTCAGTGCAGTTTGGAAAGGTCAGTATGAGGTGTTGACATTTGAACAGAGAACTCAAAAAAGAGAACAAACCAGTTCTGTGAAAAACGTTCCAAACTTCAGGATGATTTGGAGGCAGAAAATTGTCCTGTGATGGTTAATTCATGTGTCAACTTGACTGGGTCATGGTGGACCCAGATATTTGGTTAAACATTATTCCGGGAGTATCTTCGAGGTGTTTGTAGATGAGATTAATATTTGAATCAGCAGACGGAGTAAAACAGTTTTCCCTCCCCACTGTGGATGGGCGTCATCCAATCCACTGAAAACCTGAACAGAACAAAAAGGTTGAGTAAGGGAGAGTTTGCACCTTGTATCTGACTGTCTGAGCTGGGACATCAGTCTTCGCCTGACGTTTTAGGCTTGGGCTGGAACTTACATCATCGGCTTTCCTGGTTCTCAGGCCTTCTGGTTCAGACTAAAACTATACCACTGGCTCTCCTGGCCTCTGGGTATCCAACCCATAACTAATATATGCACCCAGAATAGAAAAGGGTCTAGAGGCCGGGCGTGGTGACTCACGCCTGCAATCCTAGCACTTTGGGAGGCTGAGGCAGGCGGATCACCCGAGGTCAGGAGTTCGAGACCAGCCTGGCCAACATGGCAAAACCCTGTCTGTACTAAAAATACAAAAATTAGCCAAGCATAGTGGTGCATGCCTGTAATCCCAGCTACTCGGGAGGCTGAGGTAGGAGAATCACATGAACTCAGGTGGCAGAGGTTGCAGTGAACCGAGATGGTGCCACTGCACTCTAGCTAGGCTACAGAGCAAGACTCCGTCTAAAAAAAAAAAGAAAGAAAGAAAGAAAGAAAGAAAGAAAGAAAGAAAGAAAGAAAGAAAGAAAGAAAAGGGGCTAGAGCAGCCCAAGTATGGGAAAAGATGGTCACTTGCTATGAGAAGTAGAGAAGAGATGGAGCCTGAGGACCATGGCGAGCAAAGGGTTTGATTTTTACCCTAGGTATTGTAGGAAGCCTTTGAAGGATTCTTTTGCAGGAAAAGGCAATTAGATATTACATTTTTAAAAGATTATTCTGGCTGTCCTAAGGCTCACAGATTGTAAGAAGCAGATATTAGGAGCCCAGCACAGTAGGCCAAGCCAGAGATAACTGTATGTATATAGATTGGGGGCAGGTGTGGGGGTAGTGTCAGTACAGACAAAGAGAAGTAGAGGGATTTGAGAGAACATTTGGAGGTAGACCCGACAGGCCTCATGTGTCATAATGCGCTTATAAATAAAGTCTGCAAGTTTCAGTCATTGAGAGAAAGGGAACTACTTGATGTCGTATAGAAAGTGCAAGCAGATTAACATAGATCAGGCACACTGTGTTTAATTTATAGACATCTAACTTTAATGTAATTTTTTAAGTACCTCATTTTTTGTTTGTTTTTGAAAAACAGAATCTCCCTCTGTTGCCTAGTTTGGAGTGCAGTGGCATGATCATAGCTCACTGTAGTCTGGACCTCCTAGGCTCAAGCAATCCTCCCACCTCAGACTCTGAGGAGCTGGGACTACAGGCACACACCATCATGCTTGGCTAATTTTTAAAGTTTTGTAGAGATGGGATCTTGCTATGTTGCCTAGGCTGGCCTTGAACTCCCGCACTCAAGCAATCCTCCTTTCTTGCCCTCCCAAAATGCTGGGATTACAGGTGTGAGCCACTGCATCCAGCCAGTACCTCTTTTTTTTTTTTTATTATTGAAAAACTAATATATGATTATGATGGAGAATTTAGAAAATATAACATTATAGAATTTTAGGAGATTCCATCTGTCTTAGGGAAGGGTGGGATCAAACTCATAAAGAAGGACACAAAGATACATGAACAAGAATGTTCACTGCAGCATTACCAGTAACAGCAAAAAATCACAAATAAGTGTCCATGATTATGGAATTGGTAAAACAATGTAGCCATTAAAAAGAATGCAGTAAACTTTTGTGCACTGAAAGGAAATGATGTTCAAGGTATACTAGGCAAAAAAGTCTAATGCAAATAGTATATATAGTGTGATCACACTCATGTGAATTAGAATATTTTTCATTGTATCTTCCCTATATTAAGTATATTGTAAATAAAAGTATGAAATGCATCAAATTTTGTTAGCAATGGTCACCTCAAGGTGGAGTAGGGATTAGGAAGGATTTTAACTTTATGCCTTATACCTTTTTGTTTTAGTAGGATTTCTTAAACAATGGATAAAAAGAAAAAAAAAATTTAAGTAGACACAGAAGCAGTAATTTTAGGATTAATAAGTACTTCAATGAAGTATTTGAAGCAACAGTAAGAAAAAGTCCTATAAATAAAAGCATTACTTTTCTTTATAGTTTATATTAATCTCAAACCAGAAAAATGGAGATTATTAGGTTGAATTTATTAGCATTTCCAAGATGAAGTTGAGACTGTCTTTATTCATGTTCTTCAAATTAACATTAAAAATAAATAAATGGATTGAAGGTTTTCTGTGTCATTTATTTAGGCAATGCCTCTTATAGTGGTTTTTGTGGTTTGGTAAATAAATACACAAATTTATTTGTGGAAAATACAAAAAATTAGTGGGGCATGGTGGTGCACATCTGTAATCCCAGCTACTTGGGAGGCTGAGGCAGGAGAATTGCTTGAACCCAAGAGGTGAAGGTTGCAGTGAGCCGAGATCGTGCCACTGCACTCCAGCCTGGGCGACAGAGTGAGACTCTGTCTCGGAAAAAAAGAATAAAAAAAACCGCAACTTTCTTTTTGTCATGCTTTGTGAAAAAATGATTAAAGCATGGTTTTCTGAGCATCAAGATTATGGATTATTACAGACTATTTCCATTGTTTTCTTAAGGCCTATGTTTTGCAAATTCTATATAATAATAATGAATTACTTTTGCAATCAGATAAAGAGGTACTTTACAAAATAAAGTTAAATATCTATAAATTTAAAACAGTATACTGATCTCTACTGATCTGCTTGCACTTTCTACATGACACCACGTAGTTTCTTTCTTTCAATGGCTGAACCTTGCAGACTTTATTTACAAACTAGGACCAAATGACTTGTATTGTGATCACATTGGTCTGCACCTCTCTCCATCCAAAATGACAAGGCTAGGTCCATTGAGCACACCCTGGCAAACAACATTTAAAATATCATTACTGAAATGACTATGCAGGCTTTTCACCAGACTTCTATAGCACCACAAAGAAAAGTCAGAGCAAGAAGCTGACTGTTAGAAAAACCAGCATCTTAAACCTTCTTTTAGCCCCAATCACATGGTGTGCAGCAGATACTCTTAGGTCACACAGAGTAAACCTGAAACTGCAAACTGCAGTTATGGTGTGCAATGTGATGGTGGAAAAAAAAAAAGGTTTCTTTGTGACAATTGAAATGTTTATGCTAAAGGTTTGAGACCCGTAGATGAAAGGTAAGTAAATACCGCAGGACATGTACATTGTACTACAGCCAGCATAGCATAATTATACTTTGCTTTTAACCTTTTGAAGCCTGTGTTTTCTGGTTTCAGTCTCTTCGCCTTTCAAATTATTTCTGACTCATTAGCCTTTTACCCTAAGGGCAATTCATAAGCTCCATAAAAGTGTGGATAGTTTTTTCTCTTTCTTTTCTTTTTTTTTTTAGACAGAGTCTCTGTCACTCAGGCTGGAGTATAGTGGCAGGATCTCTGCTCATTGCCAACTTCCATCTCCCAGGTTCAAGTGATTCTCCTGCCTCAGCCTCCTGAGTAGCTGGGATTAAGGGCCATGCTCAGCTAATTTTTGGATTTGTAGTAGAGACAGGGTTTCATTGTGTTGGCCAGGTTGGTCTTGAACTCCTAATCATACCACGTTGGCCTCCCAAAGTGCTGGGATTATAAGTGTGAGCCACCACGCCAAGCCGTGGATATTTTTCTTAAATTTCTTTTCTAGCAAATGCGTTCCATTTGTTTTTTAGTATCAGAATGTAAATTCCCACAGTGAAAAGCAACTAAATAATACTTATTTTCTTCTTTTATACACTCTTTTCTTTCCTTTTCTTTTGTGTGTATGTGTGTGTGTGTGTGTTTGTTTTTCTTTTCTTTTTTTTTTTTTGAGACAGAGTCTCACTCTATTGCCCAGGCTTGAGTGCAGTGGTACAATCACAGCTCACTGAAGCCTCAACCTCCCAGGGTCAAGCATTCCTCCCACCTCAGCCTCCCTAGTAGCTGGGATTACAGCCATGTCCCACCAGGCCTGGTTACTTTTTTTTTTATTACTTTTTTTTAGAGACGAAGTTTCACTATGCTCATCTCAAACTCCTGGGCTCAAGCCATCCTCCTGCCTTGGCCTCACAAAGTGTTGGGATTACAGGCATGAGTCGCCAAACCTGGTCCTATTTATAATTAAAAGCACATAACTGAAGACCAGTTCTTCATTACAACTGGAGACCCTAATCTGAAGAGGCTAGTTTGGGAGCAAGATGGGGTAGACACTACTGGTATCCCAACCACGGACGAACTGACACTTTGGGATGAATAATTCTTTGTCATAAAGGGTTGTCTTTGCACTGTAGGATATTCAGCAATATCCCTGTCCTCTACCCATTAGATGCCAGTAGCACAGAGCTCCAACACCAGAGATGTGACCACCAAAAATATCTCCAGACACTGCCAAATATCCACTAGAGAACAAAATCATCTTGCTTGAGAACGACGGCATTAGGCCAAAGACCTCACAAAATCAAGTCCTTTGTGCCTTTGCCAATTCAAATTGCTCCTTTGACTCCATGGTCAATCTCTACCCACTTAGCCACCCACCAACATAAAATACAGACATTCACAAACACCCTCACATTCTTCATATGAAAGACCTTGAACATCGTCTAGAGTTCTTCCTCTGAGCCATATGTGGCCAATTTGGCTAACAGGAGAGAAGTAACCACTAATGCCTATTTCTTACCCTCCACTGACATGGGAGTTCATGCTTATCCTTTTAAATGTACTTAAGTTCACAATGTGCTGACTTTCTTTCTTGGTTTCTTTTTGAAGATGGAGTCTCACTCTGTTGCCCAGGCTGGAGTGCAGTTGCATAATAATGTATGAATGAAGCTTCAAACTCCTGGTTTCAAGCAATCCTCCTTCCTCAGCCTCCTGAGTAGCTGGGATTACAGATGTGAGCCACTGTGCTGGCATGTCTTGACTTCTGAAGCTCTAAAATGCCTCCAGCTTCTTTATCCACTAGCCATGCTCTGCAAACCCATGCTCCTCCATTAATTTTGTTTGACCGTATTATTATTTAATTAATTATGTCTATTCTGCCTTCAAATTGTTTTCCTCATTTGGCACTTAAATATACAGTTATGACCCAAGCTCAAGATAGCTATTTCCTGAAGTTATTCTAGATTAGATCCTCTTAACTAAAACTGGGAGTAGCGATTTATAGAATTAAACCCCAAAATCCTTTTTTCCTAAAACATTCCACAACAAAGAGACACATGTTAGCTTATGTAAATTTTATTTTTGTGCCTCTTAATACGTTTGAGGGATGTTTATTCTCCCCACTGCAAGTTGTCTGGTGTTTGAAGCAGTGAGGAAAATGGTCAGACCTAACTGATTTCCTCTATAGAGAAAACATTGTTAATGAATTATTCGCTGTGGAAAATTCTGAAAAGTGAATCTGCCATTGCTAGATTCATAGCCTTGAGCAAGCATGTAAATCTCTCCTAGGCTGTTTCATCTTTGATAAAATGAAGATGCTGACACCTACCTTCTAGTGCTACTGTATTGAATGAAATGACCTGTTTCAAGCTTTTAGCCCTGTGCTTGACATACAGGTGTTTTATGAGTGTCCTTTTTAGTGCTACTTCTCTTCCTTGTTTCCAGCACTTGCTAAATAATTTCTGGAGTCCAGGGCAAAATGAAAATGTGGGGCTTCCTTGTTCAAAAATTAAGAATTTCAAGACAACAGCAGAATATGAAATCAAGTGTTGAGCCCTGTGTGACTGCCTACGTTACACACTCATAAAGCCCTGCTTGCTCCCCTAGGATTTCCAAGGGTCTACTTTTCTATCCTTCCACGAAATTAAAAGCCACTCTTCAAATTAAACAACGGACAGGGAAATACATGCAATAACTAAAGAGGGCTTGATTATGTGCATTTTTTTTTTTTTTTTTTAACACTGTCTCACTTAAGCAACATGTTGAATGCTAGTGAATCTAGGGTTCTTCTAGAGAGACTGTTTTCATCTGCCATAGTATTTTAGTATTTATATCATTTTCTATCTGGAAGAATGAAAAGAAAAACAAAACTTCGGTTGCCTATTAGTAATCAGACCCTTGAATGTTGTCCAAGAAGCACTTAGTGGAAAAAGAGACACTTAATTCAAAATCTCTCTATCTAGGCTGGGCTGTGGTGGCTCATGCCTGTAGTCCTAACACTTTCGGAGGCCGAGGTGGGTAGATCACTTGAGGTCAGGAGTTCGAGACCAGCCTGGCCAACATGGCTAAACCCTGTCTCTACTGAAAATACAACCACTAGCTGGGTGTGGTGACACACACCTGTAATCCCAGCTACTCAGGTGGCTGAGGCAGGAGAATCTTTTGAATGCAGGAGGCAGAGGGTGCAGTGAGCCCAGATAGCACCACTGCACTCCAGCCTGGGAGACAGACTGAGATTCTGTCTCTAAATAAATAAATAAATAAATAAAATGAAAAACCACCAAACAACTATCTAGATTTACCAAACGGCATTCACAAAGATAGCAGCATAGCTCTCTGAATAGCTAATTTATAACCTAGATATGAGACTGAAAGAACTGGTCTAGATGTTTAAGAATTAAATATGCAAAGAGGAACATTTCGTTTCCAAACCACTGAGACCCAGCTCTGCTTGTTATTCCTTTTTCTTTATGGATGCATCAACATATCCTTTAAAGCGGGGGTCCCCAATCCCCAGGCCATGGACCAGAACCAGTCCCTCACCTGTTAAGAACCATGCCGCACAGCAGGAGGTGAGTAGCGGCCCGGGAGTGCAGCACCATCTGTATTTACAGCCACTCTCCATTGCCGGCATGACTGCCTGAGTGCGGCTTCTTGTTAGATCAGCAGCGGCATTAGATTCTCACAGGAGACCAAACACTGTTGTGAACTCGCATGCGAGGGATCTAGGTTGCATGATTCTTATGAGAATCGAATGCCTGATGATCTATCAGTCTCCCATCACCCCGGATGGGGCAGTCTAGTTGCAGGAAAACACGCTCAGGGCTCCCACTGATTCTACTTCGTTATTAAAATGTAATAATAATAGAAATAAAGTGCACAATAAATGTAATGCACTTGAATCATCCAAAACCATCCCCCTCCCTTCCATCTGTGAAAAAATTGTCTTCTATGAAACCGCCCCTGGTGCCAAAAAGGTTGGGAATGGCTGCTTTGAAGGGTTTCTCAAGGTTCTAAAATTTTATTTGATAAGAAGTAGAATCATACAAAAAACAAAATATGTGTGTGAATATGGGTATTTATACAGATATAGTATATATACTTACATACAGGCAGGGAGGAATTTCCAAATTTCATCTACTGTAAAATATACACACACCACACCAACACATGTGCACACATGGCATCCTAATAGAAGGCAAGGAGAATTGACATTTACTGAGCACTTCCTATGTGCCACATGTTTTATATACATTAGAATATTACAGTATATGGTAGCTTTTATCCTTTCATTCAGTCTCAATACTTTTTTTTTTTTTTTAACAGTAGAGCAACTGAGGCTCACAGCAGTTATGTAACCTGCCCAAAGTCACATAGCATGATGGAGAGTCTGGATTGGAGATTTTGTCTGACTGCAACACTCATGTATCAAATCCTATTCAGTTTTGATGTTAAAAATTCTGCGGTTGAATTCGTCACAGTGTATTTAAATAAAACAACAACAAACAAAACACAGCAAACCTTAACATAGTTGCTAATCATATGAGTCTTACAAGGCCACCTCTCTCTTACTATCATTTATATTCTTTCCCACCCCATCACATTAATCATCAGGTCTAGGGATTTGCAATTTTGCTAACAGCCGAACAGAACAAAGATAAAAAGTTAAAATTGGTGATGTTGGCCTCACTCCAAAGCCTTCAAGAAATAAAAAAAAAGTTAGGCCAGGGGCAGTGGCTCATGCCTGTGATCCCAGCACTTTGGGAGGCCTAGGCGGGTGGATCAGGAGTTCGAGATCAGCCTGACCAACATGGCAAAACCTCGTCTCTATTAAATACAAAAAAATTAGCTGGGCGTGATGGCGCATGTCTGTTAATCTCAGCTACCTGGGAGGCTGAGGCTGGAGAATCGCTTGAATCCGGGGGTCAGAGGTTGCAGTGAACCGTTATTGCGTCATTGCACTCCAGCCTGGACAACAAGAGCGAAACTCCGTCTCAAAAAAATAAAAATAAAACAAATAGTCACTTGTGCTTTCAATCTCTCCGCTTCCGGCCTCCACCCAGCGGGAAAAACTCCTGCACGTGGACCTCTACGATTCCCTGGCATGCGCGTCACTCTGGGCAACAGGCTGGTCGACCACGACTGCGCAGGCGCGACGTACGGAGCGGCAGGAGACTGCCGCCCCCGGTTTCCCTGGAGACCAGGCGGAAGCGGCCGGAAGTAGCGCTGCGGTTGGCAGCGGCGGGATGGAGAAGCTGGGGGTGGGGCCGGAGGAGGAAGGCGGCGGCGACGAGGGCGACACCGAGGCCTGGCCCATGGAACTGGCGGACGTGGGGGCGGCAGCCAGCTCGCAGGGTGCGCCGCAGCCAGAGGAGCCAGCGGCCTCCTTGGGTGTAAATAAGAAGGGTGGGGCTGGCGGACGCTCTGGGCGGCGGCCACTGGGGCGCGACCGTCCCCGCCCCGCTCGGCCCCTCTAAGAGAGGGCTGCCTCCTTCTGCCTGGTGTTACGCGGCGGGTACCTCTAGAGGAATGGCTTCACCCAGTAGGAGTAGGGTGGGGCGTGTCCACACTACAAATGCGTGTCGAGGGTGCATCTGCATCGTCCTCTGTGAGGGGCCAGGTGGGGCGGGAATCCCTCAGCCAGCCAGACGACAACTGCAGAGGCTTCTGGGCCTTTTAAGTTTGGAGAAGTTGAGGACCTTGTCGCTCATTTGGCAGAAGGTGGGACCCGGTTCTCAGTCTTGGCAGGAAGGATGGCTTAGAACCTAGGCGGAGTCAGGTCCGCTGTGGTCACGTCTCCGGTGACCCACTTTCCGGTCTGGTCTTTACGTTGTACCGCCCACCTCAGGGCCTGCATGCAAAGGCACCGGTTCTCATTTCCTGCTGGTTTTCTTTCATTCATTAATTTAGAGACAAGGTCTCCTAGCAGCCTCAAACCCCTGGGCTCAAGTGATCCTCTGCCTCAGCCTCTCCCTCCCGAGTAGCTGGGGCAACAGGCACGGGCCACCACACCTGGCTAATTTTCAAATTTTTTTTAGATCAGGTGTTGCTGTGTTGTCCAGGCTGGTTTCAAACTCCAGCCACAAGCGATCCTTTCACCTCAGCTTCGAAAGTGTTGGGATTACAGGACTTAACCATCGTGCCTGGCCTTTTTAAGTTTTGAAACAGCTTTAGGTTTACTTGAAAGTTGCGGAGCTAGATCCCCCTAGTGTTGACATAAACTCAGTACATTTGTCAAAACTAGGAAATTAACATTGGTATAATACTGTTAACCGAGCTACACGCTTTATTCAGATTTTACCAGTTTTTCTGCTAATGTTCATTTTCTGTTCCAGGATCCCAACAAGAATATTGTATTGTATTTTGCCTGTCTTGTTTTTAGCCAGTGTTGAGAGAAGGAGTCGCCTCTGTCATTCCCTCCTCCGCACATGACCTAACAACTTTTTAAAATCAAAGAACTATTCAGTCTTTCAATTTAGTGAATATTTATTGATGGTCTGTTATGTCCTAGACAGTGTTTTAGGCACTGGCGATTTAGCATTAAACCAGGTAATCCTGCTGTCATGGGAGCTAAAAATAGCCCACACTGGTACCCATTGGTTGTCTTTTGCCATTTTGTATTTCAGTTTTTGTTGTTGTTGTTTTAAATGTAAGGGCATGCTGCTTAGAATAATTTTCAAGTTGTGTGAAAACCAATGTCATTTCAACTTTTCTCCCCCTTCTGGTTTACACTAAAAGCTACTATAAACTTTCAGGTGATAGTATCAGCTCTTGCATCATCCATTATTTATCACATTTTTTCCCCTCAAACTTTTTACTATCCTGAGAAAAATGCAGTGCACAAAGAAACAGTAATTAAGAGGACTGAAAACCCTACTCTAAGTAGAGTTTCATGTCTTTGTAATTTCAATGCTTTCACACATAATCCAGGAAAAAACTAACATCGCTCTGCATTCTTCCTTCACAGGTACCACGTTTTAAGGAACTGTGAGTTGCTCAGAGATAATAAGCATCCTGAATTTCTTTTTATTTCTTTGCATATTGTGCAGGAGTTCGTGATCAAGTGTTGCCCACACGAAATTCTTCATCCAGAGTCATAGTACATGTGGATCTGGATTGCTTTTATGCACAAGTAGAAATGATCTCAAATCCAGAGCTAAAAGACAAACCTTTAGGTAATTGTACATTTATAATATTTTTATTGCGTAGTGATTAGATTAGCAACTCATGCTCATTATATACTGATTTATTAACCTTATTAAGAAAGATTTTGGAAGCAGTTCTTACAGTGCTTTATAGCTGGTCATTTTTGCTTCACTACCAAGTGTAAATTTTACAAGCCTCATTTAATAAGTGGTGAATCTGAGAATAGTGTAGTTGGCAGAACAAATGAAGAGAAAGCAGAATAAATTTTACTTTTCTCTGCTGGTTAGTAGCTTAGTTTGCTGGGCAGATTTCTTTTTCTCAGTATTTGAAATTTTACAGGCTTTCCTCTCAAAAAACAACCTCTTATTACATTTTAATGGAAGTGTTCATCTGTCCTTCCCTTTCTGAAATTAACTCTTAAATTGTGTAACGTCTAACAAACTAGTTGGATTTTGAACATAAACCTTAGTTTTACTAAGACAGCAAACTTTCCATAAAAACATAAGCAGCTTTTTAAATAAAAGCCAAAATAAATTTTATATTGGATATTGTTGATATACTGGCTCGTTTTATCATTTTTATTATTCATATTTTAAATTGAGAAAGATAAAGAGATTTTCATGCATGCAGGAAAGATTCTTCCTTTAGTATAACCATAAAGAACAGTTTTGCTTCACTTGCTGCTACCCTCTTGTGCCCACTTTGGCTTAATAAATCCCAATCCAGCATAGCTGCTTTACTGAAGAACAAAGGGGTGACTAGTTTTTGCTATGCCAAGGTGAGTCTAGGATCTTAAAACCTTCCTAAAGGTTGCCAAGAAGTTAGAATCATGGGCCTTAAGTTTTTTCTCCTGAAGGCATTTCTAAGTAGTAGCACTGTGATATAAGATGTTCTGTGGATAATGCTTAATAAAAAAAAGTGTAATTAAGTACGAATGAATGATTATTGGGAAGTGAGGGATGTGAATGCTCCGCGTTTTTGGGGGAAAACTAAAGTAGTCTTTCATTTTTTGTTGTTGTTATTGAGATGGGTTCTCACTCCAGCCCAAGCTGGAATGCAGTCGTGCGATCTTGGCTCACTGCAGCCTTTCCCTCTGGGTCTCAGGTGATTGTCCTATCTCAGTCTTCCAAGTAGCTGGGACTAGAGGTGTGCGCCACCACACTCGGTTAATTTTTTCGTGTTTTTAGTAGAGACGGGGTTTTACCATGTTGCCCTGGGTGGTCTCGTACTCCTGAACTCAGGCAATCCACCTGCCTTGGCCTCCCAAAGTGCTGGGACTACAGGCGAGAGTCACCGTTCCCGACCAGTAGTCTTTCATTTATACTCAACAAATATATGACAAACTCAGGCTAGTGACATGCAGTGATGAGGCCATATAATGTAATGCTCTATTAAAAAACTCCTTTTTTAGTTAAGAAATCTACCAATCTGATTTTTTTAAATAGTTCACTGTGGAGTCTAAAATTACTACTACCTTTGGTTCCATGATTATATTTTGGGCGTTACCTGATATATGAAAAAACTTTATATAAAAATAACATTTCTTTGCCTTGTTTATGACATCAAAATTTTAGAAACAATGTCTAACAGAGAAATGGACATAACCTTTTTTTTCTACATGTTTGTATTTTACATATTTTAGGTGAACATTACTCTTACAGTGGTAAGCAAGTAGTAAACTTGTATAAAAAGAGAAGAGCAAATAATTTTTAGCACTCTTGAGTCACCAATAAACTAGAACTTTTTATGCAGTCTGTAAATAAATGATTATTTAATCATTTTTGATAGAACAGTTGAATAAGTAGTAGGTAACTATTAGATCCCTAAAAATTGCTGTAGCCCGGCACTTGTTTTATATCTTTCATGTACATATTATATTTTATATTGCTTTATATTAGCAAATTACTCAGAAGAGAAGTTGAGTTTTTCTAGCAGCAACCAGTATTTAGTTGTACTCAATTATTTTCATCTGGTTTTTTTTTTGGTAGAACATGCCCTATTATATGGCAATATAAATTAATCTGCTTTTATATTGTCTGGAAAAAAAATCCTAGAGAGATTTGGTTTGTATGTTATCACTGAAGATTCCATAGAATATATCGATTTAGGTTCATTTTTACTAAATTTGAGAAATGTAATACACAGATTGCCTTTTGTATATAAATAATTGATCTAACTTGTAATTCTGTGTTATTCAGTGTTTTGTTATTTAATAATAACCTTCCTTCTTCAAGGAGACAAAACAACCAGAGATTAAAAGTGGGGTATGGAAAAATAATACATTGGTATATTATAATTCATAATTAGGAGATAGCTTGAAAACCTAATGTTTCTGCATTCTAGAAATTTGATTTATGGAGGCTGTGTTTTTTGAGACAGGGCTTTTGCTTCTTATCAAAACTGTCTTACAACTTAGACAAATGTAATATGGAATTAATAATGTCTTTAAATGTTTCTTCAATTGTGCTTGAGTTTCTCCTAAAATATTTTTATAGGGGTTCAACAGAAATATTTGGTGGTTACCTGCAACTATGAAGCTAGGAAACTTGGAGTTAAGAAACTTATGAACGTCAGAGATGCAAAAGAAAAGTGTCCACAGCTGGTATTAGTTAATGGAGAAGACCTGACCCGCTACAGAGAAATGTCTTATAAGGTTACAGGTACAAATGATAAGCAATATACTTTTAGCATTAATTTTTATGTAGGATGCCTGTTCATTACATGAATTTTTTAGTAAATGTAAAAATAACATAAGATGCTTTTTCCTAATAACTTCTTATTTTGGGTCTTGTCAACTTTAAAAATTATGTAAAAGGATAACTGTATGCTGTGAATAGTATTTTTAAGAAGATGTATAGTTGGAAGAAATTTTAACTCTGTTATGATTGATGTTGATATAACAGGGAAAAATGGAAAACAACGTTTAAAAGTGAGAAAATGGGAAACTGTACTGTAAAAGATGCCAGGTCTTTAAAATTTTAAGTTTAAATGAATTATGAAGAAATAATGTTGTTTTCTAATGCATTCATGATAATTGAAAGAGGCTTCTGTAACTTTTGATCAGCATAATTAAAAATTGATTTATGAAATATTAATAAAAATATTGGATATATTAATATTTTCTTAGGTTTTATATATGTACTAAATATTACAATGTAGCTAAACTTTCCCATGCTAAGGTTTGGATTTAAATCTTAGTGTTATAGTAAATTACAGGAAAAATAAAAATGAGTGTGCACTGGCACATTGCAAATATAGTAGATTGGTGCAAAAGTAATTGTGGCTTTCACAATTACTTTTAATTGCAAAAACCTCAGTTACTTAATATATAGTGTAAAAATGCATAATGATCAGCTTTGCAATTATTTGTCTTTTTTACTTTTTTTTGTTTTTCTTTTATCACAGCAATTTTCAGATGACTGGGTTAAATGTCTATAATATACAAAGAGCTCTTAGAAATTAACAGGAAAAAGAAACCTAATAAAAAAGGATGAAGAATATGAATAGGCAGTTGACAAGAAGAACTTAACCCAGTGTCTAACAATTATAAGGAAAAAATACTCAAATTTATTAGTGGCCAAGGAAATTTGAATTAGTAAGATATTTTATATCCATCATACTTACCCAAAATTAAAAGGAATGTGAGAAAAAGTATCAAGAACACTTACTGAGTTTAAAGATAAATGTTCTTCCATCCAGTGAGATCATTGCTGGGAATTTATCAAATAGAAATAAAATCATGAGACTGGCGCATTGTGACTCATACCTGTAATCCCAGCACTTTTGGATGCTGAGGTAGGAGGATTGCTTCAGCCCAGGAGCTCGAGGTTGCAGTGAGCCATGATTGTGTCACTGCATTCCAGCCTGCGTGTGCATGACAGAGTGAGACTCCTGTCTCTTAAAAAAGGAGAACCACAAGTACATAAGGACATATGTACAACAATATTTATCGTAGCATGGTTTATGATTGTCAAATATATGGAAGGAAAAATGTCCATCAAGAGGAATAGCCAAATAAACTAAGACATCTGTATGATGGATATTATATAGCCATTAAAAAGAATGCATTGGTACAATACTATTTGACTGATGGAGATAGGCTTTGTTGAGTGAATAAAAGGCAAGGTACAAAATGATGTATCATGTTTTTCCAAATGTGTAAAATGATGGCCTAAATGCCTCCTCTCATATATATGTGTATGTCTACATATGAACAAGAAGAGAAACATTAGAGGGTATATTACAGGTTTTTAACATTGGTTAACTTGTGGTGGGAAAAGTGTAGTGCTGAAATGGGAGGAAAGAAGAAGGGATAGTGAAGCAGAAAAGACAAGATTATACTCCCGGATATCACTGCTTTTATTATGCAAAATTGTGTCTAAATATTAAAACTTTAGTTTTTAGAACTTTCCCTGTGGAGAAAAAATAAAAATTTGAGTTTTAGTGTACACAGAAGTGATTATATAATATATACAATTCTGTAGCTTGCCTTTGAGCTTAATGATCTTCCGTGTCATTCACAGAGATCTTCTCACTCTCTTTAATGCCTGCACAGTATTTCATTGTATTTAGTCCGTATTTATTTAACCAGTTCTTCAGTGATACGAAGACAGTACGTCCAACTTTATGCCTGTTGTTGCTACATGATTAGTAATTGCACCTTCTTTCACTAAAAAAAAAGTCTTGTTTTGGATGGTAATTTATATGGTTTCCCTGCATAGTGATGGATTATTAGGCTGTTACCAGATTTTTGCTCTTAGACATTTTCGTATAGAAATGTTGGCATACTTTTAAGGGGATTTCTATAAGGTAATTTCCTAGAAGTGAATTGTTGGATCAAACATGATTTGCATTTAAATGTTTGGATATGTTACATTTGAGATTGCCGCAACATATTGCTAGTATGTACAAGAGTGTTAGATTTAAAAATCTTTGCTTCATAGTCGAAGAAGAGTAAATCATTGTTTCGATTTGCAGTTTTCCATGAGTAAGGTTGAGCCTTTTTTTAATATATTTTTGGTCATTTATGTATCTTTTCTGTTAACCTATTCACTTGCACCTGTTTTTTATTTGGGTTGTTCATCTTTTTCTAAGTACTTGGTACTTTTTGTGTCATTTTTTTTTGAAAAAAGTTTTTTTTTTAGAAAAGTTATTTTATCAATTTTTCTCACAGTATTTTTCTGAGTTGAAGTAGGAACATAGCCAATGTAGGCCCTTACTGTATTTATCTCTGACCTGTTTATAATATATAACCTTATTATTTATTTCATATTTTTATGCTACTGCATATATACCTTTCTCTTTAATTACAGACTCCTCTTTTGGGCCCTATATATGTTTAATAAATGTATCTTGCTTATGAAGTTGATACCAAGAAAGAGGTTACAATGGAGGCTGGGCATGGTGGCTTATGCCTGTAATCCCAACACTTTGAGAGACTGTGGTGGGGGGATCATGTGAGGCCAGCATGGGCAGCATAACATAGCAAGACCCTGCCTCTACAAAAGTAAACAAAAAAAAAAAAGTTAGCTGGATGGTTAGCATGTGCCTATAGTCCCAGAGGCTGAGGTAGGAGGATTGCTTGGGCCCAGGAAGTAAAGGCTGTAGTGAGCTGTGGTGTGCTACTCCACTCCAGCATGGGCAACAGAGTGAGACCCTGTCTCATTAAAACTACAGCAACAACAAAAACCTTCAGGAATGGAATAATTAGGGATTTGTCCTGTGACCTAAAATCAGTCAGTATTTAGTGATCCACCAGCTTCGTGCATGATTCTGTATTTAACTTGTTTTTCTATTTAGTACTTAAAAACTTATCCTTTATTTTTCTTATGTAGCATTCTTTTGATAAACTCTTTTGTTTTCTACAAGTTACTTTGCATATCAGGTATATACTTTAGAAAATAAATTGCAGAAATTGATGAAGGAAATGAAAAATAATGATTTTCTATGATCAGACATATTGTCCATCTGTCCTGAGAGGAGGTAATAGTTTTCTCTAGGTAATAGTTTTCTCAGGAGTGATTTTTGGTGTTTACTGTGTCACGTTGTTATCTTTATTGGTTTCCCCTTACATTGTCAATGTTGACATCAACAAAAAAAAGCACTTTTGGTATTTGTGAAAAAACGTGATCTATGTGGAATGACATAGTCCTTTTATTTCTGAGCTTCAGATTATATGACCTTAAGAATCTATGCATTTTTGTATACCAAGAGACTTGCATTTGTTTTCTCTTATCCAGCTGGTGTCAGTAGAAGGTGATTCAGAGGAAAGTGAAAAACTTTCTCAATGATTTTTAAGTTGTTAGTCTCAATGTTAATATATGAAAATTGATAGTTTTTTTGAATTTAATTTGAATATTGGTTTAGCTCAGTCTAGTAAACATTTGACCTAAGAACTAGATAATTGTGCTAGATGATGGGCATTTGAATACCTGTAAGTTGTGGTTCATCTCTGCCTCTCTGTCCTAAGGAATATGCTTGGGCTAATAAAAATACCGTGTTATAGTATATTTTGAAAGTTGACTGACTTTCTGTTTTCTTCAGTAATAACTGGAAATTTTTAATGTTATTTTGTTTTGCCTCTTTTAAACTCTTGGGGAAAATATAGCTAAAATATACCATTACTTGTTTTTAACTTTCCTGAGCAGCCTATAGTTTATTCTTTGACACACTTCTTCAAGGTCACCAATTTACTGTAAGCATTGATATTTAATGTACTACAGATACAAAAATTATAGGTGTAGAAGATTGAGCTAAATATATTGCCATGAATAACTGCCCTAGGAATGCCATTTTTAGACTTTTTGGAAAATATTGCCTCTACTCAAGATGTGGTACAGAAAAAAAGTCAGTTAACTGAGGGCTTTATTAAAGATATTATGGAACTATGAATGTATATAAAACCTTTAACAATAAATTTGATATAGTTTTAAGCACTAGATAGTTAAATTTATCCTAGTTATAACTTCATTTACATCTGTGCTCCAATATTATTTCAATTTAGAATTACTGGAAGAATTTAGTCCAGTTGTTGAGAGACTTGGATTTGATGAAAATTTTGTGGATGTAACAGAAATGGTTGAGAAGAGACTACAGCAGCTGCAAAGTGATGAACTTTCTGCGGTGACTGTGTCGGGTCATGTGTACAATAATCAGTGTGAGTGGGTTCTTATTGATTCTACCTACTAACTAAAAGTACATACATTTCTTAATGTTCAGTGAATTTGCTGTGTGATTCTGAAAGTTTCATGACTTTTGTTGGAGGTAGAGTTACATTTAGCCAGTACTCTGTCTAGAACAGCTAAAATTAGGTGTTGCTATTCCATAATAAGTATTAAGATTTTGATGACATGTAGCTCAATGCTCTGTGCACTTTTCATTTGCACAGACCTTTGTTCCTGTTGATCTGCACAGAGCATTCATCTGCGCAGAGTTTTCGTCTGACACAGTGCATCTGTTCCCATTTTAGAAAGCTATACCCAGCTGGGCACAGTGGATCGCCCCTGTAGTCCCAGCTGTTTGGGAGATTGAGCTGAGAGGATTGCTTGAACCCAGGAGTTTGAGTCCAGCCTGGGCAGCAGAGCAAGATCCCATCTCTTAAAGAAACAAAAAGCCTTACCTCTTTAGGTCATTCTTAAGTTGCAAGAGTTGGCTTCTTAATATGCTTTTTGGAATAATTTTTGATTATTCTAAGACAGTCTCTAAGCAGAATTTTCAGGTAGGCTAGATTTGCCTTTGATGTGTCTTTTACATGTTCCCTTCGATTCCCCTGAGACCCTCATGTTGCTCTCTGACTTCCCAAGTTAGCACTTTTGGAATGTTGTCCAGGCTTTTCTGCCATGTGCCAGAATCTTCTCTAAGCTCCTATTTAATCTGTTTATTTATAAATAATCTTTGTCAAAGTTAGCAAGAAAGCAGAATGGTTTGTCTCCTTCATGTATTAAGATATGAATGAATGATGGTATTTCCAGGGATATTTACATTTGAAAATAAGCTGTAGTAAGCACCAGTGAATATCTAATTAGGCTTTCAGACATCTTATGACTCTGCTGGTGACTCCCTTATCATACCACATACAAGACAAGTTACTCTGCTGTTGTGTAAGACTTGTCTGACCCTTTTGCTCTTAAGCCTCCCCATGCATTTCCTCTTATCCTCTTTTTTGAGAACTAGACATCAGTCTACAGAATAGTTCTCCACAGAAGAAAAGCAGTAAAACTACAGTTTCTATAATACATGGAGCTTTTCATGTATCTTTTGTACTTGTGCTCATTTGTAACTTACAAGGGCTAAGTAGCAAGAGTATTTCAGATATATTTCTATATAATTTTTAAAGCAAACTTAGATTTTATTGGTTAGAGTACATTATAGAGAGCTAGGTTTTATATCCCAAAAAGGAAATGTGGAATTACTGATTAATTCTTCATCTTTCACACAGATTTTATTAAAATTTTTTTCAAACCTACAGGAAAGTTGACAGAATAGTACAACAAATACCCATTGTGTCCTTTTCTTTTTTTTTTTTTGAGACACAGTCTCACTCCGTCGCCCAGGCCAGAGTGCGGTGGTACAATCTTGGCTCACTGCAACCTCCACCTCCTGGGTTCAAGCGGTTCTCCTGCCTCAGCCTCCCAACTAGCTGGGACTACAGGCACGTGCCACCACACTGGCTAATTTTTAAATTTGTAGTAGAGATGGGGTTTCACCATGTTGGCCAGGCTGGTCTTGAACTCCTAACCTCAGGTAATCTGCTTGCCTTGGCCTCCCAAACAAAGTGCTGGGATTACAGGCGTGAGCCACTGCGCCCAGCTCATTATGTCCTTTCTTGTAGATAAACTAGTTGTTATTTTGCCACATTTGCTTTCTCTTGTCCTCTCTATGGATCGCTTGGTTGGTTGATGAGCTATTTGGAAGCAAATGGCAGACATCCTGACATTTCATCTCTAAATACTTTTAGTGTGAATCTCTTTGAGGTTAGGATGGTTTCATGTAATTCCAACACTGTTTAACACCTAAAGCAAATTTATTTTTATATAATTTTCTTACACTTTTCATAAAAGAGCTCTAAAACTATGTACAGGTCAGAGATTGTTTTCAGCAGCATATATAGTTAGTGCATGGTTAAGATTTAGATCTTTAAAGCATAATGTTAGCTTTCTTGTTATATAATAGTACTTTTATGCTTACTTACAGGTAAATATGAGTAAAAGTTTTGTTAATGTCAGTAGGAATGTTTTATGAGATCAGTTTCCATAATGTGTTAATTATTAAGCACTCCCAGTATACAGTCACTATCACAGGCTGTTGGAATTTGCTTATTGAATTTGTTTACAGTATTCCTATGAAGCATGAAAGAGATTAGTCAAGTGGATAACAGGGTGGCAGTGGTCTCTTAGTCCATTTAGTGTTGCTTTAACAGAATACCTGAGACTCGGTAATTTACAAAGAAAAAAAGGTTCATTTGGTTCATGATTCTTGTGGCTGGAAAAGTCAAGATTAGGCCTCTGCATCTGGTGAGGGTCTCAGGCTGTTTCGCCTCATGGTGGAAGGCAAAGGGGAGCCAGTGTGTACAGAGATAACATGGTGAGAGAGGAAGCAAGGGCTGGGGGAGGTGCTAGGCTCTTTTAACAACCAGCTGTCTCTGGAGCTAATACAGTGAGAAACTTACTCATCCCTGAGGGAGGGCATTAATCTGTTCATGAGGGATCCACCCCTGTGATCCCAACACCTCCCATTTGACCCCACCTCCAACATTAGGGATCAAATTACAACATGAGGTTTGGAGGGGACAAACATTGCAACCATACCAGGTGGTGGTGGTGGTGGTGGTGGTGGTGGTGGTGGTGGTGGTGGTGGTGGTGGTGGTTGGATATAGACTAAGCCTTCTACCTTTTAAAAATTATTTTGTAAAAAACAAAATTTTAAAGTTTTTTTCTTGTGACTTTGAATGACATTTGTTGTTTTTAAAGCTATAAACCTGCATGACATCTTGCACATCAGACTACTTATTGGATCTCAGATTGCAGCAGAGATGCGGGAAGCCATGTATAATCACTTGGGGCTCACTGGCTGTGCTGGAGTGGCTTCTAATAAACTGTTGGCAAAATTAGTTTCTGGTGTCTTTAAACCAAATCAACAAACAGTCTTATTACCGGAAAGTTGTCAACATCTTATTCTTAGTTTGAATCACATAAAGGAAATACCTGGTAAGACAAATATCTTTGAAAAGTACATATATGTCTTATTATATTTCTTTAATTTTAAAATTATAGGTACAGTGTAATTAATTCTTAGGTAGAGGTGTATGTGAGTGTGTGCATGTATGTGTGTGTATACTTGGTTCCTGGAAAAAACTAAAAAAAACCATAATGTTTTCTGAAGCAAATTTGGATTAAGAACTATGTGAAAGTACTTTTCTTATTTTATCTACTTTGGATGGTTAGAATATGGTCATAAAAGTTATAGCCTAGAAACATACGGTCTTTATTTCCAGTCCCTGGGTCATACTCTTATACTGTACATTGCCTCTAGAGAGGGGAGTTTGTCTTTTACTAAGTCTCTTTTGGGATTATATATAAAATATTAAGGCTACAATGGACTTTCCAAAACATCTAGGCCAAGTTCCTCAGTTTAAAGATGAGGAAACTGATTTCCATGAGGAGTTTGGTGACCTATTTAGGTCATGGTGCAAGTTTGTTTCTTTGCAGATCAAATACCCAAGTTTTTATAGACCGTTGATAATGGATATGTTGAACTACATTTCTGTGGTATTGCTGGGGAATAAGATGTTATAAAAGAGTTCTGTGGAAGTGAATTTCTAATACCTCTGAAACTTAGATGTCAAACTTCACATTTTTAACTGATACTTGTGTGATTCCAAAATGTATTATACACTGCCTTGACTTCCTTAGTATAGTATAACTATAATTTGAAATTTTGTGGATGACTTTGGTTCTGCCTTCTGAAGAACAATGTCAGGTTGTAATAAATTGAGGACTATATACTGGTGCAAAACATTATTACTTGGCTTTACTTTTGAGTTCTTGTAACTTTTTTTTTTTTTAAACAGGCTTTCTGCTTTCTCACTTATTTCCAAATTGCCAGCCGCCTTTTATTTTTGCGTGAAAAATCTGTCACTCTCATAATTCCCCCTACACAGCCATCTCCTCCAACTTAGGCTTTTCCTGTGCAAGAAAATCAGATAACTGTGGAATTATTATTTTTAAATGAAAAGAATAAGGAGACACTAAATGGCCTGAGTGTTTTCTCTTGTGGATAAAGTATGACTGAATTTTAGTGCAAGAACTTTGTGACAGTTTTGCTAGCAAGATTTTTTGTTTTGTTTGCTTTCTGGCTCATAGCTGTATTCTGGATGGTAAATGTTAGATATGACTTATGGATAAATATATGGTGGTGCATATAGGAACCAGTTAGTTTACCTAATATGTACACTTAATTCATTTTAATTACTCTAGTGGCAGCCTTTTTGTACATTAATAATAATCATGATTTCTGAATATTTCTGGAATTTTACATAACAGGTAGTAAAATTTTTATTTTAGTAAGACAGCATTTATTGACTGTCTCTGTATTCATTTTGTTTTACTGCATTTTGTGAGGACTTCAAAGAGATGCATATAATTCAGGAGCCCTGAGTGGAAGAACAGCAACCTAGTTTGCAATGGAGTTTGATCTTTGCAAAATACAGTAGTCCCCCGTTATCTGCAGTTTCACTTTTCACAATTTCTGTTACCTGCAGTCAACTGTGGTTTGAAAATACTAAGATATTTTGAGAGAGGGAGGCAGAGACCACATTCACATAACTTGTATATAGTATATTGTTGTAGTTCTATTTTATTATTATTGTTAACCTCTTATTGTGCCTAATTTATAAATTAAACTTTATCATAGGTATATATGTAATGGAAAAAACAGTACTGTATATATATAGGGTTTGATACTGTCCATGGTTTCAGGTATCCACTGAAGGTCTTAGAATGTATCCCCTGTGGATAAGGGGGGACTACTGTGTAAATTACTGAATTTAAAGATATGATTGATATATTTATAATATTTTAATTAGCTTTGTTTTAAGGAGAAAAGCTATTTTTAACTTTGTATGCACTTCTTTTTATTTAGGTATTGGCTATAAAACTGCCAAATGTCTTGAAGCACTGGGTATCAATAGTGTGCATGATCTCCAAACCTTTTCATCCAAAATTTTAGAAAAAGAATTAGGAATTTCACTTGCTCAGCGTATCCAGAAGCTCAGTTTTGGAGAGGATAACTCCCCTGTGATACCCTCAGGACCACCGCAGGTACACGATGATATTTATTTTAATTAAGTACTGGTTATCACATTATTTGAGATAAAGATTTCTAGTTACAGTACCATGTTCTTACTATTCTAGTTTGCTTAGTATGTGATCTCTTTCCTATTAGAAGGCTGATTTATTATTAATAGGTTGGATTAATAAGTATTCTTAAATTGAATCTTAAGCATTGATATTTTGATATCTTAAGTTAGCTACTATGATTGAAGACAGTGCAACTTAATAGCCTATAATGCATATATGAGGCAAAATATTTTAATCTTTTAAAAATCTTGTTTTCAGAGTAGTCCAGTGATTTAGCAAATGGGAAAGGTATAATCACCCAATTAACATTGACTGATTTTTTTGCTATGGGACAAGCACTTTCCTGAGTGCTTGAAATACATTAGTCCATTTAATCTTCACAACGAAGCATCAAGGTAGGTAGTACGGTTGTTTGTCCATTCTTTCTTACCTTTCTTCTTTCCTTCCTTCCTTCCATTCTCTCTCTCTCAAGATGAGGATACTGTACTTTAGAAAGGTTAAATAACTTGAGGACCATATACTGGTCCAAGGATATGGTCCAAGGATATAGTCCAAGGATATAAGTCTAAGTTTGTCCAAGGATAAACTTAGATTCAAGTCCTAGGTGATTAAGAAGTCTTGCCATAATCATACAATAAAGCTTGGAGTTGGTACTAGAGCTTTAGAGTTTTCTTAACTTTGAATTATTTTTTATTAACTGTTTTATATTAACTGTTAATTTAGTAATATTTGATATTAACTTTCTAGTGAGTACAGTAGCTTGCAGATTAAAAAACAGTTAATATAAAAGTGAACTAAATGGCTGAAACTAAGGACAAGAGGTAAGTTAGTAAAGAATGTATTGAATATTTATTTGACTATACACTGATAATAATTAGATATAATTCTTAGAGTTTGCACTAATCCTTATTTATGCTTCTTTGATAGTCCTTTAGTGAAGAAGATTCATTTAAAAAATGTTCATCCGAAGTTGAAGCTAAAAATAAGATTGAAGAACTACTTGCTAGTCTTTTAAACAGGTGATTTTCAATCCATTTTGCCAAGTCATCCTATATATTCATTCTGTATACGGTATATAGAAAGAATATTTGATGTTCCATCTTGGAACTGACAGATTATCTGGAGAGTAAACAATGTAAAAATAATTTATCATGTGATTTCTCTGCATTATAAACTATTGTAAAGATGGTAATAGGGGCTCTTACCTAAATTTAATTCATTAGTCTTAATTCTAGTAACAGTGTGGTTGTCCTATGGATCTAAAGCTGCAGATGGTTACCTAAAGGGGTTTTATGGATATTTCTAACATTCTTAGACTTATTCTAGTCTTCAGGTGAGAAGAAGAAGTTTTAATTTTTCCCTGTGGCAATTGCAAAGCCTTTGCCCTCAACCTAATAGTTACTTGAATTTCATTAAGTTAGTACCATGCTAAATACAAATACATGCGAAATACAAAACGTGTGAAAATAACCATTTATCTCTGCTAATAGTTACTTGCATTTCATTAAGAAGAAAAAAATGCAAAGAGGAATAATACTGTCATAATTCTAAAACTCCTGATACAGGAACAGCTATATAAATTTGTGATTGTTGGGGATAGGAAATTATTAAAGTAACAGTGAAGGAAGAAGCAGAAGAACCCTTGTATCTCTTTTGCCTCAGACTGTAAAATAAAATAGAGTCGAAGGAAAGAATGGCTGGCTGGGGCTATGTGTGAGCAGGGTGAGTGACTGCAGGTGTGTGCAGGGTTTCTGATCTGTATGTGAAGAGTATCACCTGGGGTTATAAATATATGAGTAGCACAAGATAAACTGAAAAGGAAATTTAATTTTGTGGTGCTCCTTGTCATTATACATGTATTTCTCAATATTCATATTCCACAAACAAGTATTATCTGTTTTCTTCCCATTCTTTGTTTCTGCTTTTCTTGTTAGAAATTTCTCAAATTGTGGTTTCAGGGCTCTAACAGTTTAGAGTAGGTGTGCTTCTCTAATGATTGTAGGAGGACTAACTGTATTTAGAGAAAATGGTTTTTGGATGGTTCTAAGTCTTAGAAAACTGATGAAGTGAAATTTCCTCCAACTTTGCTGTTGTATGCAACGTGGCGCTCAAATGTCTTGAGCAGAGCCATGTAGCTCATTGTTGGCTGCATGCAGCTGGGGCTGGCTGTATGACTGGGCTTCAGTGATATGACTCAGGCTGGGCCTGCGCGTATGCTAGTGAAACTGGGTCATTTGCTTCAGCTAAATAGAAGACTACTCTGAAATGCCTAACATTTGGAGACAGTTCTTCACGTAGAAAAACCGCAAGAAGTATAAGTTTTACAGGTTCTCTTATTTGAAGAGTCAACCCAGAAGTGAGACCAGGTGCTCTAAACCTGTGAAATACAAAACCTGTGAAATTAACCATTTATCTGTATCTCTGCTTGCCAGCTCCTTTTCTCCCACACCACGGGCCCTTATTTCAGTGACTGAATTATAACACCATCTAAGTGACTTGCAAAAAAAAAAATTACAGGAGTGTCTGTGTGTATTTGTGTATAATTACTTTTGTTTTCTCTAGAGTATGTTATGATTAATACTATAGGTATGTAAGAAATGTAAAAACCATATTATTTTTAATCCATCTTCTAGGCACTAGTTTAATATTGCTTATGATTCAGCCTTTTTCTAATGTGTCTTAATTAGCATATCATACTCTTTGAATTGCATAATTAATAGAACACGTTTAACTGGAAGATATTTAAACTAGTAGCCATTTAAGGTATTTTATTATCCTAGTTAAGCAGCCATCGAGAAGTTTTGTCACAAAGCAATAAGAGATAGAAAAAATTTATTTAATACAGAACTATTTTATTTTTTATTTTTTTGCGATAGGGTCTTGCTCTGTCACCCAGGCTGGAATGCAATAGTGCAATCATGGCTCACTGCAGCCTCAGCCTCCTGGGCTCAAGCAGTCCTCCCACCTCAGCCTCCAGAATAGCTGGGAAAGCACCTGCCATAAAGCCTAGCTAATTTTTAAATTTTTGTAGATGAGGTCTCGCTATGTTGCCCAGGCTGGTCTTGAACTCCTGGGCTCAAGTGATCCTCCTACCTGAACTTCCCAAAGTGTTGAGATTACAGGTATAAGCCACCGTGCCTGGCCCAAAACTGTTTTTTTCAGATCAGAATCTTCAAGTTGAGTGTGTTTAACAATATGCAATATTTGCATTTTATGTCTGAGATTTGGTTTTATATGCGTTGCCATGTGTATAAAAGGGGAAATGTTATCCTTTAATGACTATTTTTCCATTAATTAGGTTTTGTACTTCTTAAGTGAATTTGTCATATAATTAAAACCTTTGTTTCAATACCAAAACCAAGACAATTGGATGAAACTCTTTTTAAAAATGCATGTGCACATATTGTATATTAATTATATACTAAATATAGCATATGATCTTTGAAGATATTGCTCTAATAAGCTATCATATAATGGTAATAGTGATTACTCTTTAACAAGAGTAATCTCATTTTGTAAAAAAAAAATCTTTTTTTTGGTAATCTCATAAGAAAAAAGTTTGAAAAAAGTTATTTTGTTATTTTTCACTTACTTGCTTTTGTTAGTGAATGATTCAGTTTCTTAAATTTCCTGCTGATTTTAATTTGCTGCCTTTTGGCTAGGTGTGGTGACTTACGTCTGTAATCCCAGCATTTTGGGAGGCTGAGGTGGGGGATCACCTGAGGTCAGGAGTTCGAGAGCAGCCTGGCCAACATGGCAAAACCACCTCTCTACTAAAAATACAAAAATTAGCCAGGTGTGGTCACACGTGCCTGTAGTCCCAGCTACTCAGGAGGTTGAGGCAGGAAGACTGCTTGAACCTGGGAAGTGGAGGTTGCAGTGAGCTGAGATTGTGCCACCACACTCCAGCCTGGGCAACAGAGCGAGATTCCATCTTGAAAAAAAAAATTGGTTGCTTTTAGTTTTGTTTTGAATTTGTATTATAAAACAACTTGTTTTGATTATATCTTATATCTCTTCTATTTCTGACAGCACTCAATTCTGAGTGAGGCCTGAGAGCTTGACATCTAAACATTCAGAGTTTTAGTGCATAGACTTTGCGATGATTATTTGGATACTCAGGGACCTTTATTGCTTACTATTTTGTTATCTACTATATGTATAATTGTTATATTTAACAAAATCTGGCACCTTTAGATAAATGAGGTGTTATATAATTTAAAAAGGTAATACTTTTCTAATTCCTTATTTCCACTTTCTCTTTATTTTTAGAGTATGCCAAGATGGAAGGAAGCCTCATACAGTAAGATTAATAATCCGTCGATATCCCTCTGAGAAGCACTGTGGTCGTGAGAGTCGTCAGTGCCCTATTCCATCACATATAATTCAGAAGTTAGGGACAGGTATGGACTAGTTTTCCAACAGTTTCATTAGCAGGTTGAACTCTTAAACAAGCCAACTTTGAACTAGAAATATGCTCCAAAAATGGAGGGTCTTCACAGGGAATTAGCAAGCAATTAAATGCTTTTATTCTATCAGGAATTTTCACCAGAAAACTTTGTTGTTTGTTTATTTATTTATTTATTTATTTTTTGAGACAGGGTCTTGCTCTGCACGAAGGCTGAAGTGCAGTGGTGCTGTGATAGCTCACTGCAGCCTTCGTCTCCCCGGCTCAAACAATTCTTCTACCCCAGCCTCCCGGGTAGCTGGGACCGTAGGTGCATACTACCAGACCTGGCTAACTTTTTTTGACATTTAGGATAGACAAGGTCTCAAACTCCTGAGCTCAAGCAATCTTTCTGCCTCAGCCTCCCACAGTGCTCGGATTATGGGCATGAACCACTGCACCTGGCCTGGTTTTTAAATAGATAAGTAAAGAGTCATTTAAGAATGTTTTCCAAGTTCAAAGAGAACAAAACTGTGATAACTGATAGCATGAGTCTTTATGGGCATTTAGATTGTTTCCATTTTGAAGAACATTTAAGTGCAAGTCATTGGATGGGCATATGCATATGTTTTCCTTTATCTTGGGTAGATTTTAAGGAGTGGAATTGCTGGATCATATGGGAACATGAACTGTTTAAGAAACTGCCAACTTTTTCCAAAGTTCATGTAATAATTTACATTTTCATCAACAATATATGAAGGTTCCAGTTTTTCATATTTTTGCCAATATTTGTATTGTCAGTCTCTTCGATTATAGTTGTTCTAGCGGTATATAGTAGTGTGGTTTTTCTTTTATGGATAGTGTTTTTGGTGTTATATGTAAAAATTCTTTGCCTAACTCAGAGGTCACATATTCTGTTTTCTGTTAGAAGTTTTATAGTTTTTAAGCTTTATGTTTATGTCCATTTTGAGTTAATTTTTTATGTGTGGTATATGGTAAGGGACTTAATTCTTTGCTTTGCATGTGGGTATCCAGTTGTTCCTGCATCATTTGTTGAAGATTTTTCTTCACCCACTGAATTACCATGGCATCTTTGTCAAAAATTAATTGACCATAAATATAAGAGTTTATTTCCTGACTTTCTTGTTTCATTGGTCTATATGTTTATCCTTACACCGATTCCACCCTATGATGGTCTCTGCTGCTCTGTTTATTTTTCTGCAATCTTTTTTTTCTGTTCTTTCTTACAAAGTAGATAATCTGTATTGAGCTGCCTTTAAGGTCTCTGATTCATCTGTATCTCATAACTGCCATTGCCCCTGTAGTGATTTGTTGGTTTTGGTTACTGTGCTTTTTAACTCTAGAATTTCTGTTTGTCTTTTGTTTTTATGTTTGGTTTTGTTTCTTTATCGAGATTCTCCTTTTTTTGTACTCATTATATTTTGCTTTAATTCTTTAAACATGGTTGTCTTTAATTCTTTGGACATATCTATAATAATGAATTTGAAGTCTTTGCTAAGTCCACCTCAAAGTCAATTTATGTTAACTGCTTTTTCCCCCAAATATGTATCACACTTTCCTGTTTCTTTGCATGTTTTGAACTATTTTATTGAAAACTAGACCTCATAGATAATGTATTGTAGCAACTGTGGATTTAAAATTTTTTCTTGTAGGGTTTTTTTTTTCTTTCCTGTACTTTTTTTTAGGTAACTTGTCTGAACGTAATCTGCAGAATCTACCTCCCCTGGGTTCTGTAGCCACTGATTTCTCTGCTCAGTGTTCTTTTTTTTTTTTTTTTAATTCAAATTTTTATTTTAATATGGGCTTCTGGGAAGTTGCCCATGTCTGTATAGTTTCATGGTTAGCCAATGTTTGGCAAAGGTTCTGCTCAAACACTACAGTCTGGAAGCTGTCTGCCTCTGCCAGTGGATAAGTGTATGGGTTGGAAAGGACTTAAAATATTTAGGCCATTTTCCCATACTGCCCAAAGTAATTTATAGATTTAGTGCTATCCCCATCAAGCTACCACTGACTTTCTTCACAGAATTGGAAAAAAATACTTTAAATTTCATATGGAACCAAAAAAGCCCACATAGCCAACACAATCCTAAGCAAAAAGAACAAAGCTGGAGGCATCACACTACCTTACTTCAAATTATACTGCAAGGCTACAGTAACCAAAACAGCATGGTGCTGGTACCAAAACAGATGTATAGACCAATGGAACAGAACAGAGGCCTCAGAAATAACCACACATCTACAACTATCTGATGATCTTTGACAAACCTGACAAAAACAAGAAATGGGGAAAGGATTCCCTATATAATAAATGGTGCTGGGAAAACTGGCTAGCCTTATGTAGAAAGCTAAAACTGGATCCCTTCCTTACACCTTACACAAAATTTAACTCAAGATGGATTAAAGACTTAAATGTTAGACCTGAAATCATAAAAACCCTAGAAGAAAACCTAGACAATACCATTCAGGACATAAGCATGGGCAAAGACCTCATTGACTAAAGCACTGAAAGCAATGGCAGCAAAAGCCAAAATTGACAAATGGAATCTAATTAAACTAAAGAGCTTCTGCGCAGCAAAAGAAACTATCAACAGAGTGAACAGGCAAACTACAGAATGGGAGAAAATTTTTGCAATCTATCCATCTGACAAAGGGCTAATATCCAGAATCTACAAAAAAGTTAAACAGATTTACAGAAAAAAAGCAAACAACCCCATCAACAAGTGGGCCAAGGATACGAACAGACACTTCCCAAAAGAAGACATTTATGCAGCCAACAGACACATGAAAAAATGCTCATCATCACTGGTCATTAGAGAAATGCAAATCAAAACCACAATGAGATACCACCTCATGCCAGTTAGAATGCCGATTATTAAAAAGTCAGGAAAAAACAGATGCTGGAGAAATAGGAATGCTTTTACACTGTCGGTGGGAGTGTAAATTAGTTCAACCATTGTGGAGGACAGTGTAGCGATTCCTCAAGGATCTAGAACTAGAAATTCCATTTGACCCAGCCATCCCATTACTGGGTATATACCCAAAGGATTATAAATCATGCTGCTATAAAGACACATGCACGTGTATGTTTATTGCGGCACTATTCACAATAGCAAAGGCTTGGAACCAACCCAAATATCCATCAGTAGTAGACTGGATAAAGAAAATGTGGCACATACACACTATGGAATACTATGCAGCCGTAAGAAAGGATGAGTTCATGTTCTTTGCAGGGACATGAATGAAGCTGGAAACCATCATTCTCAGAAAACTATCACAAGGATAGAAAACCAAACACCACATGTTCTCACTCATAAGTGGGAGTTGAACAATGAGGACACATGGACACAGGGAGGGGAATATCACACACCGGGGCCTATTGGGGGGTGGGGAGCTGAGGGAGGGATAGCATTAGGAGAAATACCTAATGTAAATGGTGAGTTGATAGGTGCAGCAAACCAACAGGGCACATATATACCTATGTAACAAACCTACACATTGTGCACATGTACCCCAGAACTTAAAGTATAAAAGAAAAAAAATTAGGCCATTTTCAAGTTTTTCTTGAATTTTAATTTCTGCTAGGCCCTCTTTATCTCCCCGTGACGTGCATGTAGCCCTTTCAATGAGTGTATGGAGAGCTTAGGCCCTCTGTGGCCTTCCGTTTATTTGCATGTAGCCTCCTAGTCAGCTAAGGTTGTGAGGGGAGCCTATGTAGTCCCTCTTTGGTTCTCTCATTTCCAAATCTCCTGGTGACATTTCTGGCTGGTCCACTGATCTGTCATTCACCCCAACCACAACTAAAGCCTCAGACTAGCAGAGCTGTGGGATCTTCCCATTCATTTCCTATCAAGTTTGCTCATTTTACTGGCAATGTTGCTAAGTGTGGGCTTTTGCCCTCTGCCTCAAATCAGGTCTGTCTCCTCTAGAAGTGAAACTGCTGACTTTTGCAGCCTTCACCCTGTACCAACTGAGGTATGTAAAGGGGCATTCGAACGGTCCCAGACAATGAAGTCCCAGACAAAGTCTCCTACTTTGTTAGCTAACATATAGCAGCTGTTCATAAATCAGTACTTCTTACTTTGTTTGCCTTTGGTTCATTTCCAGATTTCCACCAAAATGATTGTTTTTGACAATGTTCAGTTTTATAGTAGCTTTTTGAGAGCGGATTTTCTGACCGTATCACTGTACTATAACCAGAAATACTATATTTCAAATCTTTTGAAAAATTTTAACCATTTGGTATTAATGTTGAAATGTCTTAATTTGTTATATAATGTCAAGATGCCCAGTGATACTTATTTAGGATTTTAATTTCTTAATCTCAGCAATATAAAATATATTATGCTCTTAATATTAATTATGTTTATTATCTTCTTAACATTTTATTTAGGAAATTATGATGTGATGACCCCAATGGTTGATATACTAATGAAACTTTTTCGAAATATGGTGAATGTGAAGATGCCATTTCACCTTACCCTTCTAAGTGTGTGCTTCTGCAACCTTAAAGCAGTAAATACTGCTAAGAGAGGGCTTATTGATTATTATTTAACGCCATCATTATCAACAACTTCATGCTCTGGCAAGCACAGTTTTGTAAGTATACTCTTTTTTGTTCAGTTTTCTAAGTATACCCTTATGGGATTTGTGTGGTTAAATTACAAATCTAAGTGCTTGTCTTTTTGATAGAGTTTAGAGATTCTTTTGGGTGATATTGTTTAGGTAATTAACTTGTTTACAATACCTATCTTACGGTTGCTGGCCTTAAATATACTGTGATCTAAGAAGAAAACATAAGCATCACTGGATAAAAGAGAGAACCATCATGGAGGTTCTCTATTTTGGAATTGTTAACACATTTTATAAAAATATGTGCTCTATAAAAATATGATGGATTAGCTCATAAGTATTAAAATATTTTCAGGTATTAGAAGTCACATCTTTTTGTCTTTTAGCTGACATATGAGTTACCAGTACCTTTCCCACGATTCTTTTGTTAAAGTATTTACATTTTCTTGGTTTTGAAATAGTAGTCAATTTTGATAGCGATATTGATAGAATTGACTACTGATTTTACAGTTGTAAAGTTAACAGTGTGACAATAGAAAGGCAGAGGCCAGTCACATTTTCAGACGACTAAAACAAAACCCCTTTACTAATAGACCACTATTTAGTAAATGTGGGTTACCTTAAAAATAATTATTTTTTACTAAATTGTTCATGCCTATAATTAACTCAATTTAAAATACTTTTTTGTTTGTTTTGTCAGTATAATTTTAGTAACCTTTTCATTTTCATTTAAGTTTAAAGTGAGAACAGTATAGTGTATGCAAATAGTGAATTAATGGTGTCTTCAAATTACTTTTTTCTGTGACCCTTTTTATTCCATCTATTAAATTTGAAAAAGTGTTTTCTATTTACATTTTATTCGGTGAAATTGGAATTAAAAGTACTCACTTATAGTGGCATTAGAGAAGTAAATATAAGTGAAAGTACCTTGTATATATTTGTCACACAGTAGGTATTCAATAAATATAAGGGCCTGAATCTTTTCTACTCCTTTTACTTTTTTGGAGTTCATATTGTGTTGATGTTTACTGAGTTATATTTGACTATGTTTATATTTTTATGCTGCTTAAAACTAGAGGAGACATTTAAATGAAAAACTATAGGAAAATTACACAAGTTAGAGTTGAAAATGTCTTTAAATTTTTATATAAATATAAACTCGTACTATATCTTGATGATGTTGGGTTTTTGTTATAGACTTTTTTATCTTTTTGTTAAAAGTTACCCTTTAGAATAATAATTTTTGGAAAACTAGCCCTTGATGCTGTTGTATGTGTATGTTTTTCTGAAAAATACCCTTAGGTGAACTTGTGTTCTCTAGGCCACCATTCTTGTATTTATAGAATTGAAAGTTTGGTTGCATGATTGTTACACTCTTCCCAGGTCTCCAAATGCATGTTTACCTCTGTCTCGGTGCTATCTAGGAAGGAAACCTCTTCCTGGAATAGTGGGTAAAGATTCACAAAATAGTGTGACTAATTGTGGTAGTAGATCTCTGGTTATTTGGAACAGACCACAAAGAGTTGAATTTGCTGAGTAGGTTAGAAACATGTCAGATAATAGCTACAGGCACATAGCAGCAGCAGGGATATTTAAAACATATCAGATATCTAAATTAATCTGTTATTCTTGTGTTCTAGAAAATGAAAGACACTCATATGGAAGATTTTCCCAAAGACAAAGAAACAAACTGGGATTTCTTACCAAGTGGAAGAATTGAAAGTACAAGAACTAGGGAGTATCCACTAGATACCACAAATTTTTCTAAAAGAAAAGATATTAATGAATTCCCACTCTGTTCACTTCCTGAAGGTGTTGATCAAGAAGTCTTTAAGCAGCTTCCAACAGATATTCAAGAAGAAATCCTTTCTGGAAAATCTAGGGAAAAATTTCAAGGGAAAGGAAGTGTGAGTTGTCCATTACATGCCTCTAGAGGAGTATTATCTTTCTTTTCTAAAAAACAAATGCAAGATATTCCCATAAATCCTAGAGATCATTTATCCAGTCGCAAACAGGTATCCTCTGTATCTCCTTGTGAACCAGGAACATCAGGCTTAAATAGCGGTAGTTCTTCTTATATGTCTAGCCAAAAGGATTATTCATATTATTTAGATAATAGATTAAAAGATGAACGAATGAGTCAAGGACCTAAAGAACCTCAAGGATTCCACTTTACAAATTCAAACCCTGCTGTGTCTGCTTTTCATTCATTTCCAAACTTGCAGAGTGAGCAACTTTTCTCCAAAAACCACACTACAGATAGCCATAAGCAAACAGTAGCAACAGACTCTCATGAAGGACTTACAGAAAATAGAGAGCCAGATTCTGTTGATGAGAAAATTACTTTCCCTTCTGACATTGATCCTCAAGTTTTCTATGAACTACCAGAAGTAGTACAAAAGGAACTGCTGGCAGAGTGGAAGAGAACAGGATCAGATTTCTACATTGGACATAAATAAGCATATTCAGCAAAAAAGTCTGAAAATCTAGGGAATACCATTATTTTCAGATTAGCAGTTTATTAAGCTCTTCTATATTAAAACACTAATAGATATTCAATAATGGAGTAAACTGTTCGAGATAAAGCAAGAACAGTTGCAGGAAGTAAATTCTGGCACAAAGCATAAAAATATAACAGAAGAAATAATGTAAAATACTATCTTTTCTGTCTAAAGCTGCTTTATATTGCTTTTCAATAAAAAGAATACATGGTCAACCTAGAATATTTTTCATGAATTGGTGGGGAGATGTATATGCTTGTATATAAAAAATAGCCAAATCGTTGCTATGGTAAAGGACACATTTTTTTTTTCCTATGATATGTGGAATATCTCAAATGCAGCCTGTTAGGATATAACCAAATAGCAAATCCTACTGCCAACTAACCTATTAAAAATATAGACAGTTTTGACTAAAGTACATTACATTTAGTATGTTGACTTTTAAAATACCAAAGCAATTTATATTCAATTAATGCTTCTTCATACACCAATAATCTACCACAATACACAGCACACAAGGGCCATTCAATAAACATTGAATGAATGAATGAATGGTTTGGCTAGGGCCAGGGTGGGGAGTTGAAGTGAGAGAACAGTGGTAGAAGGAACTCTCCATGCAAGTAAATTAAGGGAAAGATGGACACCAGAAATGCAAGGTGATGGGCCTATAAGCATACTGGATAATGGAAGAAGTCCATTTCTTTCCAGCTAGTTTGAAGGGCCTAAAAGCACTGAGTTACATGTTTTTGTATCTTGCCTACATTTGGAGATGATATTAGGTTGTCATAACAACCACAAATATAGACCATTACTAAATTGGTGGACGTCTTCTTTCTCCCATTGTTACTGTCTTCTTTTGCCTGCTAAACTAAAAATTGGATATAAGATTGAGAATGTGTTATATAATTTGCAAGACATAGAGGATGTTTATAGAATATACTAAAGTATCCCCCAGCACCAATATGGGAGTATCATGGTCTCAAGTTTATAATTTTTGCACATATAAAGAAGAGACTTTAAAAATAACGTACACAAATATGAACCAAAGAGTAGCTTAAAAATACTTTCTTCTAGATCTGAAATTTTCTTTCCTTTTTTTTTTTTTTTTTTCCTGGAGACAGAGCCTCACTCTGTTGCCCAGGGTGGAGTACAGTGGCGCGATCCCAGCTCACTGCAACCTCCATCTCCCAGGTTCAAGCAATTCTCCTGCCTCAGCTGGGATTACAGGCATGCCCTACCACACCCAGCACATTTTTGTATTTTTATTTTGTATTTTTAGTAGAAACCACATTTCACCATATTGGCCAGGATATTCTTGAACTCCTGATCTCAGGTGATCCCCCACCTTGTCCTCCCAAAGTGCTGGGATTACAGGTGTGAGCCATTGCGCCCAGCCCCAGATCTGAAATTTTAACTTAGTTTTGGATTCCTTGGAATTTGAAAATACGCTAACACGGAAGATTTTAAATAGGTAGTTTGAGGTTATCAAGAAAAGTAACTTGGAGCAAGAACATCAGAAATTGTTCACCATGCAAATATTTAGTATTCTGAATCAAGGAACATAGTATTTTTTTACATGAAGTATTCCAGTAAGGTAATTAAACTTATGGAAGGGATATATAACTTTTTGTAAATAATTCATTAAAACATTTTATAATCCTTGTAATGATTTCAGGAACTTCCTAGAAGGGTCTTAAGAAAAAATGGCTAAGTAAACAAAGTGAATGGTTTTGTCCAGCTTAGAAAGAGAAGGTAAAATAGTTAAAAATACATTTCATAGATTGAGAATGTAGGGGCTGTGTCACAGTTATGCTACTTATTTTGTGGTTTTAAGTTAGTCTCAACATTTTTGGGTCTCAGAATCAACTTTTTATGGGATCTTTTTTCTCTGTTTTTAAGATTATCTCTTTTTGATGTTTTGCAAGTTTACTGTATTATTTGGAAGTGCGAATTTCTTTTTATTCTTAGCATATACTGGCTTCTTCCTGTATTTTTAAATTCATGTTCTGTAAAATTCTCAATCACTAGCTCTTCAAATATTTCTTCCCTGTTCTAGGACCGTATACAAATGATAGACTTTCTTACTGTATCCTTCATGTCTTTTAATTTCTCACATTTTTCATCCTCTTGTTTCTTTTTACTGCATTTTGGGTAATTTCATCAGCTGTATCTTTCTGTTTACTAGTTCATTTTTCAGTAGCATCTCACCTGCTGTTGAAAACAATGATGGTTTTAATTTCAATAAATATATTTTTCATTTGATTCTTTTTAACTTCCTATTTACTGATTACAGTCCCTTGTAAGTCTATTTCTAATTTTTAAAAGTCAAATATTTGATATTTTTGATAATTTCAATATTTTAAGTTTTTATAAGTTTACATTTAAGGTTATTATTTATTGCCTATATTGTGACTTATTTCCTTGAGTATGTGTTAATCCGTGAGAAGACAGAGGACCTAAGTTGTGTGTTTCCCTTCAGTATGATTTGAGTTCGTTGCTTCTCTGGGTGAGGTGGTACAAACTCCTTGGCATACTCTATTCACCTTTGAGGATCCTGATTGAATGCCAATGCCTTGTCTTAAGTTTAAGCTCCCTAACCCTTACTACTAGCTGAAGGTTTTTGTCTCTGCAGGTCAATTGCAAACTAACAGGCCGAAGCTATCTGCCTTCAGGGATAAACCCCATCTTTCAAGCTGTCTTCTTGCTTGATGCTTCCTGCTGCTTTCTTGCTTTTGTTTCAGCTCAAGTTTTTTTTTCTGTATCTGTCTTGAGTGTAGAGGGTATTTTTTTTTTCTATTTCTGTCTTGAGTGTATAATATAGAGGGAGTTTCTGTCTTGAGTGTAGGCCTGGAGATTTTCCCTATATGGTACAAACCAGCAATGAATTAAGAGGTCTGTTTTCTCCAAGATCTAGTGTTTCGTACTGGGAGAACACTTTTAAAAAGTGTCTATTCCACTGTAGTGCCAAAGTACAAATTTATTTGGATTTATTTTTTGCCATCTTATTTTTTACCATATTTCTTTTTCTATGTTATGCTTCTTTCTCACCTTTATCTCTCCTCCTGTCTTTTGGTATCAGCTGGATTTTCTATTTAATCATATATTTTTCCCTTTACTGATTTGGAATGTGAATGTTACAAGTACTTTTGATTATCCTTAAACATCTAAAAATGCTACCCTCTTTCCAAATAACACAAAGGTATTGAAATAACATTAATTCTAATTAAATTCCACAAGTTCTTTATTGAATCTCCAAATTGGATATTATTAGTATTTTATATAATCAATGTTTGTTTAGATTTGCCCAAACGTTTATCTTTTTTGATGGGACATGGTGGGAGCTTACCTTTTTTCTTGTGTGTCAGATGTTCCTTCTAGGTAAAATTCTTTATACTTTCTGAAATTATGTCCTTAGAGCTTTAGATTTAGAACCGACATCTCTTGAGCTGTTCTAAGATAATATCTTTTCCTTTGGAGATGTGCAGTTTTTATTATGTGTCTAGCTGTAGATTTATCATGGATTTAGGTTTATTCTGAATCTGCAGATTTGTGTCTTCCATCAAATCTGGATTGTTTTCAATATTAAAAAACTTCTATTTTAAAATCTGTATATAGAAAGGTACATAAGCATAAATGGACATGTTAATGAGTAATAGTAACAACTGTGTAACTACCCAAGTCAAGAAATAAAACATATCAAGTAATCAGGAAGTCCAGTGTTTTCTCTGGGGTTTCATTACGTAGGCATGATTTATTAAAATCTTTACTGTGTGATTGAACTTAATCTCCAGCTTCCCTCCTCTACCTGGACATCAGGCTGGCTCAAAGTCTCAACACCCTAATCATGGTTATTTTTTTGGCATGAGCTACCTCCATCCTAAATCATCTTGTTAGCATTAGCTGTCTAGGGCCCACTGTGGGTCACATCATTAGCATACACTTTCAGGGCTTACCATGAATAATGAAGGCACTCCTGTTGTTTAGGAAATTCCATGGGTTTTAGGAGCTCGGTGTCTAGGAACGCTGAACGAAGACCAGACCAATTGTACTACAGTATCTTTTTTTTTTTTTTGAGATGGAGTCTCACTCTGTTGCCCAGGCTGGAGTGCAATGGTGTGATCTTGACTCACCACGACCTCCATCTCCCGGGTTCAAGTGATTCTCCTGCCTCAGCCCCCTGAGTAGCTGGGATTACAGGCAGCTACCACCACGCCTAGGTAATTTTTGTATTTTTGGTAGAGATGGCATTTCACCATGTTGGTCAGGCTGATATTGAACTCCTGACCTCGTGATCTGCCCACCTCAGCCTCCCAAAGTGCTGAGATTACAGGCGTGACTCACTGCCCCTGGCCCTACTATAGAATCTTTTAAAATGAGTTTTGAGATGTCTTATGGTCCCCAAAGTGATCTACTTTAGTAAATATATGTATGACTTGACTGACAATGTGGTTATGCTCAGATAAGGCCATTGTAAATTGAAAATATCATGAGTTAAATACATTTAATGTATCTATGAAACATCATAGCTTAGCTAGGCCTACCTCAGACATGCTCAGAACAACTCACTTTGGCCTACAGTTGGGCAAAATCATCTAACACGAAGCCTGTTTACAGAGCCTGGACTGGGTGGGGTGGTTCATGCTTGTAATCCTAGCACTTTGGGAGGCCGAGGCGGGTGGATTGCCTGAGCTCAGGAGTTCGAGACCAACCTGGGCAACATGGTGAAACCCCATGTCTACTAAAATACAAAAAGTTGGCGTGGTGGCACATGCCTGTAATCCCACCTACTCAGGAGGCTGAGACAGGAGAATCGCCTGAACCTGGGAGGCAGAGGTTGCAGTGAACCAAGATCGCACCATTGCACTCCAGCCCGAGTGACAGAGCAAGACTCCATCTCAAATAAAACAAAACAAATATAAAGCCTGTTTTATAATAAAATGTTGAATATCTCATGTATCATGCTGCATTTCAGTCACTGAATAGAATTAACAGCAGATAGTACTGGAGAAAAAATTAGTACACTTGAAGACAGAGCAATAAATTATTCAGAAGGAAACAGAAAAAAAACAGAGCATCTGTGAGCTATGAGACAGCTTCAAGCAGGCTAATATATGTCTCCTCTTATCACTCCCGGGTTCAAGTGATACTCCTGCCTCAGCTTCCCGAGTAGCTGGAATTACAGGCATGCACCACCAGGCCCGGCTAATTTTTTGTATTTTTAGTAGAGAGAGGGTTTCTCCTTGTTAGTCAGGCTGGTCTCGAACTCCCGACCTCAGGTGATCCGTCCACCTTGGCCCGATTACAGGTGTGCGCCACCGCGCCTGGTCAATATATGTCTTATTCAAGTCCCCAAAGAAGAGTGTGGGAGATGTAAAAAATATTTGAAGAAACAATGGAGAAATTTTTCCAAATTTGAGGATAACTATAAACCCACAGGTCCAAAGAGCTTGGCAAATCCCAAGTACAATAAACATGAAGAAAACTATACCAAGGAATATCCTAATCAGAGCTCTTAAAACCAGTGATAAACACCATCCCTTCAAAAAGACATACTATTAGAGAAAAACAAGCAAAACCAACAATTTTGAAAACATTGGAAGCCAGAAGACAGTGGTCTAACATCCTCAAATGAAGTAAAGAAGTGGGGGAAAAGTCTGTTAACTTAGAATTCCAAACCCAGCAAAAATATCTTTTTTTAAAAAAGTAAAATAAGAACATAAGGCATACATATGAAAGAACTCATGCCCAGTAGACCTACAGTACCCATAAAATTAGAGGAAGTCCAACAGGCAGGAAGAGCACACCAGATGGAAATACAGATCTACATACAGAAATCAGGAGCACCAGAAATGTAGGTATATTTAAAAGCTTTTTTTGTTTCTTATTTCCAAGTGTCTTTTTAAAAGTTGGCTATATAAAACAAAAATAAAAATTATTAAAAATACATTGGAGGGTTACAATGTATGTAGGAGTAAAAGGTAACAATAGTACAAAGGCCAGGAGGGGAAGTACATAATTTTAAGTATATAAATGGTAATATATTATTGTAAGGCCCTTAAACTAAACATGAAGTGGTGGGTTACAGCTTGAAGACAGACTGTGGTAAGTTAGAGATGTATAATATAAACCCTAAGATAACCACTGAAATAGCAAAATAAGTTTTAATAAATAAGATAGTAAAGTCAAGCTGCATATTCTGTATTAGTAAAGCTTAATTAATTTTCTGAAAAAATAAATATAAATATAAATATAAGTTGTACTACTTTATTTCTGCACTCTAGTGGAACTTCTTTGCTTTTTTTACTATAGATACTGGAATACCTTTCCAGATGCCTTTGCAGCCAGATGTGAACAGTGTTCCATTTCTGGCTAATGAGATGTAAGCATCTTTGTTGGTGTATGGGGGTTCCCAAGAAAGCTATGAAATAGGACTAAACTCAGCTAAAATATCTTTTGCCTTTCACTCTTTTTCTTCCTGCTTAGAGCACTGGTACAGTGCCACCAGAGAGACAAACGCTATAAGCTAAGTATGGCAGAACTGAGTGCTGTAAAGAGCATTGGTCCCTAATGACAGTATTAGGCCATCATGTCAGATCTCTACTGCAGACTCCCAGACTTATTGTATGAGATCAATAAACCTCTCAACATTTATGTCCCCTATAAATCGTATTTTTGTTGTTTGCAGCCAAACATTTTCTTAACTAATATAATAATGTCCCCCCCCCGCCATGGAATCTACTGTTCTGATTCATTAATATTATGTGTCCAAAATCATGGTAGAGAAGGGACATTGAAAAGGGACATGGGGCATAAATAGTCTTGATAATTTCTTGGTAAGACTATTTATGACTATATTTAGTTAAATATAAACATTTTTGTTTTGGTAAGTCCACTAATGTCTGAATATCTGAAAGTATTGGAGGAGTTATATGGTAAGAAAGATAAGATTTATAGAAAAATCTAAGTTCAGAATTGTTAAATTATTTTTATTTGTCATATTATTTGGATGCCAGTATTACCTTTAAACCTTTCTGTTTTATGTGATAGTTATTATCATATATGGTACCTTCTGCAATACCTAGCTATTTAGAAGTAATCGAAGTGACAAAATGCCATAATATATGGAGATGATGACAGGACAAGGAGAAGGAATCAAAGATACAGTACCTGGTATTATTTCCTTTTAATTTGTTTGCTATTATTATTTACATTTTACCTTAAATAGGAGACAGGTTAATTAAATATCCAATTTTCCTATCTGTAAGACAAAGAAAAAACTTATGTTTGGCTTTCTGATTTCAAGATTTTTATCTTTCTTGGGATATATATTTTATAAAATGTATAATTTGGTTATTTGTATGTTTATGAAGTTTAGGGGTGGCTAAAAGGCTCACATTCTTCTAAGAGTAAAGTCTAAATTGGAAAATAGTAAAAGTTGCATACTCACAAAATTAGGCATATTCTAAATCATAGTATAACTACAACTTTAATTATGTCTCCCGAACATTCAGTAGAAAAGGGAAAATAACACTCAGAATCCCAGGAGATTTAGGAAGAGAGTTGGGAACAGAAGACAGTCTCCCTTTAGTTATGCTGCTCTTTTAAATTGTAGTGGTTTTTTATGTGCCTTCCAGCTTCTCCCCCACTGTGCCCTTCTTCTTCCCACAGGTCCCCAATCCCCAGATTTCTGTGCATCCTCTCTCATGCAAAGAAGGCTGGAAGACAAACTTCTGAAGCTAGAGGGTGATTACTAAAGGAGTTTGAAGTGAGTGCCATGAAAAGACCTAATTACTCTTAATGAGAATGGTATTTCTGTATGTTCCCACACTTGAATTTTGACCGCCTTTATTTAGATACCACCAGTTTTACATGCACTCATTTATGCGTGTTAATTCTATGCAGTTTTATTGCATGTATAGATTCATGTGACCACACCACAGTCAATGCACAGGGCAGGTTTATCACAAGGATCCCTCCTGCTACCCTTTCAAAGCGACAGCCACTTTCTTTCTTCTCCTCCCACTACCTCCCTAACCCCAGAAACCACTAATTCTGTTCATCTCTATCATTTTGTCATTTCAAAAATGTTAAATAAATGGAAGAATGCACTATTTAACCTTATGAGATTGGCTTTTTTATTCAGTATTATTCCCCTGAGATGATTCCAGTTGTTGTGTGCATCGATAGTTTGTTCTTTTTATTACTTAGTAGTATTCTGTGTATGGATTACCACAGTTTAACTCTTCACCCATGTGGGTTGTTTCAAGTTTTTGGCTATTTGGAATAAAGCTACTATCAACATTTGTGTACATGTTTTTGTGTAAATGCTTTCATTTCTATGGGATGAAGAGTACAATTGCTGGGTTGTACAGTAAGTATTTGTTTGATTTGCAAGCCACTGCCGCACTTTTCCAGAGAGGCAGTTACCGTTTCACATTTCCAGGTGCAATGTATGAGTGATCCATTTTCTCCAAATCCTTGCCACCACCTGATGTTATCACTATTCAAAAAAAACTTAGCTATTCTGGTAAGCTTGTACTGATATGTGCCTTTACCTAATGGCCAATGATGCTGAACATCTTTTGATATGGATATCTTAGTGAAATGTCCATGTCTTTGTCCCTAATTAGATTGTTTCTTATACAGTTGAGTTCTGAAAGCTCTTTATATATTTTAGTTACAAGTACTTTGTTGGAAATGTCTTGCAAATATTTTTTTTCCAGTCTATCACTTATCTTTCCATCATCCTCTCAGGTCTTTCACGTAGTATACCTTTTTTTCTTTTTTAACTTTGATTAAGGTCAATTTGTCATTTTTTTCTGTTAAGAATCATGATTTGGTGTCAAGTGTAATATCTCTGCCTAGTTGTAGGTTCTGAAAATTTTATCCTGTGTTTTTCTTCTAAATATTTTATAGTTTTATATTGTGCATATAGCTCCATATTCCATTTTAAGTAAATTTTCGTACTTAGCGTAAGGTTAGATCAAGGCCTATGAATGTCCAGCTGCTCCAACACCATTTGCTGAAAGGCTGTTCCACTGAATTGTTTTTAAACCTTTGTCACCCATCAAAGGTGATTTAATATACTCACGAGAACAGTTTATTTTTACCCATTCCAATGCTCTTTTCTTTCTGAAGACCTCTGGATCCTATTTAATCTTCATTTTTAGCAGGCAGTCCTGCTGTTCAGGTGTAGTATGAGGACTGGGTGGATGTGTTGGTTTAGCCTTCCATTGGGCCCTGCCATCACCACTCTGGCAAAAGTAGAGCACAGACTGCCTCTCATTGCAGATGGGTGAGGTGGCAGTTCAGCTCCCCTTCTGGCCCTGCTGACATCCTCCTGGCAAAGGGGGGCACTGATTTGCACATCCTTTTTGCTTCCCAGTGGGACTGGAAGCTTACCTCCCCAATGGAACCTGATGACACAGGGGAGGTGACAAGGAAATGGAGTGCTGCCTAGGCCCGTGTCCTACCTCTTTGTTTCACCTTGTTGATACCCAGGTGGGAATGGAGGCTCAGATCCCTGCTGAACCCTGCTAACACCAGAGAGGGTATATTAGTTTCCAATGGAAACTATAACAAATTTCCACAAATTTAGTGGCTTAAAAAAACAAATTTTTTGTCTCATAACTCTGGAGGCCAGAAGTCTGAAAGCAGGGCCACACTCCTTCTGAAAGCTCTACGGGAGAATCCTTTTTCACTTCTTCCAGTTTCTGGTGGCTCCAAGTGTTCCTGGGCTGTGGCTGTAAAACTCCAGTCTCTACCTCTGTCTTCACATGGCTTTCTCCTCTTCTCCATGTCTCTATCCTCTGTGTATCTCTTATAAGGACATTTGTTTTTGGATTTATGGCCACCAGGATAATTCAGGGTGATCTCATCTTGAGATCTTTAATTATCTTTGCAAAGACCCTTTTTCCAAATTAGGTCACATTCACAAGTTCCAGGGATGTGACATGGACATTTTTTTTGGTGGGTCACTGTTCCCACTACACCCTGATGGAGGGTGGGGATGGAGGCTTAGCATCCTGCTGGGCCTTGGTGACTCCAGGGGTGGGAGTAGGGGTGGGAGAGGGTAGTGAAGCTCCCTGGTCACTAGTCTTTCTTTGCACTACCTAGTTGCTATGGGTTGAATGTCCCTCTGCTTTTATGAATGGATTAATGTTACTATCACAGGAGTGGTTTTGTTATAAAAGTGAGGTCTCTCTTGCTCTTACCCTCATGCCATGTGATGCCCTCCACCATGTTATGATGTAGCAAGACGGCCCTCACCAGATGTCGGTACCAGCCTCTTGGACTTCTCAGTTTCCAGAATTGTGAACTAAATACACTTCTTTTCTTTATAATTATTCAACCTGTGGTATTCTGTTATAGCCACAGAACATGGACTAAGACATTGGTTAAGTCTCGTTGCTGCCAGCTAGGGGTGGAAGCTGTCTTTGTCACTGGACTTCACTCATACTACCTATATTACCTCCTGCTTCTGCTGAGTGGAAGACAGAAAATCAGCTCCCTGCTTGGTCAGTCTACATCACCTGGAAGGGCAATCAGTGCTGCCTACATCTGCCAGGTAGAAGATGGGAGATTAGCTCCCTGCTCAGCTTTGCAGACACCATAGGATAGGGGTGTGTCAGGGCACTCCCATCTGCTTCTGTGGGATGGGGGTGGGTAGGATGGAAAAGTATCTCCTTGCTCTGCCACACTGAAACCATGGGGGTGGCTTGTAGGTTGATGCTTGGCTGGTGTAGGGTGGGCATTACAAAAAAGGGTTTTTGTTCTGTTAGGCGCCTGGTCCTATGACTAGGAGGAGAAGGCTTTTCATGCATGCAGTTGTGTGTGTGTGTGTGTGTGTGTCTTTCCCACCTGGGATATGTGGGAGGCAATAAGGAAACCCAGAGAACTCACTGAATGTCATTCCTTAAGTCCCAACGTCCATAGATAGCTTGCTGCATTCTTTCCACCTATGCTTGAGTTTTCCTATGCTTGTTTGTTGTGTTATGTGCAGGGTCTTTAAGTTTTAAGAGGAAAGACTTGGGAGGAATGGGCTATTGCATCTTGGCCACATCAGAAATTGTTTGATGACTCATTCCATTTAAAATTCTAAATGTCATTAGTCATACATTTTAGTGGAATTCTTTTCAATTTTTATGTTCATTTTTCCTACAATTCTCAATTTAAGCAGTAAGTGAAAGAAAAGCAATTTAAAGTATATTTTAACCTTTAGTTAATGCTGACCTCTGACTGTATCTGCTTTCTTATTGGTTCTTATACAGAGGATTTTACAGGGACAAAAGCAAAAGATGAAAATATGCTAATAACACTTGTTATTTAACATCATTCTTATGTGAGATTAAAAACTGTATTTAATGCCATATTCTTGTACAACTATGAGTTCTTATTTTTATGAACTATCTTCAGCAATGTGTACAAGAATACTGTTTAGAATAGTTTAACAGTATTATTTATGCATGTTGACTTAGAAGTAAACTGCAATAACTACTACACATGATTTTATAGCAGAATGGCCTCATTTCTTCTTTTGGTATCATGAATGACTATTATGACGAAATCCACGTCCTGATGGAGTTTTGTGTGCCTTTATTCCATCTTTTGCATTGAGGATGAAGTTTACTAAGTTGGAAGGCATGGTTTTTTCAATTATTGATGGGGACAATTTTCCTCTCATTTCTGTCTGGACAAACATCACTAGTTTGGAATATGCTGGGTTTCTGTAAGCAAAAGAAGAGTTAAAAAAAAGATAAGAAATTTTTAGATTTACCTACTGAATTTACAGGTTTTTGGAGAGCAGGATTCTTATTCACCATTGACATACTTAAAAATTGTACTTAAAAATATTAAGTGGCTAGAATATTTCTTAAAACCTTCAGTTTTAGGCACCCTTTTCTTTTTGTCATTTTACTGACTTTTAAAAATTCTAACAGTAATGTATGCTTATTATGAAAATTTAAACAATATAAATTTTTCATAATTAAAGAAAAATTTCCCTCCCTTATTTCCCTTATCCTGTTTCCCAGAGATAATCACTGTATATAGTTTTAATTGTTATCTTTTCAGGTGACTGTCTATATAGATATATGTGTATATATATATATACACACACACACATATACAAAGACAGCATACATCTGTACATAAATGAGTATGTACCCCACATATATAAATAGAGTTTTATTTTTTTAATGGAGACATTTTTCTGCAACTAGTTTTATTTTTATCTTATGAACTTCCTTCTGTGTCTGTACATACAGATCTACTTAATTGTTTTTCATGGCTACAGACAGTATTTCTATTCTATTTAACAGTCCTTTTATTGACTATCATTTAGGTTGTTTCTCACTTTTGGCTACTGTAAGTAAAGCTGCAATAAAATATCTTTGTAATGTATCCATTTATGCTTTTTTTTTTTTTTTTTTTTTTTTTTTTTTTGAGACACAGTCTTACTCTGTTGCCCAGGCTGGAGTGCAGGGACGTGATTATAGTTCACTGCAGCCTCGAACTCCTGAGTTTAAGCGATTCTCCAGCCTCAGCTTTCTGAGTGGCTGGGACTACAGGCATGCCCAATCATGCCTGGCTAGATTTAAATTTTTTTTTAAAGAGACAGGGTCTCATTATATTGCCAAGGCTAGTCTCAAGCTCCCGGCCTCAAGCGATCCTCTCACTTTGGCCTCCCAAAATGCTGGGATTTCTGGTGTGACCCACCTCACCCAGCCCCATTTACACTTTTATAAATACTTAGAATTTCTAGGTCAAAGGATTTTGCATTAAGCTTTTTGACATGTTAATTCCACACTGCACTCTAAGTGGTATTTTATATTCTAGCCCACCGATCTTCACACTGGGGTAGGAAAGGATGAATACTTTTAAGAGAATAAGTTTTCAAATCTCTAACTTCCATATGCATTTTTTCCTTAATCTGATGTGTAAATATGTCTCTGATGGAGATGTGGGCTTTTTCTTTCCTATCAGCCTGTTCAAAATCGCCCTTCTCTTGCTTTATACAACAAAGGCATACCTGTTATCCACACTAAATAGTACTATGGTGCTTTACCTTGGTATGTAAAAATCTTTGATATGCTAAAGGGAAAATCTGAGTAGAAGCAGATTGAGAAAAAAATCTTTTCCAAGTCATGCCATTTTTTTTTTTTTTTTTTTCCAGTAAAACTGAAGGATCTAACTGAGCTGTCAGCTAACAGGTCTTTTTTTTTTCTTTTGAGACAGAGTCTTACGCTGTCACCCAGGCTGGAGTGCCGTGGCATGATCTGGGATCACTGCAAGCTCAGTCTCCTGGGTTCAAACGATTCTCCTGCTTCAGCCTCTCGAGTAGCTGGGACTACAGGCATGCGCCACCATGCCTGGCTAATTTTTGTATTTTTGGTAGAGACGGGGTTTCACCATGTTGACCAGGCTGATCTTGAACTCCTGACCTCAGATGATCCACGCACCTCAGCCTCCCAAAGTGCTGGGATTATAAGTGAGGGCCACCATGCCTGGCCAGGTCTTTTTTTAATGATAACTATTTTTTGATGATCGGTCACTACATAATTTATGGTATATAATTCATAAATTTTTATATAAAAATAAAATAAAAAATATTTTTATATAATTCTGAAATTTATTTTTATTAATTATTATTAAATCAGAAATTATTTAATTGACAGTGCTGGAATTATACTCTCCATTTTAACACATTTATGTTAATAAATTTTCTTCAGTTTTCTTAAAATGAAAGCACCAGTAGACTTGATATTGAATGCTGTCTTATCAGTAATATACACCCACAGTTAAATGAAATGAGTGTAATGGTTAAAAGCGTGGACTCAGGAACTAGTCTGCCTTGGTTTGAAACTGAGCTTTGCTATTACCTATATATAACCTTCAGATAGTTAATCTCTTTGGGCTTCCACTTTCTTTCCTGCCCATTGGGCACAGTCATACTACCTACTTTATGGGGTTACTTTGAAGATCAAATGAGTCAATATATGCAAATTGTTTATAACAGTGCCTAGCACATAGTAAGTGCTATTTCAGTTTTGCTAATAATAAAATATGTGTTTCTAATAACAGTTTGCACTACGTTTAATATTTATATATAAACATATTTTTAATTTTGATCAATATGTAATGATAACTTAATCCAGAAGGCATATATATATTTGTAGTTGTTAGACAGTAGAGTTATGGGAAGTAAAACAAATTTTAAAACTTTAAACACATGTCATTTTTGCAAAGAATTAGGATGACTATGAAATAATTCAAACCATAAAATATATTCTATTAGAATAAAATTATATGAGGGGAAAAATAGAAATGTGAGTTCAAGGAGGAAAGGAATGATGTAAATTTTCTGACTGTTAAAAGTTGTATTTATTTTAAAGTGAATAATTTAATGGTGGGTTTCAAGTTATGGTATTTATAATCTACTGGATATATTTATAAGGATGATATAACCATTTTTTTTTTAAAAGTCAATGTTTAGCACATGCTGGGAATTGTACTTTTCATCAATGTAATTTACTTTTCATCAATGTAATCCCTATGAAAAATTTTAATGTCAACTTAAAAATGTGCAAGGGAGAATATAGTTTTATAAAATTTTCAAGGAAGACGACCGTTCCAACAAATAGCGTGAGTGTCCATTTTCTTATACTTTTCTCCATGCAAGGTTTAGACTATTTTTACAGTGCCTCAAATGGCTAGATTGAGAACAGAGTAGTTCCCTCTTATCCTCTCTTTCACTTTCTGCAGTTTCATTTACCTAAGGTCAACCCATTCCAGAAATAAGAAAAATTCATAAGCCTTAAATTGCATATTGTTCTGAGTAGTGTGATGAAATCTTACATCATCCTGCTCTGTCCCACCCAGGATGTGAAATCATCCCTTTACCAGCGTATTTAGGCTGTATAGGCCACCCACCCATTAGTCACTTAGTAGCCTCCTTGATTATGAGATCAAAAAACCATGGTGTATACATAGGGTTTGGTACTATCCATGGGTTTAGACATTTACTTGGGGTCATGGAACATATCTCCATGGATAAATGGGAACTGCTGTCCTTACTAGTAGTTTCTATGGTCTTAAATCTTTCTTTGTGTTTACAATGGCTTTACACACATAAGAAAGCCTTTCTAATATTTACTGGAGTGCACTTCTGCATTGACAAGGTGCAAGAAGGGGACTTGGCCAGTGAAGCACGCTTTAAGGTGTAAAATTTTCCAACTATAGTCCGTGCCAGTGGTTGATTACCTTGCTGAATTGGTGTAATTACCCTTCATTTGTTTTGTTTTCTCCTGCTATGGAGAATAAAATCTTGGCCCTAGATTCAAAATTGACAAATGGGTAGAAAGACCACGCATTGTTATTATTATCTGTATCAACAATCCTGTACATTAACGTGAATAATTGTGAGGTTTTTTAGTTTTCCAATTCAGTAGAGGAAATGTTAAGGAATACAGGTCCAAAATTTAATTTCATTTGGGCTTCCTTCACATACATTTTTTTTCTTGTACTGAAACATTTATATCTAACCAATGCATCTGTTTTCATGTGCCAATATCTTTTACTCAATAAAAAATCATTTAGCAAACATTAAAACTTAAGGAACTTATGAAATGATATACATTGAATTAGAGTATATGCTTTTACAAAATATGTATATTTTATGCTGCCATTTTATCCCAAGGCCACCTTTAGGCAGTGACTCATCTCTGATTTCTTCAGCTTTTCTTTTATCTGAATGTACCTACTGGATCTCATTTTGCAGGTATCTGCTCTTAGTAAGTAGTCCATTGGGAAGAATTCATTCAAAGTAAAGCATTCATTACTGATAAATGTGTGTTATAATTCTAGGAAAGTTTATTTTTAATTCATAAAAGTTCCTTAATAATTTACAGAAATGACTCTAATGGAGAAATAGAAAATATCAAGGAAGCTTAACTGCTGGGAAATGTTTGTGTGTGTTTGATTGTTCTCAGAAACCTCAGATCATACTTTATAGGGAAGTATCCATTCTGATTATACTTAAAATGAAAATGATTATATGAAGTTATTTTAAAAATCATATTTAGGGGCAGTTTTTTTTTTCCCCCAACAGAATATGCTGGTACGTATTTCTACTGATGAGCCAGGAATCTTGAACTAAATCACAAGTTGAACTAAAAAACCTGTTAAAATAAATAAGTGCAAATAACACTTACTCTTTCATTGGTGAACATACAAAGCCACAAGGATGGTTATAACCACGGATATAATTTGAAGATGGAGGATATTCTGGAAAATCCACGCTTTTAGCTAAGAGATTTTAAAAAATTAAAATGAAACCTATTTCATAAAGAGGAAAAATTATTTCCAGCAGCATATTTTAAAAAATATATAATATAGCATTTAAGTTGGTTAATAGCATTAACATTAGTTTTATATATGTGAATGTTTATTTGCACATATGAAGCCAAAATTGAGAAAATACCAGTATCAGCACTATTGTCCTCTTAAATTTTTTCCTGCTAGTATTTCTAAAGATGCTGTCAACTTCTGTATACAAGAAAAATGGTTAAAAGTATCATTGAACTATTTTCTGAGATTTGAAGCAAAAGATGGCTCAAATCTCAGAAAATAGTTAATGCCTATAACTAACTTAAATCTCACTGGGTTTGAGTGAAGACCGTTAACTGGCTTTGGGTGAAAACTATTCTACTAGGGTCCTGGGTTCATAGATTTTTTTGTTAATCATGTTTTTTTTTTAAGTAAAATATTTGAAGTGGTTAGATGGTCTGTCAATAACGATATTTTAAAATGCTCCCTTCTGCAATTCCCTGTAACTAACTTCAAACTCTAACTGAAAATCAGTAGAGTTTATTTTAGAATTATGCAACATAGTATCTGTATTCTATGTGAATGCAGAGGGGGTTGGTTTATGATTTAATTTATGATAATATATATATACTCTTTCTAAAAATATTTTAAAACATATATGTGTTTATTCTGTGCAACTGAATCCTGCTCTTAACAGAGAAGATGGATTTTCTGATATGATTTTAACATAAGCAAATCAATTCCATGGGAAATACAATGTAAAACACTAACTTGGAGACTAGAGTTGTTGAATAAATTTTCCATTTTTATGACTTATATCATTATCTTGACAGAGCCTATAATAGTACTGCCAGAAGTGATGTTATTATAAAAGATTTTTTCTCTGTTTGAAATATGGAAATTCTGCTTGTCTTCTTTAAAAAAAATCTGTTGTAGTCTACAAACAGGTATGGGTCTTTTATGAAGCATATGGTGTGGTAGTTAGCACTTATTTTGGAAAATCAGAACGAACTGAGTTTTAATTCTGGGTTAGCTGCTTATTAGCTATGTAACTTAATTTCTTAACTGCTTAATTTCCATGAACTTCAGTTTCCTCACTAGTGAGATAATGCAAGCAAAATATTTAGCTTATAGCAAGGTACAGGGTAGGATAAAAAAAAGAAATGTTAAGAAAACTATGAGTACTGATCGAAAATTCATTCAATGGAAACTTGTAAAGCAAATTCAATAGTGATTTGTGCACCAAATCACTATCAACTAGAGGTTGATTACCTCTAGTTGTTGATTTTAATCTCTACTTCTTTTTTAGCTTCCCTCTGATCACTAATAATTATATAGAAATGGTCTGCTTTCAAAATGTGGAAAATAACAGATGTATGATCTGTTTAGACAGACTATTTTATGTTGTAGGCCATGAATACATTATATGTGCCCTCATTTCAAAAATGAGACAACTAAACATATATGAACATTATGAACATCAGCCCTTAGTGGCATGCTGAAGAAAGAGCTAACTGGGTTTGAATGAGTGCTACGACGCAGTCTGGACTCTGAAAAGTAGAGTACTAAAGATATCTCGAAGGAACTGAAATCTTGCTGGGAAATAATAATTAACAAAATGTAATTGTCCTTGGTCCCAAGTAGGAATAGTGAAATTAATTCAAATTATAGAGAAAAACGGGCTCTATGCCACTGTGCTACCAAAGTTCCTTCACCATCAGTTATCTTAAGTTATCTGAGTCCATAGATCCTCACGGTATGGAATGGTATGTTTTGATCAATAATGCAAGTTAGAAAATTACACATATGCATTTTACAGAGTGACACATTTGGGAGTGGGGATAGGTATATATCAAAACCTGCAGTTTCTAAAAGAAATAAAAGCACATTTATGTAAAGAGCCATCTAGTGGAAATTTCTTTAACAGTTTTATCAGTTACTGGATATGCTCATTATAAGCAATTCAAATATAAAATCATATCTAACAATTAATTTTGTTTCTTCGGATTTTAAAAACGTATACTTGAAGTTTTAGGCTACAAGTATCTATCTATATTCACTACTACATGATATATGCTACAAAAGTCTAAGAGATGTTGTAAACATTGACCATTATATAAATGGCACCTTCGGAGTGTCACAGGCATATCTACATGATACGTGTACTTGTTGATCCTACTGAGTAAACTTAAAAAGGAAATAATTATAAATATAATTTATTTGAAGCTGTGAATAAAGGGAAAACATTTATTAATGGTTCATAGTAATTCCAAGATATGGGCAAAATGCTTCAACTTACAACTGATAATGTTCATATTTCCTTCGTAGCGCTTGATGTACACTAAGTCGATAAAGTCTCGAGGGGAAATGGAGCCCATGGCAAAACTTTGTGTAATGGTATGACATATGAATGTGTCCTGCAACAAATCAAACCATAAAGAAAACAACCATTATTTAATATCTATTCTTTGTATTGTTTCCCTCCCAAATTTTATTGCATATGATTGGCCTCCATTTGGAAAAAGCAGGGCTTTGAAATTTTAAGACCTCATCACCAAATCAGCTTGGATTTTGAGTGTTAAAGGAGCATTAAATCTATGAGTGTAGAAAATTCAAGAAGCAATCTTGAGATCATCTACTCTTTCCATTTTTAGATGGAGAAATTGAAGCCTAACAGATTAAATCACATTCACAACTAGAGATAAGTAAAGAAATAGAATCCAGGTTTCCTGATTCCCCATATAGCACTATTTCTACTACTCCACATAGGTTAAGTAATATATTCTGAAAAATACATTGATTTAGCACCCTGTAGTGTAAGGTCTAAAATTAAAGACCAATGTTGGTCTTGAATGGCCTAACTACACATTCCTTTCTCTCTTCATTCCTGCAGATAAGATCCCCTAGCCAAACAATCCTCCTTCTTAACAGGACCAGCACGGTTACTATTTATCCCTGTTTAGTGGTCTCAGTTCCCTGCTGGCCCATGGAATCATTCAAACAAGACAATCACATTCTTCTGCAGGAACCCGGGCTCACTCTACCCTGTTGACACAAAAGCTGCCTCCCACAGCCCCTAGGTGTTCACTCTGTTCCTATGTTGCCCTGTGTCGCATAGTTTGTTCTCCCTTCTTGGTCTGTGACCAATGATTAATAAACTTCAATCTACTTCACTTGTCCATTGGTGGGTATTATGTGTTTGACCATCCCCATAACCCTAGAGTGGGACTCTCTCCCTCACCAATAGGTTGAAAAGGAGGCAGTTAAGACACATCCTTGAACAGGCATGGTGGCACATGCCTGTAATTCCAGCTACTTAGGAGACTTAGGTAGGACGATCGCTTGAGCCCAGGAGTTTGAGGCTAGAGTGAGCTTTGATCACAACACTGCACACTAGCCTGGGCAACAGAGTGAGACCCTATCTCTAAAAAGAATAATAATTATAAAAATAAATAAGTAAATAAAACATACTCCTGGAGATGAATACTATAAATCTTTACAGAAAGGGAAAATAATTCTAATTTAGAATTAGGAGACCAGGTACAAGTCCTCGTTCTACCACATATTGGCTGCATTATCCTTGAGTAAGTCACAAAATCTCTCTGAATTTGTTTTCAGGTTTTTGGATGTCACGTCTAGTATTCTTTCTATTATACCATATGGCTTGAAACAACAATAGAAATACCTGAAGTGCTAATCGAACTGTATGATTAGTATTATAAAACGATGAATGAAATAGTTAAATTTTTGGATTTTCATTTGTGATGCCCAGTGGTTCTCAAATTGAATGTTCAAATCCCAAGAAGATCATGGACATGTGTTTTTTGTGGATAGGCACTTCCTCTCTACAAAATAAAACTGATTTACAAGATGAAGATCAAGGACTTTCTACAAGATGAAACAGATTTACCTTCATGGGCTTTTCTACAACTCTTCTCTCCTAGATTTTAAGATGAGTTTAATAAAAGTAGGTAAAATTACGGAGTTCTAAATAAATGATAATTTGATGGCACATATGTGGGACATTTATTTATTTATTTATTTTTGTTTGATAAATGAAATACAGGTTGGAGACTTAATGAACTAAAGGCCTAGTGATCTGAAATTTTACAAATGCAATCATTTGTGAAAATCATAAAAGTTAGTTTCATTCCATCATTCACGTTTCTCATCTCTTTTAAATAAAGCTACTATTAGCCAAAAATCTAGGACTCATTTTTAAAAACAGCTTATTGAGTATAATATACATACCATGAATTCACCTATTTTAAGTATATAGTTCAATTAATTTCCCAAAGGAAATTTATTTGTGCAATTTCACTACAATCCAGTTTTAGAAGACTTATCTGATTCCTCTCTGCCTGCATCAGTAAGCCCTATTGACTCTATCTCTGTATCTTTGGGTTTCCTGACTCACCTCCCTCTCCATGTCTACAACCCTAGCACAAGCCACTATGATGTCTCATTTAGATTACTCTCATAGCCTCATAACTGTTTGTGCTGATTTCATTCTTACCCCCTTATAATCCATGCTTCTTTCAGCAGCTGTCTCTTAAAAGTGTAAATCAAATCAGTCACTTCCCTGCTTAAAACACACCAATGGCTTCCCACTGAATGTATAGCAAAACTTCTCCCCCTGACCTTTGATACTTTTGCAGAATCTGATCCCAGCCTAACCTCTCACCTCTTAACCACTTTTCTCCTTGCTTTTTATGGTCAAACCCCACAGATCTTGTTTATCTTCTGATTAAACACTGCCAAACTCTTTCCACCTCAAGACCTCTGTATTTGCTTTCCCCTGTGTCTGCTACTCTCTCCCAGATCTTTCCATGTCTATCTCCCCAACCTCCATTTTGTTACCCAGGTTTCTAATGTCTCTCACTCAGACTGGCCTTTCCCAATTCTCTAGCTATAAATTAATTTCTCCTGGTTATTGCCTATACTATTATCATTCATAACACTTATCCTTACCAATCCTAGCCTTCATTATCCGATAAGTTTTAACAAATTGTTTATTTGTTTATTATATCTCTTCTGGTGAGAATATAAGTTTTGGGCAAGCAGGGACAATTTCTGTCTTCTTCTCTTATGTGTCCCTAGTGAACTGAAACAGTATGGAGTTCACAGTAGCTGCTCAAAAAGTATTTGTGAAGTGTGAAGTATTTGTGAAGTATTTGTGAAGTGAATTAATTAGTCAAAAGAACATAAACATCAGTCTGGGAGAGTTTGGAACAAAGTCAGGATTCCCCCAGAAACAGGTTTCCTAAGATGGAGAAGACACAAACAACTGGAATGGACATATTACTGGAAGAGAGGAGAATCATCCCTCCATCCCTTCAGGTGGTTATTTATTTATTTGTTTGTTTTTGAGACGGGGTTTCACTCTTGTTGCCCAAGTTGGAGTGTGATGGTATGATCTTGGCTCACTGCAATCTCTGCCTCCTGGGTTCAAGCGATTCTCCTGCCTCAGCCTCCCAAATAGCTGGGGTCACAGGCACATGTCACCACGCCTGGCTAATTTTTTGTATTTTTAGTAGAATCAGGGTCACCATGTTAGCTAGGCTGGTCTCGAACTCCTGACCTCAGGTGATCCATCCGCCTCTGCCTCCCAAATTTCTGGGATTACAGGTGTTAGCCACTGCGCTCAGTCCCAGGTGGTTATTTTTACAATGGCCTTAATAAATAAATGAGATATCTATAGTGTGCTGGACCAAAGTTTGGAATCACTTATCCCACTTCTTCATCCTTGTTTCTACTTGTGATGTGGTTTGAATTTGTGTCCCTGCCCAAATATCATGTTGAAATAGAGGATCAGCCTGGTGGGAGGTAATTGGATCATGGGGCAGACTTCCCAATTGCTGTTCTCATAGGTGAGTGAGTTCTCATGAGATCTGATGGTTTAAAAGTGTGTGGTACCTCCCCCTTAGTTCCCTCTCTCTCCTATTCTGCCATGGTAACAGAAGAGTTACCTGTTACCTCATGCCAAGGTGTTCCCCTTCACCTTCTGCCATGATTGTAAATTTCCTGAGGCCTCCCAGTCATGCATGCTTCCTGTGAAGCCTATAGAACTGTGGGTCAGCCAGGCACGGTGGCTCATGCCTGTAATCCCAGCACTTTGGGAGGCCGAGGCGGGTGGATCACGAGGTCAGGAGATCAAGACCATCCTGGCTAGCATGATTAAACTCCATCTCTACTAAAAATAAAAAAAAATAAAAAATTAGCCAGGTGTGGTGGCAGGTGCCTGTAGTCCCAGCTACTCGGGTGGCTGAGGCAGGAGAATGGCGTGAACCTGGGAGGCGGAGCTTGCAGTGCGACAAGATCCCCCCACTACACTCCAGCCTGGGCAACTGAGCAAGACTCCATCTCAGGAAAAAAAAAAAAAAAAAAAAAAAAAAAAAAGAACTGAATCGAGTAAACCTTTTCTCTTCATAAATTACCCAGTCTCAGGTAGTTATTTATAGCAGTGTGAAAACAGACTAATGCAACCTCTTTTTGACATGTATCATTATTCCTGTCATTTCATTCATTTTTTCTCCTCCTGAGCTTTCATTCTGCCCTTACCTCATACTGATCCTTTCTTCTGTCTCTCTCTAAACCATACTTTCCTCTCACAGTCTCTCTTCTCTCAACTTTCTACTCCAGTTACCTTTATTTTCTCTTTGTTTTTATTCTCTCTCTTTGTATGTATTTAACTGAGATAATATATTTGAAAGTGTTCCTAAACTTCAACCTTCTATATAATGTTATTTCCTTACTTTATCTTTACTGATGTGGTTTGGTTCTGTGTCCCCAACCAAATCCCACCTTGAATTGTAATCCCCACATGTCAAGGGCGGGGACCAGGTGGAGATAATTGGATCATAGGGGTGGTTTCCGTCCTGCTGCTCGGTGAAGAAGGTGCCTGCTTCTCCTTTGCCTTCTGTCATGATTATAAGTTTCCTGAGGCCTCCCCAGCAATGTGGAACTGTGTGTCAACTAAACATACTTCCTTTATAAATTACCCGGTCTTGGGTATTTCTTCATAGCAGTATGAGAACGGACTCATACACCTACTCTTAAACATTATATGCCGTTTGTTCTTTAAGTCCTTATGGTATGTGTCTGCATTGTTCCTGTTCTCATGATAGTGAGTGAGTTCTCATGAGGTCTGATGGTTTAAAAATATGTGGCATCTCCCCCTTTGCTCCCTCTCTCTCCTGCTCTGTCATGGTAAAATGTGCTTACTTTCCCTTCACCTTCTGCTATGATTGTAAGTATCCTAATATCTAATGTAATATGACTAAAATAAATCTACAGACTTCCCATCAATAAGACATACTTAACTTTTGTTTTCCATGTAATGGAGGTGAATCCCTGAGTTCTGTTCCCTTATAACAAACGGCACACATTGCAAGAGAGGTTACCAGATTCAAAATGTAATAATGCATTTGCAAGCAGAATAAAGCTAATTGGAATTAAACTCTTGGAAAGTAGGGAAGTTTTAAAGCTTTTCTAAAGACTTCAAGTCAATTTGAAACTATAAAATACTGTGTCTACATAACATAGTTTTAATAAACTCAACTCACTAAGGTATAAACTAAAAATATATTAATGTTCTAAAAGTCCAGTATTAAACAACAAATTACCGAATCAATCCTGTGTACCATATCGTATACTTGCAATGATTTATCCCATGTAACTCTCTCTCCAGTTTGGTAGAGGAAATCAGATAGTTTAGCTGCTGATTCTGGAATTATCCCTTCAACACGATATCTACAGTTAACAAAATCAAGAAAATCCAAAGCTTACAAAGTTTAGTCTAAGCTGAAAATGTAATACTTTCAAAGCATAAAGGTAGGCTAATTTAGCAAAAAGCAATGAAGAAAACTTAAAGGTACTATCAGCAATTCAATACATTAATATTCAATTGGAAGTAGCAAGGTTTATTTAAATATGCATTGCAATAAATACCTTATTTCAAAATTCATCTTTCTATAAGTAGGCTATTAGTTATTAAGTTTTTGGGGAGTCAAAAGTTACAATGGGATTTTTGCACGGTGGGTTGGCACCCCTAACTCCCACATTGTTCAAGGGTCAACTGTAATGCTTTATTGAAACACAGCCACACTCATTCATTTATATGTTAACTCTGGGTGCTCTTGTGCTATAATGACAGAGATGAGTAGTTGCAAGAGACCATATGAGTTGCAAAGCCTAAAGTATTTACTCTCTGTCCCTCTACTGTAAAACTTTGCCAACCCCTGATTTAGGGTGTCCACTCAGTGGCTAATCTTTCATTTTCCAGTCACTTTGTAAAGGTAAGAAAAGTACAAATTACAGTTATATTATATGGCTGTAAGGCAGAAATTATTTTTTCATTCATGAACAATTAGAAGGTTAATAGCTGCATAAAACTAATAGCAACAAAGAAACAAAGAGGACCAGCCAGAAGTTTAACAGAGAGAAGCAGAGAACATACAGCTAAAGTGACCCACTAAGAGCACACTCATCCCTGGGGTCTGGATGGCTGTGTTTATGCACAGGCTCTCCTACTCAGTACCAATCAGGGCAAGATGTAATGCAGACTTGTAAGTATTCCCCAAGCCACATTCAGATTGATTAGCAAAGAGCTGATGCCTTACTGACTCAGGCACATAAGTATAGTACAACCTTTGATGCATCACTGACGGGAAAATAATCTATTCTATCCACTGTAAAATAAAATATACTCATAGCTGGGTCTAGAAGACTGTGTATGCTGAAGGCTGCACCGTCTAAGGAGAGACTGGTGACAAAACTTCCAAGCTACCAGTCTCTGGCTAAATCCAGAGCAAAACCACAAAACTCCCTGAATTACAAAAGCAGTCTTCAATCCACATACATATTTGACAGTAGAAGGTAAAAATTACCACAAAATGGCTTATGTTGACCAAGGAGTGATCCATGGGAAGCCAGGCTAAAAGATAACTGCAAGTAAAAAGTCAGAGCAGAGATATCAGAGGCTAGAGGCTGTGGCGGAAACAGACTTCACAGAATTAGTCCAGTTAAATCATCAAACAGATAAACAAATGATCAAACTCATAACCACAAACCCAGGATGGGTGGATGGAGTCAGTATCCAGAGTTGCTACAATATTTTACCTAAAACGTTGTTTTCAACAAAAAACTGTGAGTCATGCAAAAAAACATGAAAAGTGTGACCTATACTTAGGAAAAACAGCAAGCAGGAGAAACTACATTTTAGGGGGCCTTATCACATAAAGATGTTGGAATTATGTAAAAAATTTGGATGGGTGCGGTGGCTCACTCCTGTAATTCCAGCACTTTGGGAGGTCGAGGCAGGTGGATCATGAGGTCAAGAGATCGAGAGCATCCTGGCCAATATGGTGAAACCCTGTCTCTACTAAAAATACAAAAATTAGCTGGGTGTTCTGTCATGTTCCTGTAGTCTCAGCTACTTGAGATGCTGAGGCAGAAGAATCGCTTGAACCCGGGAAGCAGAGGTTGCAGTGAGCTGAGATCACGCCACTGCACTCCAGCCTGGCGACAGAGTGAGACTCCATCTAAAAAAAAAAACAAAAAACTGAAAGCAATGATTGTAAATCTGTTCAAAGAACTAAGGAAAGCAGGCAAAAAAAAAAAAAAAAAAAAAAAAAAAAAAAAAAAAGAAAAATAAACAGTGCCTCAGAGAAATGTGATATGCCATTAAACACATCAACATACACATTTTGAGAGTACCAGAAGGAAAGAACAGACACTGCACTCCAGCCTGGATAAGAGAGTGAGACCCGTCTCTAAAAACAAGAGAGGATAGAGAAAAAGAAAAATATGCACAAAAATATAGAAATAAAATAATAACTAAAATTTCTACAAATTTGTAGGAAAACACTACATTCAAGAAGTTCATTGAATTCTAAGTAGTACAGGTGAAAAAACATCCACCTCCAGATATATCACAGTCAAAAACCTGAACGCGAAAATAAAAATAAAGCCTTGAAAGCAGTTAAAAAAAAAAAAAAAGGCATTACATAGAAGGGAACCATAATAAGACTGACAGCTGGCATGTCATTAGAAACAATGGAGGCCAGAAGGAAGTAAATGACATTTAAAGAGTTGAAGAAAAAAAGCTACCAAAAAAGAATTATATATCCAGCCAAGTTATCTTTCAAAAATAAAGGTTAAACAAAGACATTCTGAGATAAAGAAAAACTGAGAGAATTTATTGGTAGTAGTCCTGCCTTACAAAAAATACTAAAGGGAAGTTTTTCAGGCGAAAGGAAGAGACACAAAATAGTAATTCAAATCCTTACAAATAAAGAGTTACAGTAACAATAGTGTGTACCTAATGTTACAAGACAGTATAATTAAATATTTCTTCCCCTTTCTTCTATTAACTGATTAAAGACAATTTCATAAAACAATATCGATAACATTTTATTGGGCTTATAACATATAGACATAATTAACAATAAACACAACAGAGGGGGATGGAAATAAAGCTATATTTGAATAAAAAAATAACAGCAGATAGTAAGTCAAATCCATAGAAACAAATGAAGAGAACCAGAAATGGTAAATAAGAAAGAACATATTTCTACAGCTATATTCCTATATAGATGTATTCTTACAGATATATATGTGTATTTAGAAGGGTAAGATAGAAATATCTTTAAGGATGTTTGTATTCTCCTATTAACTTCTTTAAAATATAATATATAAAGCAATAATTATAACAATATGGTATTTGTAACATATGTAGACATAATATGTACAACAAAAAACAGTACAAAATGTTGGGGAAGGGGCTGGAACTATATAGAAGTAAAGCTTTTATATCTTAGTGGAATTAAGTTTGTATACATCTGCAGTAGATTCTGATGAGTTAAAATATATATTGTAGCTCCTAGAGTTATTACTGAGAAAATAACCAAAAAATGTAGTTCAAAAAATTATTAAAGGAATTAAAGATGTTACACTTGACAAAGCCTACTTAATACAAAAGATAGTAAAAGAGCAGAGGAACAAAATAGTCATGAGACATACAGAAAACAAAATAAATTTTTGAAATACAGGAAAAATGACAGACATAAATACAACCACATAACAATAACATTAGGTGTGACAGGATTAAACAAGCCACTCAGGAGGTAGAGATTGTCGACAGTATTTCTTTTAACCCCAAACAAGTTCCAACTATATGCTTGCTGTCTACAAAAGATACTCTTTAAATTCAAAGATACATATAGGTGAATGTAAAAGGTCTTAAAAAGATACACCATGCAAATGGAACCATAGTGAGCTGAGGTGACTCTACTGGTATCAGATGAAGTAGACTTTAAGATAAAAACTATTAGCAGAGATAAAGAGAGATATATTATAATGATAAAAGGGTTAACCGGTTCGGAAGATGTAATAATTATAAACATATATTCATCTAATGATAGAGCCCAAATACATAAAGAGAAAATGGACATATCTCAAGGGAGAAATAGATAATTTCACAATAATAATTAGAGACCTCAATAGGTCATTTTCTTTTTTCTTTTTTGAGATGGAGTCTCCCTCCGTCGCCCAGGCTGGAATGCAGGGGCGCAATATCGGCTCACTGCAGGCTCCCCCTCCCAGGTTCAAGCCATTCTCCTACCTCAGCCTCCCAAGTAGCTGGGACTACAGGCGCCCACCACCACACCCGGCTAATTTTTTGTGTTTTTAGTAGAGACGGATTTCACCGTGTTAGCCAGGATGGTCTCGATCTCGGGACCTCATGATCTGCCCACCTCGGCCTCCCAAAGTGCTGGGATTACAGGCGTGAGCCACTGCGCCAGGCCCAGGTCATGTTCAATAGTGAACGAAACAATCAGAAGAAAATCAGCAAGAATATCGAAGACTTGAACAACACTAGATCTAAGAGACACCTATGGAATACTCCTAAAAATAGCGGAATACATATTCTTCTCAAGTGCATCTGGTACATTCTCCAAGAGAGACCATCATTCAGGCAATGAAACAAGTCTCAAATTCAAGGATTGAAATTTTACACAGTATTTTTTTCCATCACAGTGGAATTAAATTTTAACAACAGAAATTTGGGAAATTCACAAATATGCAGAAATTAAACAAAACATTCTTAAATAACCAGTAAGTCAAAGAAGAAAAATTAAGTCAAAGAAAAATTAGGCAATAATTTGAGATAAATAAAAATGAAAACCCAGCATGCCAAAACTTACAGGATGCTGCAAAAGCAGTACTTACAGGAAAATTTATAGCTGTAAATGTCTATTTTTTTTTTTAAAGTTCTGAAATCAATAACCTAGCCTTTAATTTTAGGAAACTAGAAAAAGAAGAGCAACCTAAACCCAAAGCTAGCAGAAGGCAGGAAATAATAAGGATTACAGTAGAAAGTACTGAAATTGAGAATAGAAAAATAAGAAAATCAACAAAAACACAAGTTGTATCTCTGAAAAAGATAAACAGAATTGATAAATGTTTAGCTAGATGGACTAAGCAAAAAAAGAGAATAGACTCAACTAAAATGAAGACTGAAAGTGAGGACTACTGACCCTATACAAATAAAAAGGGTTGTAAGAGAATAATGATGTGTCAACAAATTAGATATGGTGTGAGAGGATATTTGATGTAATTTTGATTTTCTTAAATTTATTGACACTTGTTTTATGACCTATCATATGGTCTTAGAGAATGTTCCATGTGCTGATGAAAAGAACACATATTCTGCAGTTGTTGGGTAGAATTTTCTGTAAATAAGGCCGGGCGTGGTGGCTCACGCCTGTAATCACAGCACTTTGGGAGGCCGAGGCGGGTGGATCACAAGGTCAGGAGATGGAGACCATCCTGGCTAAAATGGTGAAACCCCGTCTCTACTAAAAATACAAAAAAAATTAGCCGAGCGCGGTGGCGGGCGCCTGTAGTCCCAGCTACTCAGGAGGCTGAGGCAGGAGAATGGCAGGAACCCGGGAGGCAGAGCTTGCAGTGAGCTGAGATCACGCCACTGCACTCCAGCCTGGGGGACAGAGCAAGACTCTGTCTCAAAAAAAAAAAAAAAAAAAGAATTTTCTGTAAATATCTGTTAAGTCCATTTGTTATATGCTACTAGTTTAAGCCCATTGTCTCCTTGTTGACTTTCTGTCTTGATGACCTATCTAGTGCTATCAGTGGAGTATTGAAATCTCCCACTATTATTGTGCTGCTGTCTATCTTGTATCTTAGGTCTAGTAGTAATTGTCTTATAAATGTGGGAGTTCCAGTGTTAGGTGTGTATATATTTAGGATTGTGATATTTTCCTATTAGACTAATCCTTTTATTATTATACAATGTCCCTCTTTGTATCTTAAAGCTGTTTTTGCTTTAAAGTCTGTTTTTTTCTGATATAAGAATAGCTATTCCTGCTGCTTTTGGTTTTCGTTTGCATGGAATATCTTTTTCCACCCCCTTACCTTAATTTTATGTGAGACCTTATGTGTTAGGTCTCTTGAAGACAGCAGATACTTGGTTGATAAATTTTTGTCCTTTCTGAATTCTGTATTTTTTCAGTGAAGCATTTGAGACATTTACATTCAATGTTAGTACTGAGATGTGAGGTAATGTTCTATTCATCATGCTAGTTATTGTTTTAATACCTTTTTTGGTGTGTGTGTATGTTATTGTTTTATAGGCCCTGTGAGATTTATGCTTTAAGGAAGTCCTATTTTGGTGTATTTCAAGGTTTTGTTTCAAGATTTAGAACTCCTTGTAGCATTTCTTGTAGTGCTGGCTTGGTAGTGGCAAATTCTCTCAGCATTTGTTTGTCTGAAAAAGACTTCAGCTCTCCTTCATTTATGAAGCTAACTTTTGCTGAATACAAAATTCTTGGCTGACAATTATTTTGTTTCAGGAGGCTAAAGATGGGACAACACTTCCTTCTGGCTTGGAAGGTTTCTGCTGAAATATCTGCTGTTAATCTGATAGGTTTTCCTTTATAGGTTATCTGACGCTTTTGTCTCACAGCTCTTAAGATTTTTTCCTTCATTTTGACTTTAGATAACCTAATGACTATGTGCTTAGGTGATGATCTTTTTGCAATGAATTTTCCAGGTGTTCTTTGAGCTTCTCATATTTAGATGTATAGATCTCTAGCAAGGCCAGGGAAGTTTTTCTCAATTATTCCCTCAAATAAGTTTTGCAAACTTTTAGATTTCTCTTCTTCCTCAGGAACACCAATTATTCTTAGGTTTGGCCATTTAACATAATTCCAAATACCTTGGAGGCTTTGTCCATTTTTTTTGTTTTTTGTTTCTTTGAGACAAGGTCTCACTCTGTCACCCAGGCTGGAGTGCAGTGGTGTGATCTTGGTTCACTGCAACCTCCACCTTCCAAGCTCAAGTGATCCTCCCATCTCAGCTTCTCAAGCAGCTGGGAGCACAGGCATCCACTACCATGCCCAGCTAATATTCTGTATTTTTACTAGAGATAGGTTTTGCCATGTTGCCCAGACTGGTCTCAAACTCCTGAGTTCAGGTGATCCACCCACCTCAGCCTCCCAAAATGCTGGGATTATGGGTGTGAGCCACTGTGCCTGGTCCCAGCTTTTAAAAATTCTTTTTTTCTGTGTCTTTGGGTTGATTTGAAAGGCTTGTCTTTGAGTTCTGAAGTTCTTTCTTCTACTTGTTCTAGTCTGTTGTTGAAACTTTCCAGTACATTTTGTATTTCTCTGTGTCTTTCATTTCCAGAAGTTGTGTTTTTTTTATGATATCTATTTCTCTGGAGATTTTTTCATCCATTTCCTGTATTTTTGAAAAAATTTCTTTAAGTTGCTTTTCATCTTTCTCTGGTATCTCCTTGAGTAGCTTAATAATCAACCTTCTGAATTCTTTATATGGCAACCCACAGATTTCTTCTTGGGTTGGATCCATTGCTAGAGAACTGGTATGATCTTTTGGAGGTGTTATAGAACCCTGTTTTGTCAGATTACCAGAATTACTTTTTTTGTTTCTTCTTATTTGGGTCTACTATTTCAGTGGAATGCTCTTTACCCTTACCCTAGGGATGGGGCTTCCTGAGAGCCAGATTGAAGTGATTGTTATTGCTTTTCTTGGTCTAGCCACCCAGCAGGGCTACAAGGCTCTGGGCTGTGGCTGGGGAATGTCTGTTAAGAGGCCTGTAATGTGATCAGTCTTCAGGTCTGCAGCCATAGATACCACATCTGCTCTGGTGGAAGCGGCAGGGAAGTAAAGTAGACTTTGTGAGAGTCCTTGGTTGTAGATATGTTTCGGGTGCTGGCTTTCTCAAATGCTGGTTATGGTGCAGTGAAGATGTCATGTGGACGCACTCAGGACCTCTGGTTAGACAGGATGTTCCAGGAACATCCTGGAAGTAGCTCTTGTCTTCCCCTAGGATAAGGGTTATACTGTCATGAGTTGCTGTAATGGCCTTAGTTGGCCCCCAGCCAGGAGGTGGTGCTTTCAAGAAAGCACCAGTAGTAGGGGGATCTAAGCTTGCCCCAAGTTGGCCAGGGTAGGTATTTTGGTTTCTCAGGCAATGGGCAGGGCCATAAAGCTCTCAAGAGTTTCTGTCTTTTGTGTTCGATTACCAGGGGGGAGGAATACCATAAGGTGGGGTCAGGATTAGGCAGATCTGGCCTCAGACTCTCCTTGGGAAGGGCTTGCTGTGGCCACTGTGGGGAATAGGGGGGTGGTCCTCAGCCAATGGGGTTATGTTATAGAGGCAACTGTGGCTGCCTTCTGCTGTGTCATATAGTTTGGCAGAGAAATAAGTGATAGCAGGTAGGAAGGGTCTCACCCAGCTCCCACGCAGTTGGTGAGGCCGGTCTTGCTCCCATAGTGCCCTACTCGGACTTTGCCCCAGGTCATGAGCTTCCCTGCTAAGAAGGTAAGCAAGGTTTTTGGAACTTGCCCCTCCCTGCCTGCCCACTCCGTTGGTGGTGACTCCCACACTTGTGTCTGTAGCAGTTCCCATTTGCAGCACTCCGGGCGGCCCCAACCCCACTGATTCTGCTCAACAAAATTTTTGCCTCATCAAAATTATTCCTAATTTCAGTTGGGAGTTTCTTTCACCCTGTGACCCCTCCCTAATTCCACTGGCTGCCTTCTCTGAGGGCCCCTGTGACATATAGTCATGGATGGCTTCCCTGGGCTCAAGCTGGACACTGAGAGTGCCTGCAAAGCACTTCCTGCCACTGCTTTTGCTTTTATATTTCACTCAGCTTCTTAAATACATTTCATCTCTAGGTATGGTTATATCCCTCTCCCATGATCTGGATTTTCAGATTCCCCAGTGGGGATGTGTGTTTGGAGGCAGGTTTTCCCCCTCCCACACTTTGGGAACTCACAGTTTTTCACCTGTCTCATGGAATTTGCAGCGGTGTGCTGCTTCTTTCAAAGGTCTGTGTATTCCTTTGGTTTTCTTGGTATGTTCCTGCAGTAGTTCTTGGAGCACAAGTTCATGGTGTGAGACCCCACAGGCTGTTCTGTATGTCCAAGTGGGAGCTGCATATTGGCCCTGCCTCTTATCTCCCATCTTATCCCAAAGTCTCAGTTTGCAGAATTCTTCTGGACTTTTAGATACAATGGGATACCTTTAGAAGATTTTAGGCAGCAAAGTGACACAATCTGAATGATAATTTTAAAAATATACTTTAGCCATTGTGTGAAGAGTGGGATGTAGTTGAATAAGAGTAGACACAAGGAGATTAGGAGGTTACTAAAATAATCCATTGAGAGATGATGGCAGCTTGCACTAGGATGGCAACAGAATAATAACGAAAATTAACCTCCTTTTCTCTGTACATATTTGGTCACTTAAAGCCTCTATCAGAATCCAAATCTGAGGTCAATCATCCTTTCTGTTGGCCAACGTTTTATAAGCACCTTCTTGGTTAAAAAAAAAGAAATTGGAAAAATTGGAAAAATTTGAATTGAAGTTAAACAAATTTTTTACTTCAGGACTTCTCTGAACCTTAGAGTGAATCTTTCCTGGCATGGTGGCCTACACCTGTAATCCCAGCACTTTGGGAGGATGGAATGGGAGGAGTGCTTGAGCTCAGGAGCTGAAGGTCAGCTTAGGCAATACAGTGAGACTTTATCTCTACTAAAAATAATAATAATAATTATCCAGGTGTGGTGGTGCACACGTGTAGTCCCAGCTACTTGGGAGGCTTAGGTGAGAGATAGAGGCTGCAGTGAGCTACGATGGCACCACTGTACTCCAGCTTGGGTGACAGAGCAAGACCCTATTTCAAAAAAAGAAAATAGAAAAATAAAAAGATAATATAGTATGAAGTGTTTTAGAAACTTATTTGACAGCGCAACCCACTTTTTTTCCAAAAGGCATTTTAAGGTATTACATTTCTCTCAGATGCTAGTTTGGCAGACTGCACTGGACCTACCATATATCTCCAAAGTGTATAGTGTTTATATTTAGTTGCCCATTCTAAATTCATATGCACATATTTCTTGTTTCCTTTTTATTCCTGACTTTTAAAATAAAGCCATGAAGCTTTGTTTGAAGCACCAAAAAATTTTAAGGTTCCCTATCTTTGCTCCCTATTTGATAAAAATCTCACTTTTTTTTCACTTCTGGTTGGGGAAGGTAAACTTCAAATGAGCTAACATATTCTGCTTGATTTATTTTACAAGAACCTAAATACTTGCCATAGCTGATTTTGAAAAAAATACATATTGACAAATATAAACTACTTTCATTATACTCTCCTTACGTACATAAAAATGTACAAAATTAGGCTAGGCAGTGAGTCATGCTGGAGAAAATATGCATGTAAAATGGAGCTTCATGTACTTTTAAAATCAATGTTAAATTTAAAGCTGTTTGATACTTAATAGACTATAGCTCAACTATAAAACAGAATCAAAAGACAGTTTTCCAAAACCATTGTGCAGTAGGCAGCCTCTAAAGTGATCCCCAATAAACCCCACCTCCTGGTACTGACATTCTGTGTAATCTCCTCCCTTTGTGTCAGGGCTGGATCTAGTGATTCACTTGTAATATAAGGAATATTGCAAAAGTGATGGATGTCACTTATGCAATTAGGCTGCAGAAAGACATTGGCTTCTGCCTTATTTGCTCTTTCTTGCTGTCTCCTAGCCCCCTCATTGTGAGGGAAGTAAACTGCTATGTTTTGAATAGCCCTATGGAGAGGCTATATGCCAAGGAACTAAGGAAGTTTCCAGCCAAGAGCCATCAAGGAACTGACGACCTTAGTCCAACAAGCCCGTGAGGGACTGAATCTTGCCAACAACAATGTGAGTGAGTTTGGGGCATAGCCTCCTTCAATCGAGTCTTCAGATGAGACCTAAGCCCAGTTGACATCTTGATTACAGCCTTGTGGATTCCTTGAGGCAGAGGCACCTAGCAAAGCTGTTCCTGGATTCCTGATCCGGAGAAGCCATAAGATAATAAATGTTTAAGTAGCTAAGTTATAGGATAATTTGTTGTGCACCAATAAATACCTAGTACACAGTGCATATAAATTTCACTCAAACTGTGAGTGCAAAAAGTACCAACTGTTTAGTTTTGCATGTAAGAGTAAAATACCTCTGATGAAAATTTCCAATAAAGCTTTAGAACAGCTTAACAGAACCTATTCTTTGGCTCTAGGCATTTGTATAGCACCCTGTATATAAATACTCAATAATTACTTGTAGACTAAATGAATAACTTCCAAGCTTTTAAAAAATGCCAAGGTTGCTGTCTGCACTGGTCTGATCTGTAAGATACCAAAAAGCCATATTATCCAAAAGTTAATTCCCCTAGTGTACCTAGGCTTGACCATACCCACTCCTCCCTCAGTTTATTTTTGAAAGTGCCTCTATTGGAATCATTATTTCGATAAGGTAGGGATTATTTTCCTGATAATTGTTAAAGTGAGTGGGAGAAAGCATATCAGCTTTGTCCAATGGTAAAAAATTGAGTTGAAATATAATATAGGTAAATTTTAGTGAAATTTAAAAAAACCAAGAAACATAAAATGAGGTAGTTGAAAGAAGGAGTGGACACCAAAAGGAAAGGAAATGAATAAAATTTATGATGATCTGATGGCCCTGATGTACTATCATGAGCAATAAATGAACTCTGAAAGATTAAGCTAAAAAAAGTCAACAGACTTTCCCTTAGGGTACTTGTATTTGAAATAATTTGATCCTTAAAAGTATATTTAAAAGAAGCACACAGAAAAAAATGCATATTTAAAATGAGGAAGTAGGCCGGGCACAGTGGCCCACACCTGTAATCCCAGCACTTTGGGAAGCGAAGACAGGCAGATCGCTTGAGCTTAGGAGTTCGAGACCAGCCTGGGCAACCCCATCTCTACAAAAACATATAAAAATTAGTTGGGCGTGGTGGTGTGCACCTGTAGTCCCAGCTATTCAGGAGGCCGAGGTGGAAGGACTGCTTGAGCCCAGGAGACAGAGATAGCAGTGAGCCGAGATTATGCCACTGCACTCCAGTCTAGTGACAGCCAGACCCTGTCTCAAAAAAATAAAATAAAATGAAGAAATAAACTTTACTTGTTAATGGTTCATTTAATGGACATATGAAGGGTTTAAAATTCCATAAAATATTACTGTTAGCAAGAAAATACCAATCTGCTCTTATAGTAATTATTTCTTGAAGTGAAAATTTCCTATTTTAGTGAATTAGTAATTATAAGAGATTTTTTATCTGATTGTCATCAGATTCGAAAATAGAAGATTAGATGGTATCTAATTGCTGTATTAATATCACATTTCAGCCTAGTGACAATAATTTCTATTTATTACTATAAAATAATTTATTATAGCTAATGAAGCAGCACTGAAATTCCAGATATATCAATGGCATTGAATTTAAAACAGTACTTGCAAATAGAAGATTGTACTCACAGGTTTCCATGGAATTTTCTAGAAGCCTTACTGGAAACAGTTATCTTTTTCTCAAAGGGGAATAAAAATCCACAAATAATTAGCTGTCAAATGCAGGAAAAATAAAAATGAAAAACAAAAGTAAAAAAACGTTTTTTCTGGTTGGTAAAAGAAAAAAAAAAATATATATATATATATATATATATTTCAGAGACAGGGTCTCACTATGTTGCCCAGTCTGTAGTGTAGTGGCTGTTCACAGGCACAATCATAGTGCATGACAGCCTCAAACTCCTGTGCTCAAGCAGTCCTCCTGTCTCAGCCTCCTGAGTAGTTGGTACTATAGGTGCACACCACTGCACCTGGCACAGAAAATACTTTAAAAAAATCTTTACAATGAATTGTTTCTTACTTAAAAACAAACTCTTGAAACATATTTTAACTTATTTTCTTACTGAAATTTTAACCACTTTCCAGCCTGATGTATCTTGAGTATAACCTAAAACTTCTTGGACAGTTTTTTGGGCAATTGCCTTGTAGTCCATCTGTCTGCAAAGTTTTAAAAACAAACAACTGGTAAGAATATAATCATATAAAAACTTAAGAAGTGCTATCTTACATTTTAATATTATTTCTATAGTGCCTATCACATAGAAATGAACACAATTACTTGATGAATGCATGTATGCATGAACCCATCTCTGCTTACAGTCTTTCAAACAAGAAACTGTGGTATAGTAGAAAAATCTAGACTTTGGAATCAGAAACCTGGGTCATATCTTGTCTCTGCCACCTATTAATTCTGTGAAGCATGTTACTTAGTATTTCTGTTTTTCCATTTTTCTCAAGGTATAAAATCAGGATAATATCTGTCTTGTAGAATTAGTGTGAGGATTAAATGAGATGATATGCTTAAGGTTCTATCCAGTGCCTGGCATATTATAGACATTCAAAAAATAATTTTAATTTCTAACAGTTTAATCATGCATCCTTTCTCTTCTGAAGCATCATGAGCTGTTGGTTATGTGTTCTTGAGGATTAATCTTTTTAAAGTGAGTAGCCAGTGGCACTACATGATCTTGCCCCTGGCTTCCTCTTCAAATATACCTCCTACCGGGCTTCTTCTTGTTCACTTAGCTCCAATCATTTGATCTCCTGGCTGTTCCTCAAATACAATCAAGCAATTTCTGACTTCAGGTTCTTTGTACTTGCTGTTCTTTCTGCTTGTCACTTTCTTCTGCAATGTGTTCATATAACTCTTTCATAGATATCTTTGCTTAAATGTCACCTCCTCAGATAGGATCAAGTTTAAATCAACTGAATTTAAATGTACTAAACCCTACTTGAAGTTAGAAACTGCAATGGACTGAATGTTTATGTCTCCCTAAAATTCATATGTTGAAATCCTAACTCCCAGGGTGATATTAGGAGATGATTAGGTCATGAGGGCAAAGCCCTTATGAATGGGATTAGTGCCCTCACAAAAGAAACCCCAGGGAGCTCACTGGCCCTTTCTGCCATGTGAGGACACTGCCAGAAGTGGTAGCAGTCTGCAACAAGAAGAGGGCTCTCATCAGAACCTAACCACTCTGGCACCCAGATTTCAGACTTCCACGATCCAGAACGCTGAGAATTAAATTTATTGTTTACAAGTCATTCAGTCTTTGGTAATTTCTTATGGCAGCCCAAAAGGACTGAGACAGGCACCATGGTAGGTGTAGCAACAACAATTGAGTAAGATACTAGATACTATTTCTGCTGTGAATGAGTTCAGGAAGCTGTAGTCTCACTGGTCGTTTGGTTCATCATCCAGCTTTCAGTTAGGGGAAGCTGGCCGGTAAGTTGAAAGCAGAACTGGATTCAAATCCTGACTTTGTCACTTAGCACCAGCTATATTATTTTGGGTAAATTGCTTAATCTTTGAACTTCAATTTCCACATCTATAGAATGGGGATAATAATATCTATCTCACTGAATCATTATGAGAATTAATATATGTAAAAATGCTTGAAACAGTGTGGAGCCCTTTACTAGGTTATCAAAATGGTTAGTTTCTCTTTAAAAAATGGACACATGTAAATCCATCATTTAAAAAAGTCTCCAAAGATCTGCCTCCTTAAGCACTTAAATAAACCTTCTTAAAGTTTAATTATTACAACATTTCTTCCTTAGCTCTCACCTAAAACTCTTTAGGTTGGACATAAATCTATTTTCTCTTATTTAATTCTCCAGCAAGGCACAACAAGTAGTTGATAGCCTCTATATTTGAAAAGTTTTAGTAAACCATTATTATAACCTCCTTTTTCCTAGCAGAGTCCTGGTTTCTTTACCTTTCCTCACAGATTTAATTCAGAATTTTAGTAACCACTGGGGCTCCTCTCCAAATCCCTGTGGAAATCTCCATATTTCTTAACCTGCGAGGAAACAAAGCAGAAGTAGAATTATTTAGATCCATGAATTAGGTAATATATTTGATAATTTCCTTTATATCTTCTCAATGCCCTTTGTCTATACTTTGTCTTCACTAGGAAACATTTGCTATATATGCGCCCCAAGATGAAAGAAAAAGTTAGTACAAAAAACTTTAAAAGATAAAACTTAGAATCTTTAAGAAACTTTTTTTTTTTTTTTTTTTTTTTTTTTTTTTGAGACGAAGTCTCGCTCCCAGGCTGGAGTGCAGTGGCGCCATCTCGGTTCACTGCAAGCCCCGCCTCCCAGTTTCACGCCATTCTCCTGCCTCAGGCTCCCCAACAGCTAGGACTATAGGCGCCCGCCACCACGCCCGGCTAATATTTTCTATTTTTTAGTAGAGACGGGGTTTCACCGTGTTAGCCAGGATGGTCTCGATCTCCTGACCTCGTGATCCACCCGCTTCGGCCTCCCAAAGTGCTGGGATTACAGGCCTGAGCCACCGGCCGCGGCCAAGAAACCGTTTTAAAGAAACTCAGTTTAAAAAGACATTTAGGTGGAACGTGGATACCAAAATCTAACTTTTTAAGCTCATGTCATTAACAATCCTTGTTTAATCCCTGAACAGGGCTTGTCTTAGCATAAAACACCGTTCTTGATTTCCTATTAGAAACCTACTTGATATTAACTGATCCAGACACTTTGAAGATTATTGGGACATACCGCTAGGAGGGTATGTCTTATTTTCAAATCACCAACTATTACTGCCACAATAGACTTGTGTTTAACCACTAAACTGAACGTTATAGCTTCCGGGCTTTTTCATTTGTTAAGAGAAAAGGGAAGGTAAAATTTAGTAGGCCACAAAGAGTAAAAAGAAGAAAGCACAAACAGTAAGACTACAGTTGTATTACCTGGTGATGGAACATCGGATGAGCTGGAACATATTCAGATGGAGTCATGGTCAAGGATATCTTCACTCATAGGGTCAGTGGAAAATAAACATAAACCAAGATTGGGATGGCCTCTTTTTTGTATACACCAATTGGTTGAAACTGGATTCTTTCCAGACTTGCAATCAGGTTTACACATGTTAGTCTTTACATCTGTTTGTATAATGTCCCTCTGTCTGGGCTGCCTGACTGGGTACCCAATCCGTGCTGGGTCACTGCTATTCTTCCCTGGGAATCAAGGTTCCCTAGGAGTTTGTTAAATCCCATCCCTGGCTAAACTCGGCTCTCCAATCTCCCATCTGCTTTGTGTGTGAGAGGCTCCGGGGTGTGATAGGAAAGGCACTGAAGAGGGAGTGAAAGAAGTGGTGAGGGAGGCTGCCTACTAGCTGAGATGATGTCTTATTTTTGGCGGGGGATGCTCTGAAAGCGGGGAGGCTGAGCTCACTTGGAAAAACTGGAGCTGTGGGGCCGACTCTCAGCAACCGGAACGACGACCGCCAGCGCCCTTAAGTCTCCCTACCCATCCAGTGCCCTCCCGCAGACCCCGGGGCCGGCCGAAGGGAGATCAGCCAGTCCCCGCGCAAACTGGCCAAGACTAGCTGTGACGGAGGTTGGGAGGGCGTGGGGGGCAGCGACTTGGATGCAGCCCACATCCGCCCCCTCCCAGCCCCAGAAAGGAGGGAGAAACAGCACCTTCCAGCAGGGGTCGCGACCTAACGCTCCACAGCATCCTCTTCTCCGCTCTGGCCGCTTCCTCGCCTCCCCTAGCGCCCGGCGCCCCACTGCCGCGCGTGCGCACCGCAGGCCGGCGCCATGTTGGGGCGGTTTGAAAGCGAGGGCGGGCGTTGAGCTCTGCTGTGACGGCTGAGTAAGCTGCGAGTGAGGCGAGCCTTGAGGCGGGGCGGTGTCCGGGTTCGGGATGCTTTGCGGTGTCTCGAGTTGGGTAAAGGCCTGAGCTTTCGGCGGAGAGCTGTGGAAGTGTGCGGTTTTTTTGTTTTGTTTTATTTTTATTTTGGGGCCTTAGAGGTGAGTTAGGCCGGGAAGGACGGTGTCTTTTCGAGGGTTGTCCCATCCTGTGACAGCCGAGAAAAGGCGAAAGGAGAGTGGCGAGGAAAGAGGAGGAGACGTTTCCTGAGGGAGGGCGCTTGTGGAGTCTCTGTGGAAGGAGGAACACTGTAGGGGGAGTGCCCCCCGGACGAGGCAGGGTCGCGGTACGCGGCGGAGGGGCCTGACACAGGCGTTTGGGGACCTGAGGCGGCGACGGGAAGAGGCTTGCGCTCTGGGTCTGTCGCTTCCGAACACTTCTCCTTCAGTCCATTGCGGCGCTCGCCCTGGTTGCTGAATAAATGGTTTCGGAGTGAAAAGCACCTCTTTGAAGACCTTGTCTGTGTCTGTGACTGCCGGGCGGTGGAACATCAAAGGGAGGGTGTCGCCTGAT